>NC_134536.1:114354663-114666382 GCF_050624435.1 Tenrec ecaudatus
AGTATGTGAAAAGCAAAGCAGCATTCCTGAGGCGATTGTTTAACTGGAGGAAGACAATAAGTAAAGTACTTTAAAAGAATAAAACATTAATTACTCTTTGACCAGTGGTGTTAAGTGTCCTAAATCATGTTGTGTAGGCCTCCACAGAGGTAAAAGTGTCTGCAGAGTGTGAGCGGCAGGTTCAGAGCATGTTGTTTAACATTAGACTCTGGATTGTGTGAGGGCAGAGGCTGTGTGTGTATGAGGCATCCCGAGTATCACACAGGACATTCTTGTTAAATCAATGAATGCGAAACCAAACAAAACACGGCTTTCATCACTGTAATATGGAAGTACAACTACCATGCTGAAGTAAAGGGATCGAGTTGGTTAAGAAAGAAATAAAGTTTGGAGGGAAAAAAGCCACCTTATGGTAATTTCTCTTAAAGGTGAAAACCCCCTTTTCATTCTAGGTCTAGAAACTGAGGCTGCAGCACACAGGGGCGATGGTCGGAAGGATCAGACGAAAAGTTTTTGACCCCGTTTCCATGTTCTCTTACGTAATCCAGTTTTTCTAATTGTAATTTGGTAATAGGAAATTGAACCGTATTTACAGGTGAGATTTATTTGACTGAAGTGACTAGTTTTGCATACAAATCCATGTTACTTTCATCAGTTCAGTCTGGAAGAATATAGTTAGAGCTGATTCTTCACACTTGGAAGTTCCCTAACAATAGATTGATAGATTCTTTACAGTCTCATTGCAGATGCACTTAGGTTTCTATGATCTTCAGACATCTTTTCCCATAGAAATAATAGAAGCTACTGTCTCCAGAGCATGATTAAACCTGAGTGAATATTCAGAAGCGAGGTATAAGAAAAGCTGCAGAAGAAGATGATTAAAAAGCGAACGAAACCAATAATAATAATCAGAGAAGTAGCCAGGGCCACATTCGCCAGGGAGAGGGAGGATTTGCTGTTGAAAGTGTCTGGGGCGTCAAAGAAAGGTGGCAGTGGGTCAAGGTGGACTTGCCCAGGGGCTTGGTGACCACCCACCGTAGAGTACTTTGATGTAGTCTCCAGTGAGGCTACAGTTCTGTGTGGGGGCTTGAGGGGGGGGGGGAGGTCGGGAGGGAAAAGGAGCTGACTTCAAAGGGAAGCTGTTGAACTAGGGAAAGAATCACAGACTTCAGAAATTGCTAAAATGCCAGCAGTCCCGTGCTGTTGCCCTACGGGCCAGCATATCCTGGCATTGAAGTTTGCTTACAGAGAATTTAATTTTTTTCCCGTTTACATAGAAATAAAATTGAAGCATACCATAGCATTTATTGAAAGATCAGGTGTTGCCGCCACCTATGTACAAAGAGTTCATAACATGAATAGAGACATTTGTATGCAATTTTTAGAGACTTCCTAGTGAATTTCTCAGTGTGCACGAAACAGTGTTTAGTCTTGTTCTCAGGCTAGCCCATTAGATCTTATTAATGCATACCGTGTTAACCAATTGTTAGAAGCTTACACACACGCACACTCCTCACTTATCAACATGATTTGGCTTCAAAAGTCCTGTCATTGTGTGAAATTAGCTTATGTGAAGCAGGCACTTACTCCTCGGGCTGGAGAAGTCCTTTAGGAGGTGGTCTGGGGGGTCTGCTTCCTCCCGTGCAGCCACTGCCCCCAGCTCGCTCTTCTCCCCGCCAGGACGTCCCTGCTTAAGGTGGGTAGGCGCTCTGTGCCATTTCTAAGGAGAGGCAGAGCTGATTGGGTGGGGATTTGCAGCCAGGATGGGACCACACAGAGTTCGTTCTCTCTGTGGAAATGTACTCCTGCCAGAGTGAAGAGATGCCGGGCATGTCTGCCGCCATGCCCCTCTGCTGCTTTGTAGCAGATTCCAGCCAGAAGCCATGGCCGCACCACCAGCCTGAAGGCCCCGCCAGGGTCTCCTGAGGCCATGGGGCACCTGTGCTAGTTCATGCCCCAAAGCTCCAGTGTTCTGACTTTTTTTGTTTCATTTTAACTGTATTAGCAACCATAATTGAGGAGAGAGAAGGGGTCAGAGGATCAGCTCTTCCACAAAACGCATGGATTTTTACCTGGCTTTTAAGAGATTTAAGTAAATTTTTTGCTGGTGTCACGAATGCGAAATGTCAGACGACGAGAGTACCAGTAAGAGAGAGGCAGGTTTAAGTGTGGCACCTTTTCCTCAGACTCCTGTTTCTGCATATGTGTTCCTTAGGAGAGAGAGAGAGAGAGAGAGAGAGAGAGAGAGAGAGAGAGAGAGAGAGAGAGAGAGAGAGAGAGAGGGAGAGAGAGAGAGAGAGAGAGGTGCATCCCTGGCACACTCTTTCCAGAGTGTACCTGTTCCATCTGGTACCCCAGGGCAGCTGGCCTCAGGTGGGTGTCTGGAGGAAAACCCTCTAATCAGTAAGGAGGAAAACCTCCTCTCCAGCGGTCGAGCACCCCAGCCAGGTGGCTGGAAAACGAATTTCTGGTTGAATTTCGGATGGGAGTCAAGGTGAACATTCCACTGTGGGTAGAAGACCAGCATGGAAATTAGCCAGACACGCTTAGAATGTTCTCTGGGGATGTTTTTTCTAAGCTGTTCGTATTGTGTAGCGTTTCCCTTTTCTCTGAGCCTAGGTACGAGGGTATACGGTGGAAGTTAGGAGCTCAGTCATTTGAGCTGCTTGGACTCACCTTCCCCTTGATTTTTAATAAGTGTCCATGAACTTTTCTAAGCCTGAAGTTTCTCATCTATAAAACTGAGATTGACTAAACAAAAAATTCACGGCCTCATAGGGTCCCTAAGACTGTAAATCTGTGCGGAAGCCGACTGCCACGTCTCCTCCCACAGAGCAGCTGGTGGGCAAACACTAAACTTCTGGGTCGCAGCTGAGTCCTTAGGCACTGTGCCTCTTAGTAAGGGTCTCTGGTAAATGGTCCATGAACTACTACAAACAATACTTTGAAAATATTACCTGTTCCATAGTGTATGTGTGTGTATGTATAAAACACGCTGTTATCTCTCCTTATACCTATCTGCTTTTTTTCTTTTAAATCATTTTATTGGGGGCTCATACAGCTTTTATCACAATACTTAACATGCATCCATTGTGTCAAGCACATTGGTACATGTTTCCATCATCGTTTTCAAAACATTTTCTTTCTACTTCAGCACTTGGTATCACCTCCTCATTTTTCCGCCTTCTTCCCCCATGAAACCTTGATAATTTATAAATGGTTATTTTTCATGTCTTACACTGTCCGATGTCTCCTTTTACCCACTTTTTTGTTGTCCATCCCCCCACGGAGGGGGTTATATGTTGATCATTGTGATCGATTCCCCCTTTCTACCCCCACCTGGTATCCCCTTACCCTCTTGTTACCACTACTCTCATTGTTGATCCTGAGGGGTTTATCTGTCCTGGATTCCCAGTGTTTCCAGCTCTTATCTGTACCCATGTACATGCTCTGGTCTAGCCGAATTTGTAAGGTAGATTGGGATCATGATAGTGGGGGGAGGAAGCATTGAAGAAGTAGAGGAAAGTTGTATGTTTCATCGGTGCTACGCTGCACCCCGACATTAATTTTCAATGAAGAGCATGAAGAAGGGGTCAGTGTTGCCCTAGTTAATATTTTCTGAATAAATATTAGATGAATAGATGAATGAATATATGAATGGTATTACCTCTGATCTTATATGTAAATATCCAAATTGGCCACATCTCCAGCCTTATGAGCTATAGATTTTTATATTTAGCTTCACATTTGTCTTTTGTCTCCTGTGCCACACTATCGTTTTACGGCACTAAGTAGTAATACTGCCCAGAATATGCATTTATGGTGGTTTTATAATATTATGGTAATGGATGCTAATTAAATGGTGAGTTATAAATAAGGAATGTGTTACTCATGGCCTGGCCAAGGCCCACCCTGACAGCTATCCCCTCCCCCCCTGGGGCAGGTAAGACAAAGACCGTGGATGCGGGGTGCCATCAGCACAGAGCCGCCCAGTGTTTGGGTTGTGTTGCGAGCCCTCGTCACTCTGAATCCACAGAGCAATAGCCCAGCACAGAGACCCCACACAACAGCCTCTCACTCTCCTGCATGCACTTGGGTGGCTTTAAGAGCCAGTATTACTGCTCTTCCTGCTTTTAGAAAATGAAAGTCATCACCACCAACAACAACCAAACAACCACAACCAGATACTGTGAAACTCCACAAAGGGTTGTGTTGAGTCCTTGAAGAGCCACGTGAAATGGACATGTAGACCGTCATGGTCGTGCCAGAAGGTATCCTTACAAGGTCTCCTTACAAGTTCTCCCAAATAGAAGCGGGTCCTGTAGATCTGTTGTTTTAACTCTACTCTTAGTGTTGTCTTTTGTGTTACCTTTCATTTTGCATAAACGCTACAAGCACAAGAGACTATATCTGCAAACGCGGATTGTACTGAGCAGGAGTGTGTTGCGTGAAGGAGGCCGGCGGGCGCCATGGTCGAGTGGTGGGAAACCCAGTAGCAGTTCCACGGGAGAAAGATGTGTCAGTCTGCTTCTGGGGTTAAAAGGTAACCCCCGAGTCTTGTTGCTCTCAGTCCATTTTTATTATAGTGACCCCATAGGACAGGGTCGAAATGACTCCACAGAGTTTCCAAGACTGTAATCCCTCCAAAAGCAGACTGTCTCACTTCCTCCTGTGCAGGGAGGAACAGTTGTTTTTGACAAGATTGTGTGTGTGTGTGTGTGTGTGTGTGTGTTGCCAAGAAGCAGTATTTCGCAAGTCAGGTTCCCAGAAGCAACAGTCCTGTGAGATGCCATTGAAAAAGAAAGAAAGAAAAGCATTGGAGGATGGCAGGCATTTCCATTGTCAAGGAATTTGGAAAACGTTCATCCCTGATCAAAGAGATTTACAGTATACATTAACATATTAGCTACTCCGAGAAATCCAGAGTTTAAAGGAGCCCAGTTTAATCCAGTTTCCCAAATTCAATTGGTCTGTATCAAATAGTATCTGCTAACATCCATATGGGAAAATTTTAAGTCAGAAGGCTTTAAAGATGAGTGATTTTAAGTAAAGTTAATTATCTTTGTGTTAATTAGAATTACAGAGTTGGAGGGGATCTAGTTAATTAAGTAGTTATTTCAGGAATGTTTTTTTCATAGCCTTTCTTATGGGCGATTGATTTTTCTGATTTGTGGGAAATTTACACTTTGGGTCATTTGGATTATAACTGAGTTATTTCTTTTATCAAATCTGTTTACTATAACTCCCAGTCATTTGTACAACTTCCAAGGTCTTAGAATGACTTCAAACACATAAGATAGCTCTTTAAATATCCAAAGAAATTATTTCGTCTCCCCTTTTAACTTTTCTTGTCCAGTTCAAATAGTTTCTTTTTCTTCATTGTCTTTTCATGTGAGATTTCTATATTAATTTTCCTAACATTAATTTTCCTTCACTTTTGAAGTACAGTTTTGTTGGGAGTGTAATTCTTGGATGTTGGGTTTTGATTGCTGTGAATTTTCAACACTTTAAACATCTCACCCTACTGTTTTCTTGCTTGCATGATTTCTGAAGATAATTCCTTTTGCCTGTTCTTGGGTCTGGGAAGCCTTCCTGTCTGTCCTCCCCGCTATCTCTACATGTTCTATCTTCTATCTCAGTACCTTTGCCTGGTCCAGACATTTCATCGCAATAGAACCATATCCTGGGTGTTCTTCGGTGTCTCACTTTTTGCACTTATGCCATTTTACAAGTCCATACTACAGCATAGATCAGTGCTTCATTCCTTTGATTGCCAGCTAGTCCGTGTATGGATAGCCGACCTTTGGTTTACCTGCTCAACTGTTGATGGGTCTTTGGGTTATTTCAACTGCTACATTATTATGGAAAATACTGCAGCAAACACAAACATAAACATACAAGTCACTGTTTGGATATATGTTTTCATTACTCTTGAGCGTGTCCTAGGAGTGGAATCATCAGCCCTGGCAGGTTGTCAGGTAGACATTAGTAGTTTCAACCCACCAGCTGCTCCACAGGAAAAGAGGAGGCGGTCTCCTCCTCTCAGAAAACACTCATAGGGCCACCACTGTCAATTGGAGTTGACTTGATGGCAGCCTAAACTTATTTTAATGTGATAAATCTAGTTTAATACTTTAAGAAACTGGCAAACCACTTAGAAACGTGGTCACACCATTGTGCACATCCTCTCACAATGTAGGAGTTCCAATTGTCTGCATTTTTGTAAATAGACTTGCTATCATCTGCTTGAGGCATCCATTGTAAAGTGGATTCTGTTCCCTGATTTGGGGGGTGGGGGTGGGTGGGTTACTCATTGGCTGCAAACCAAAGGCAAGCAGTTCAAAACTTCCAACCTCCAAGACTAGGCTGTCTCCTCCTGTACAGATTTCGTCTCTGAAACCCTAGGGAGTAGTTCTGGTCTGCCCTCTAAGGGTCTCTGTGAATCAGAATGGACTCAGTGGAAGATTGTTTCTTTTTCATGATGGTGGTTGTTTTTTAGCGGCTCTGAAATGGTATCTCCTGTTGGCTTTGATTTGCACACCAACTCCTCATTTATGTACAATTTCATTAGCTGACACGTAGCATTCACCCAATAGTAGCAAGTCAACCCTCCAACTATATAGTGCATTAGCAATATACATCTGGTAGTAATGGATGCTGACTGCAATGTGAGGCGAGACTGTTTGGTTAGGGTTATATGTCAACTACGCTGTGCCATAATGTTATGTGATGTTGTGATCTGGAAGTTGGGTAATGATGGCGGTCATTCTACTTGGTCAACCTTTAGCTTTTGCATAATGCTAGTTTTCTCCTAACGACCTGGTCTGTAGAGCCTGAGCAGTCCATGAGGACTAAGTATTTGTCTGTCATAAGGATGCTGGGCATACTTTCAAGGGTTTATTGCCTCTGTATAAGTCTTTTTTGGTGAAGTATCAGTTTACATCTTTTGTCCATTTTAAAAGTGCATTATATGTCCTATTATTGAGTTATGAGAGCCCTTGTGTGTCTCTTATATACAAAATTCACACTCAATGTGGTCAAGTTGATTCTGACACCTAGAGACCCTGTAAGACAGAGTAGAACTGTCCTTGTGGGTTTCCGAGACTGTTAATCTTTGTGGAAGTAAAAAGCTTTCTCTTTCCCAACTGTTTGAAGAAAAAAATCCATTATTTTTGAATTCCGTCTTTCTATGGAAATGTTTGAAGCCTGCTCTCATTAAAGTCCTTTATTTAACTCTTTTTTTAATTTTGTGGATTTTCTTTTCACTTTCTAGAGGCGTCTTTTGAAATGCAAATGTTTTAAATGTCCAGTTTATTAAATTTTTCCTTTATAGCTTGGGATTTTCATATCATAAAAAATAGCTGCCTAACCCAAAGTCAGTAAGATTTCCTTCTGTGGGTCCTCGTGTCATGGTGGGGTACGACTTTGGGATGCTAGCCCAAGATCAGTGGTTGGAGACCACAGCCGCTCCCGGGGAGAAAGAGGAGATTCTCTTCTCCCTTAAACATTGACAGTCGCAGAAACCCCCAGGGATGGTTCTTCTTGGTCCAGCAGGGCACGTGTCAGAATTGATTGGACGACAGTAAATTTGGTTGTTTTTAAGAACAAATAATTTTATTTCTTACATTTATGGCTAGACCCATTTGGGGGAAAAGGGTCTAATAGATCCTTTTGCATGTGAACATTCAGCTTCCCCAGCACTGTTTGTTGACAAGACTTACCTTTTGGAGAAAAATAAGGGCTGCCTTTTCTTTTTAAATAAAAAGAATAATTGTCCATAAATGTGTAGATATAGTCCTGGACTAATGCTGTGCTCTGTTGATCTATATAACTTTTTATTTAAAGTATTTTAAAGAGTTGTTAGATTTTGAAATTTGATTTATTTGAATATCTCTTTTCCAGTCATTTATATAACTAAATACTTTGTAGTTTTCCCCCATTGTGTGTTACTTATTCAGCGGCATTTATTTAATTTCAGCTACAAGGTAGAACATCATACCAGGTACTCGTGCTGAGAGGGTGTTCATAGGTGGTACAAGCTTAAACCTTAGACTCGTAGCCAGAAGGTTGGCAGTTTGGCATCCATTCAGAGATGTCTAGGGAGACAGTCTGGCTAGCTGCTTCTGAAGGTTGCAGCCTTGAAAACACTTGAGAAGATCTAGTTTGCATACCGCGGGTCACCCTGGGTTAGAATCAGCCCACTGGCAACCACCCACCGTAGCAAGGCTGCTAGATACGATGATGTGTCCTGGGACATGGTGAGAAGTACAGAACGGGGAGCAGTTGGCAAGGATTCTCACTTGTTTGAATTGAATACACAATCTATTCTCATGGAAGCAGAAGTTAAGAGATCCAAAGAAGAACTGCATTAGGTCAAGCTGCACGACTTCTTTAGAGGCTTGAAAAGCAAGGATGTTACTTTGAGGCCTAAGGTGCACCTAATACAAGCCGTGGTGCTTTCGATTGCCTCGTGCATGTGGAACTTGGCATTGAATAAGGACTGAACTGTGATCCCGGAGAAGAATATTGAAAGTGCCATGGAGTGCTAAAAGGACAAACCAATCTGTTTTGGAATACATGGGGCCAGAGTGCTGCTAGAAGGTAAGGGTGTGGACATGTTGTCAGGGGAGACCGGACCCTTGAGAAGGACAGCAGGCTAGGTGAAGTGGAGGGGCAGCAGAAACAAAGGAAGATCCTTGATGGGATGGATTGACACAGCGGCACAAATACAACAACAGTTGTAAGGATGGGGTCGGGCTGGGCGGCGGTAGGTTCGCTATGGGTCAGAACCAGGTCCATGGCCTCTGACAGCAACCACATCCTGAGTCTGAGAAGTCTTCTATTAGCCCTGGTCTGTGGGAGTTCATGAATTCATTTCCCGAGTTTCTTTTCCTTCCCCGTGACTTGGCAGGCACTAACTTCAAGCTTTGAGCATGGCAAAGTCATAGGTGAAGTACAGGTGACTAATCTTTTATTCATAGAACAAACATTCTTTGAATACCTGCTATATGAAAGGTACTGGTCAAAGCCTGGAGCAATTAGAATAAAAGAGAACCCGAGACAAGCCCCATTCTTTTACAAGGCTATGCCTGTGAGTCAAAGATATTTGGATGATAGTAGGATTTTTGCTTGTTTTCAGTGTGTACTGTGCACATAAGTCTATATGTACGATGACTAGTGTCCTGGTAGAAATCAGGGGATATGGAAATGTATAAGAGGGAAGCTTTCACAGCGTGGATGACATTAGAGCTTGACCTTGAAGGAAAAGTAAGAGTTTAATAGCCAGACGTGGGAAGGACTGAGTAGCATTTTAGAAAGAGAGGATACTGTGAGTGAAAGCCTTTGTATTTTCAACTGCCTCATATTTATGTGAAAGTTGGACATTGAATTAGGAGGACTGAAGTAGAATCAATGCTTTTGAATCGTGGTGTTGACAAGGAATATTGAAAGTACTATAGGCTGCAAACAAACAAACAAACAAACACAAAAACAACCCCAAACCCCAAAACAAAACCAAGCCAACTTCTTCTGGAAGAAGTCTAGTCAGAGTACTCCTTGGAAGCAAGGATGGTGAGCTTTTGTCTCATGTACTGTGTCCATGTTATCAGGAGGGACCAGGACCCGGAGAAGCACACCGTGCTTGTTACATGGAGGGGCAGCAACTAAGAAGGCCCTGCTGAGCTGGATTGACCCAGCGGCTGCAGCCACGGGCTCAGATTAACCACAACTGGGAGGGTGGCACGAGATTTGGTGGCATTTTGTTCTGTTGAACATAGGCCCACTAGGAGCAGGAACGAACGAGACAGCACCTAGCAACAGCAGCATCAACAGCTGGTTTACGCTTAACCTTCATGAAACTACTCAGTTTAAAGGAGAGGTGGGCAGAACGGGGGCTGGAGAGAAAGGAACTCCCACCTGGAGTTCAGGCCTTTGGAGGAGGCGTAAGTTTGACATCTCCTGTGACTCTGGTGGCGTGCCATTGGGGCCTGGCTGCTAAGCATTTGTGGTCACATAGCTCTGCGGATTGTATTCGAATCTGGGGTAGTGGGGGGGGGACCTGTAATTTCTGGTGGGAGTAATCCCTTTGAAGAAATTGATTGCATCTGGAAAATTTAATTCTCTCATGGAAAATTTATCTGTCATGTAGAGATAAATGGAGATTAAAATTGATATAATTCAGTTTTTTTCCATTAAGAAATTAGCACAGTGTCCCTCTATTTATCATTTTATGTCAACCATCAGTTTCTCAGACATGTCTCTCGGTGGTTTTCTTTTGGGAAATGGAAACGGTGCTGCTGAGGGACCTGGATTGACGTGTTGGGCATCAGAGTGGATGGTAGCTATTGCCGTGGAATCTCACCGGCAGGGGCGTCTGGAAAAATGGTTTAAGTGCTGACTCCTGGGGCAGTTGGCTTGTGCATGTCCCTGGATTATTTCAGAGCTTTGATGAAGAGCATGCAGCCAGTTGTTCTGGGTTGTTTACTTGTGAGCACTTAAGGGGGATGGGTTTATATTTGGAGGGATGCCTTTGTTTGCATATACAATATCAAGGCCTTAAAACCATAAAATATGCTATTGAAAGAGTCTGTGGAAAGGTCTTAAAGGCTTGAAGGTGAACAAGCGGCCATCTAGCTCAGAAGCAACAAAGCCCACATGGAAGAAGCACACCAGCCTGTGCGATCACGAGGTGTTGAAGGGATCAGGTATAAGACATCATCAGAAAAATAAAATCTTACCATAGTGAATGAAGGGGGAAGTGCAGAGTGGAGACCCAAAGCCCATTTGCTGGCCACTGGAGATCCCCTCACAGAGGGGTCTAGGGGAGGAGATGAATCAGTCAGGGTGCAATGTAGCACCGATGAAGAATACAGCTTTCCTCCAGTTCCTAAAGGCTTCCTCCCCCCACAGCCCCCACTACCATGATCCGAATTCTACCTTGCAAATCTGGATAGAGCAGAGGTTGTACACTGGTGCATATAGGAGCTGGAGGCACAGGGAATCCAGGGTGGATGATACTTTCAGGACCAGGGGTGTGAGGGGCGATACTGGGAGGGTAAAGGGTGAGTGGTTTGGAAAGGGGGAACCGATTACAAGGATCTAAATGTGACCTCCTCCCTGGGGGACAGACAACAGAAAAGGGGGTGAAGGGAGATGCCGGATAGGGCAAGATATGACAAAATAATAATTTATAAATTATCAAGGGCTTAATGCGGGAGAGGGGAGCGGGGAGGGAGGGGAAAAAGAGGACTTGATGCAAAGGGCTTAAGTGGAGAACAAATGCTTTGAAAATGATTAGGGCAAAGAATGTACAGATGTGCTTTATACAATTGATGTATGTATATGTATGGATTGTGATAAGAGTTGTATGAGTCCCTAATAAAATGTTTACAAAAATTTTTTTAAAAAGAAAGAATCTGTGGAATATTCAACCCTTGTGTCATAAAAAGTTGATGAGACAACTGCTTGTATCGTCCATGGTAGTCACTCACCCTGGCAAATAATGCCCGGAAAGCGACACTAGAAAGCACCCAGGACGGCGTGGCCAGGGGTACCCTCACTCGCCAGCCCCACCTCTTCTGGGCCCTAAACCAGGGGTGAGTGGTCTTACTCACCTGGCTCTGGCCTTTGTGTGAGGATGTTACTTTCTTCTGAGTCTAGTGCCTGACTCACACCTGCAAGACTGACAGATATGTTAGACATCACCCAAGAAGTGGGCCAAGTTCCTTTTGAAGGAACCAGGTGGGTTTGACATATACTTAGTTATTTTACGTACATGCCCCAGAGTTGTACGTAGCTTTTTTGATGATTTGAAGATGTTGCTTTTGTTCTGTGAACACCCAGGCTGGAAAAGACCAGGGTTTTCAGTGGCACCCATAAACTGAAACCAGACCCACTTCCATTCAGTCAATTCTCACTCACCGAGACCCAGAAAGACAGAGTAGGACCACCCCTTTCAGTTTTGGAGACCAAGTTTTTATGGGAGCAGACTGCCTCCTCTTTCTCCTGTGGAGTGGGTTAAAAACTGCCGACCCTTTATAGCAGCCAGGCCCTTCCCCAGAGGGCTGCTTGGGCTCCTTCAGTGGTGCCAGACCATGTGATTTGTGGCAAGTGTCTGTTTAATTGTTGATTCACAGTGTACACTCCCTCACTTTCACCCACTGCCATTGAGTCGATGTCGATTCATAGCGACCCTCTATGTGTACAACTGCTTCTTTGAATTTCGGAGACTGTAACTGTTTATAGCAGTAGAAAGCCCTGTCTTCTACCTGGTGGTTTTGAACTGCTGACTTTGGGGATTTCAGCCCTACTCTTAACCACTGTGCTATCAGGGCTCCTCCATGACGATACAGCAGGTGTGAGCGCTTTATAGCAGCACATTTGACAGAAGACCCACGTCGAGGAGGAAGTTTGGAGGCATTTGGAGCAGTTACCACAACCAGTGCTGTAACTGACATTTCAAAATAGTTGACGTTTATTTTCAATTGTTATTTCCTTGTGTACATCCTCCGCTCCCTCCTCAACAGCTGCTCCACGACCCTCACGCTGTCTACTCTGATGCTAAACATTTTCCCAAGTGGAATCCCATAACGTACGCCCTAATATTCCACCATCTTTCCCTTTCCGCCAAGCAAGGAGTATTTCCCTGTGGCACTGGACAATGTTAGTGTTTGTTGCTATTAATTAGTAGGTATTAAGAAAATAAGTCTGCAAAAGGGAATTGGCCTTAAAGGGTAAATAGCATCTAGATTATCCTACTCTGATTGCCAACATCATTTTCAAAGAGAAATTAAGTCTCTTAGCTGAAGGCAACTCCAATTAGTGAAATGGATGGGGGATATTTTGGAATAAGGGATTTGTTTCATTTTTCAGTCTTACAAACACACAAAATACAGAAAATTTGTGTAGCATTCTCGTGAAGGCCTTTTCTCATGCATGTCTCGTGCAGTGTCAGTCGCTTTGCCAAGTGCATCGTTTTATGGAGCTCCTGTTTGATAGAAAAAACCTGAGGTTCAGCTCGATTAAATGACTTGCCAACTATGACTTAGCAAGTAATGAAAATAAGATAGGAGTATGAGTTCTGTGTAAGTGTAAGTTCTGATAATCTGTGTCTCCCAAGATCGGCCTTTCACAGGTATCTATGTTTTTTGTTTTATTGTTTTTCCTCGAGAGCCCTGATTTCTCCCGCGTATGTATCACTGGGTGCCCACTAACTGTTGCCAGTCTGGCAGCTCTAGTGAACTCAGCAGCTCAACGGGTCTTTCCTTCCCTAATTTGCTAGGTCAGAACTGTTTTCATAATCCTACCACGTCATTATTTGCCGTTCCACTCTCATCCTTTCTCATGCACAGTAACCTTCTCTGGGAGCATACGAGAAAGTGTGTGATAGAGACAGACTCAGTGCAGAGTCAAAGAGGAGAACCCGTCTGTCTAGCTTCGGTGTCGCTAGACTTAGGCAGAGTCTCCGCAGTTTTTAAAAAGTGCACAGAGGTCACATGATTAAAAATTTTAGAATCTGCCTTGGAAAATAGATCTTTGATGCCTCTTATGTTGATCCTCCTGGTGGTTGATTGATGGAGGTGAGTGATAGGTAAGATCAGTGATGCTTTTTTCTTTGTTTTAAAATAGTTTTATTGGCTTATATTTCACATGTCAAAAATTTAATAACTCGGTGATATTAAGATCTCTGCAGTCACCACCACAATCAATTTCAGAATACCTTTTTGTACTTGTTTTTTTTTAAATCATTTTATTAGGGGATCATACAATTCTTATCACAATCCATACATACATCAAATTGTGTAAAGCACATTTGTACATTCATTGCCCTCATCATTCTCAAAACATTTGCTCTCCACCTAAGCCCCTGGCATCAGTTCCTCATTTTCCCTTCCCTGCCCCCTCCCTCATGAACCCTTGATAATTTATAAATTATTATTTTGTCATATCTTGCCCTGTCTGACGTCTCCTTTCACCCACTTCCCTGTTGTCCATTCCTCAGGGAGGAGGTCACATGTAGATCCTTGTGATCAGTTCCCCCTTTCCAACCCCCCTCCATCCCCCCTCCCACTATTGTCACTCACACCACTGGTCCTGAAGGGATCATCCGTCCTGGAGTCCCTGTGTTTCCAGTTCCTATATGTACCAGTGTACATCCTCTGGTCTAGCCATATTTGTAAGGTGGAATTGGGATTATGATAGTGGGGGGAGGGGGAAGCATTTAGGAACTAGAGGAAAGTTGTATGTTTCATCATTGCTACATTGCAACCTGACTCGCTGGTCTCTTCCCCAAGACCCTTCTGTAAGGGGATGTCCAGTGGCCTAAAAATGGGCTTTGGGTCTCCATTGTGCACCCCCCCCCCATTCACTATGGTGAGATTTTTTATTCTGATGATGCCTAATACTTGATTCCTTTGACACCTCATGATCGCACAGGCTGGTGTGCTTCTTCCATGTGGGCTTTGTTGCTTCTCAGCTAGATGTCCACTTGTTTACCTTCAAGCCTTTAAGACCCCAGACACTATATCTTTTGATAGCTGGGTTCCATCAGCTTTCTTCGCCACATTTGCTTATGCAGCCATTTGTCCTCAGTGATCGTGTCAGGGAGGTGAGCACACATGATATGATTTATTGGTCTTTGATGCCTGATAACTGATCCCTTCAGCACCTAGTGATCGCACAGGCTGGTGTGCTTCTTCCATGTGGGCTTTGTTGATTCTGGGCTAGATGGCCATTTGTTTACCTTCAAGCCTTTAAGACCCCAGACTGTACTTATTTTTGTTATTTCCCCATTTCCCCCATCCTCTCCTACCATTCCCTAGACAATGTCAATCCAGCTTCTGTCTCTATAGATCTTCTTGTTCTGGAGTTCATATACAGAGAATTATGCAAAACACAATAGGAGGCAAACAGAAATCTAAAAACCCAACAACAATGACTAGACAAAACATTGAAAAACCTCAATCACAAAAGAAGCAGAAAATATTAAAAAGGAATCAACTTAAAAATGGCTCACAAGGGAGCTCAAATGATAAGATACTACATTTTAACATGAGTACATCCGCCATAATGGACTTCACAGTACTCTCTATCTGATAGACGGGCTATTCGCATGCCTTGACTCTGGTCAGAGGGATCCATGGGGGGACCTGCAAATGGATTTGAGGCTTCCGTTGTCATTCACAGCACTCTGCAAGCTGGGGGTTCACAATTTAAGCTCTGACACCACTCCCTCCTTAATGAATGATGTCTTATGTCCCAGGATATTTGGAAGTGTGGAATCATTGTTTGCTTGATGGGTCCTGTATGGCCTTTTTGGGAGAGGTCCAGTGTGATGGACAGCCTTGTACTATGAAGGAATTATTTATCTTGTATTGCTCCAACAGAAATACAAGTGGGTGGCTTTGAAGAGTTATTTCTCATAGTTCTGTAGGGTGCAAGTCTATATCGGGATCTGAGCCGGATAGATTCTCGTAGGCTAGTCTTGGTAATTTGGTGAAACTCAGGAAGCGCCTGCCTTCATCTGTTGGTGCATTCATCTGTGTCTAATCTGCCCTTTTTGGTCACCCTTAACTGATTTCCTTTAACACATATCTTACACGGATAAGGACTCATTAACACAGCCCAGAACCCCCGTTTCATCACAAGATTCCATGTGTAGTATGAAAAGAGGATTCCGACGGCACCTTCCGAGAGGACTTTCAGATGCCTGCTTGTCAGTCATCAAAGAGGAACGTTTGTTTACACGCTTCTGTCTGGAACCTAATTCCTTTGTTATTTAGTCCCAAAGCATTTGTTTCCAATTAAATTTATGTATTTTAAAATAGATCATTGTATTGGGGGCTCTTACAGCTCTTATAACAATCCATACATCCCAAAGTATTTTTAAACCTGATTTTAAAGTATACTCAATTTTGACTGATGAAACCACTCTATAAATTGAGAGGTGAATGAGGTTTTTGTTCAGGACCTTTGGAAAATGATGCCACGGAGTTAACTAATTCTGGGGTCAGTGTATTAGTCAGACACTTATATCTGTGTGCATTTAGGGACTTGCAACCCCAGTGAGTCCAGTACATGCGAGATGACTCCTGCGTCATCTTGTGAATATGCCTGCATACGGAACTGTTCTATGACTTGTATTTCTATTACTTCTGATTTTTATTGCTGTGTTTCAGACATATATAAGTGCTGAGCTACATATAGAGGTGATGTGATTTTTTTCTGAATTCCACATTAGAATGTTATAGTTATTATTAAAGGAAATGAGTTTGCTACGACACAGAACCACTAGACTAGATAGGATGATATATGATTATAACTTCAATCTACAGTGTTCTAAAGCACTTTGACATAATTTTTTCACATTCAAACTTCTAATAACCCAAATAAAACAATTGATGGGGATGGGGGATGTAGCAAGACTTTCAAATATATTTATTGTCAGAAATAAGGTCAGACAACTAATGTTGAGTCCATACTTGAACTTTGTTTTCCCTTCTGAGACCTGTGTGAGGAAAGCAGAGAGTAGTGAGCAATGTATAGAATTCATATAACTTTGGTTAACTCAGAAGACAATGCTTCAGTGAAATAATAGTTTTGCTGTACCAGGAATAGAGATTGTCTAGATAGTTTAGATGACAGGATACCTACCAAGGAGAAATACATGGGTTGGACCAGCTGTGTTTGGCCTTATTAAAGAGAGTCGGGCTTAGGAGCAATACGTCAGAGCAGATAGGAAGGAATGTGAAGGCGGGTAGGTGAGCAGACAAGAATGGTAGGAATTGATTGAGTGGTAAATATGAAGCAGTGAGAGCTCAGAGTAATGGATGTGGAGAATAAATGACACTGACTGTGGAGAGGAAGAAAAGATAGCAATGTTTGTGGGGTCTTTTTTAATACTTTTCTTTGTCGATAATTCACATATCATCCAATCCAGTAGTTCAGTCATATTAAAAAGAGTTGTACAATCACTGACCACAATCAATTTAAGAAAGCAATCTTAAAAGGTTCATACAAGGCTTATGAAACTGTAGGAAAGAAAAAAATGTGGGGTTTTCTTGGCTATGGAATGTGCTTGGTTTATCTGACTCTCTCTAGTTCCATCTTGTGGTGAAAGACTGAACAAGACTGTTTTTGTTTTCTTGTTCTCTTAATCAATTGTAGGTTGTGTACCTGAAAGATTAAAAGAACTCCTTCTTGGTCAATGACATAATTAGGCCCAATGTAAAAGATAGGTTACTCCTACTTCCTGGTGCCAACATTGACTTACTGGAAATTTTTTACTATATGCTGCTTTGATACCTTAAGAAGTATGACAAGTATATTTTATAGTGATAAAAAAGTGGAGACTAATTATGTATGACTTCAGTGGTAACTTCATATTGCATGTATAAAAGCTTATCGATCTTTTTATTACATCAGCCATGTATATTGTTCATTTTATTGAACTGTACCAATTTGTAATTTTTAATAATTTTGGGAGACTTATAGTTCAATTAATTCATAACTCTTTAAGAAATAGAACTGAAGTAGATTGAAAAATAAACAAAACTATTCAGATAAGGCAACTACCTATGAGCATATTGTTTTAAAGTGTCCTTGTATATTTTGGAATCATTGGTTTATTTATTAATAATTGATGTGGAAATATTAATATACAATTTTATGAAGAAACTGAATTATGCCTCCTATGATGCTCTCTTGAGGAACCTCTAAGAGCTTATTTGACAGCCATGTATTTGTTTGAACGAAATCCTACTTTGCTATTTCATACAAGGCCATGAGGTGATCTCACTTAAGATAAACCTTCTTCTATTATTCATGTACCTGTCTAGAGAGAGCTGATTGTTTCCCAGAATACTGTATCTTTTAGAGGTGGGATCGCTCTAAGAGAGGATGGAATTCTTTATGTGGCTGACACTTTGCTCTCTGCTGCTGTGCTAGATGCATGGTTTTTACTCAGGCTTCTTAAATTGATTTTCTAGTGCAGTTTGCTTTTTCCTGAGGAGCCTTTATTCCATCATACTGTACCTACTAGGCCCTTCATTTTACTTGTAATCTGGGTTTGCCCCATACAATAAAATTTTACAATACCACAAACATAATGCTATACACCTTTTATATTGGTCAGGGACACTGCGTCCTTGTCCTGCTTCAAAACTTTCAGGGGTCCTCCATATTTAGGAAAATCAAGCTTCTTTGTGGGGCCTGTACAACCTCTGAGGTCTCCTGGGCTGCCTTCCTGCCTCATATTCTACCACACGATTCAGACTTCATACCCCGAATGCTTCCTTGAAACTCACTGTGTCGTTCTGTTTCCTTGCGTTTTTCCGTCCTCCTTGCTCTTCACATCTGGAGCCAGTGTCCCCGTCTTCTAGAAGACCCGGGGCTGAGCTAACGGTCCTCCATGGTCTCCTGTGCCTGCTGTGACTCTTGGGCTTTATGCTGCAGTTTCCTGTGTTTCTTTCATCCAAGGTCGACTGCAGTCTTCAGGAAGTGGCGTTCTATAATTTATCACTGTATCCCTACTTATTAAATAACTCCCTGACATAGAAGGGATGCTCAAACCATGCATAGGGGCAAAATTTCCACATGATTGATCACTCCTAGGAACACCTGCCGCCAATCGCCAGGTTGGAATTTTGGTGAAGCGAGCATGCGAAACGCTGGATACACATCTGTGTGATGAGCCTCTTTCCCGTAGTTAGAATTTGTTAAGCGAACGCGGCACCAAACAATTAGAGGTCAGCAATACAAATTTTTGGTGTCTTGTTTTTGGAGTCATATTTTTGATTAACTGAACTGTGTTGATGAGACAGACATGGCATAACCTGCTCTGTTCTTTCTCTGCAGTTAATTTGGTTAGGTTCCCCCACACACCCCCTCCCCCTTAGAATATTTCCTAGTCTGTTTACTTTCCTCCCTTAGATATCCCCTAAAGCAAAAGATCAGTGCCCTCCATGGGCACAGTATTAGGTTCCGTTTTAAAAAGCAGGGCAAAATGACGGAGGAGCTGCGTGAAATAAAGAAAGCGGGGCCACACCCCTATTATGTAACTGCAGTTACACAATCTCCGAGTGTGTGACAGTGCTTTTACTGTGCGCATCACTTCTTTCAGCGCTGTTTACCCAGACTTGTCCCAAAGGAAGAATATAGCCAAAACAAGAAAGAAGAAAGCGGGTTTTATTAAGCATTGAAGATGGGAGATGAAGGCAGTTGGCAGTAGTGTAGTCATCTGTGAGGGAATGTTACCAGACAAAATGTGTATGACTCAGACGTTTAGGACAGCATAAAATATTGCCTGTGTTAGGTTAATTTGAATGTTTCTGCCACTCATTTTGTTCCTTCTTTGAGAATTTGTCTAAAACCTCATCCCTTCCCCCTTAATTCATTACCAACCACCCTTTCCCAAAATGTTTTTTCAGAAGGCGTCTGACTTTGTAATCTGCAGCCCAGCACCTAGCCCGCAGTCTTCCCGGGGCTCCTTCCTATGGTTCAAGTCCTAAGAGAAGACAAGTCGACATAAAACAAACACGGATAGAAAATGTAACCGTGTTACATTGTTTAATCAATAACTAAAATGTCAGCTATCTGTACTTAGGAAAGTATTTACAAAGCACTTAGAACAGGGTCTAGTGTCTAGTAATCACAGGTATATATTATTGTTTTTGTTGAGAATGGTAAAATTGGCTTTTCCTCGAATGATGAAGGCCACAGTCATGATGTTATCTTAAGGTGGAAGCCAGCATGACAGTGTTACTGTTAGGAGCCCTTGCTTAGTTCGGACTCATGGCAGCCCTGTGTACCAGAGAACGAGGCACTGCTGGTCCTGCAGCTGCCTCACAACTGCAGTGCTTGAGTCCATTGTTGTAGTCACCGATGCAGTACGTCTTCTAGAGTGTCTTCCTCTTTTCGCGACTCCCTACCAGGGACTGGTCCAAAGTAGTGAAGCCAAATTTTGCTCTCCTTTCTTTATAGGAACATTCTGGCTGTCCTTTTACTGCCTTTCCACGGGCGATAATATATACGAAACACCTTGTATCCTTCTTCCTCCCCACAACATCAGCAATGACGTCTTTCCTTCCACATTCACTTCCTCATCTGGTTTGAATTTCTGGCAGTTTCCTGTCTATGTACCACCGCAGAACTTTTGAAATTAATTTCAGCAAGGTGTTACTTGAGGATGATGTGAATGATATTGCTTGTTAATTTCTGCAGTCTGTTCTTTCAGCTGAACGAATGATGGAAGAGCTGAAATCAGAACAAGCCAAGGGCCAGCTGCAGAAGAGGCCCTCACTTGGTCATATGCATGTCCAAGTTGATTGATCATTGATTTTAAAAATCTCTCTCTTTTTTTTAACCAACTGTAAACACTTGTTTTCTTGTTTGTATTAGGGACTACCTGCTCCCAAACTTTAATTTTGCGGAGGCCTGCAGTTTAAACATCTTGCACAAGTTCACAAGGCCAGTTTAGAAGCAGGATGGACATTTTAAGAGAAAATTCTTTTTCTCTAATGACAATGTATTTTTCCTGTCCATAATTTGTTTTTGCATGACAGAATATTATATATTATTATTCTCCCCTGAATAAGCCTAATTTAATTTTCTGCCTGTTACATAAATATGATAACCAATGATACCTTATTTGGAGAGTTTTGCTATGGTAGAAGACCCGATTTATCTGGCAAGGCAAATGGTGAAATTGCCTTGCTATGAAGTAAGCGTTCAGAATCACACACTCTCCTGGAGTGAGGAAGGCATAGGATGTGTGGAATGTGGAGTGACACTTGACGGGCAGGGCGTGGGTGCAGTGGACCTGGAAGAGCATGGCATTTCCACGTCTGTGCTGGTTACTTTCATGGGGACCCCATCTTGATCATGTGCTTGCATTTTACTGTTCTTTCCATGTGCGGAATATGTCAGACGTGCAGTAAAGTTACTTATTTTCAGACATAAGCAGCTGGCTGAGGATCATTCACTTCCTAATGTTGTTTATAGAAATATGATTTCTTATTGTCCCTGCTCATGGTTTGTAAGAGTTAGGAGACGCACTGGGGAAGTACATAGGTTTAGATACCCGAGTGTGCCTAAAAGTCATATATTTAGCTTCTCTGCCTTGTTTTTAAGTAGGTCTCAGCCATATTAGTTCGAACTCGTGGTTTGAAATGATACCAAGTAAATTCTTGTAGCGATTTAATCCGTACATAGAAAACGTCAACCCTCTTACTTTATACTGCTTGTCTGCATGCGTGTGTGTCATGTGTGCAGAAGATGTGTTTCTGGGAACATCCTCAAGAATTGCATCATGTCTGAAAGTAATTTAGTATTTGAGGGGCTTGTAATTTAATAGCACCCCGAGGAACATATTCTAAGGACTGGATAAATCCCCTTCTAATTTACTTGGATATTTATAGATTTCCAAGCAAGGGCTCCCTCCAATGTGTGCAGCATGGCTTTGTTAGAGACATGAAGTATTTTTTCACTCTGTGGTTCCACTTCCATTGAGTCAATTCTCACTGACTCATAGCGACCTTACTGGACCGAGAACAACTGACTACTCTGAGACACGAGGCATTTGCAGAAGCCGACTGCCCCGTCCTTCTCCCGGCGTGGCAGGTGGTTTGGGGCGGCGGAGTTTCCAGTTAGCAGCCCAGCTCTTGATGTGTGCAGAATGCTTTCTACGTCTTCCCTTTCTTGTCTAAGGGCGTTAGAGATGGTCTCAGCTCCTCGAGTCACGTGTTCTAAGTTGCTCTTTTTTCTGTGCAGGTTCGAAAACATGTGAACGACCTGTACGAAGACTTACGGGATGGACACAATTTGATCTCTCTTTTAGAGGTTCTTTCAGGAGATACCCTGGTAAGTTTTCCTTCGTTTGTTGTAAAGTTCATGTTGGACACTCTGCATATGTGTTTTTGGCCCAGATTGTTCAGAGTTTTGCAACATCCATCCCTTGATCCATGATTTTGGCTTGGAAAAAAAAAAAAAAGAAAAGTTCTGGATAGATTTGTAAGCATTTTTTTTTAACTTCAAGTGGTGTGAACATGTGAGAGTGAAGCCGTTTGATTACTTCAGATATATAATCAACTCTATCATGCAAATCCTATTTTTTGTTATTGCTTCTTTTGTTACCTTGGGGTTTTGCTAAGCAGAAACTGGATGCATAATATAACCACATATTAAAAGACTCACAACGGGCAAGGACATAAACATCGCTTTCTGAACAATGGTCTAACCCGTTCCGCCGGTGTCATTTCCTTGTTTTGTGAACACACATCCCTACTTTGTTGTCTGTCCCCCTCATTATGTTCTGTTCACGCTTTTCTTTTCATTTCTGCTCTGTCTTGTGTCTCTGCTGTTGTATCTTCTGTCTGTTGTGTTCATTAGCCAAGGGAGCGAGATATTTTGAAGACCTTACGATTGGTGAGTGCCACAGAAGCATGTGACTGTGAACAGCATGAGGATGTGGAGGATGAGGATAAGGGGGTAGGTGTCGGCCCCCATAACTCAACTAACCTAGCCCTTCCAGTGCGGTGAGCACTAACGTGGGAGTGCAGTAACCCACGCGTTCGGGTTCCCTTTTAGAAAAGTACAGAAAGGACCGAACTCCACAGTGAGGTGGATGCGTGTGTGCTGCCCAGTTGGACAAAGGAACTGTTTTCTCTGTAAATGACTCTTTAGGGAGCTAAAATGAGTAGGTTACTTGTATGTTACTGTGCATTGCATAGTAAAGGAACTTATTTGCATTGATCACAAGGTGGCACTTTGGGCAATTTTACATAAATACACAAAACTTACCCCTACCTTGATGATAACATGCAAATTCACTCCACTCCCAAAATGGATATTTTAAGCTTGGCAACTGTGAGTTGGCTTTTTGGAAGGAATTTGTGAAAATTCTGTATATTAAAGTTTCTGCTTTAAGGCACACCTGTTTGACCATTGATGTTTGCTGGACAAGCTTCATAAATCTTGGACTCGCGTAACTCACGCAATTTATAAGGGAGCAAATTTAAAGAAATCTTGAGCCCCCATTGTGCTTCCCGGGGCTTCTTGATCTCTGTACACTTAGTCAACGTGAACTCACTCAGGGCTTATCTGTCTCCCACAGTGAGTTCTTGAATCCAGTGAGTGAATTACCAACCTCATCTCCACCTTGTATATAAAGCTGATTTTTTTTCCCTTCTGCGGTCTTCTGTCTTTTCTCTGGTGCCTTTAGCTTCAGCCACATATTCATATTTGAGCAGCTAAGCTCTCAGCTTTTCTTTTTTTCCCCCCTATGGAAGATTTTGTGATAAATTTCAGCTCCATTGTTTATTTTTGTTAAGCATTTTCTCAGCTCTGTTTCCTTCTCTTTTCCTTCTGCTAATTTGTAACATTTTAAAAGGGAAACGGCATCAAGGAAAAGAACCAAGGTTTGTCAGTTGTCCTAAGACTGAGAAAATAATTATGTCCACTCCGAGTCCTTTCTGATGATTGTAGAGTCCAGTAATATGCCGAGAAAGCTGAAATAAAGGAGAGGGGAAATACATGACTTTAATTGCTCCTCTCTTCCTTTATCAGGGCTAAGTACGCCTCCTCCGTCTTTCTCCTTCCCCCTTGGTGTTTATTTTCATTTTTTTAATATTAACTGCATGCTACTTCATTTTCCCTAACACGTCATAAATAAATAAATAATTATAGGAACTCTTAGTAATTAGTGATCATTATGGAGGTCAATTAGGGAATGGTATTTAATTCATTTTTGCATTTATAGCTAAACAAACATAGACTGGAATTGTACTATCAGGGACTATAACAAGTTTGTATGTTCTTTGGTATTTTCTTTACCTTTCATTTAAATAAAACAGTTGGAATAAAGCAGATGTGCAAATAAAACATATTTGTAATAATTGCTAATGTTTAAATTCAAGGCCACATACTACAGATAAATTGGTTTTAAAAATTCATGGGTTTTCTGACAGGGGAATTGTATCGACATATTAAGTTGGGCAGAAAATACGTTCAATTTAGCATGGGCGATGGCATCATAAACAATAGTGTGTATTTTTCATACTCTGCATTTTTTATTCTTAGCCCAGAGAGAAGGGTCGGATGCGGTTTCACAGGCTGCAGAATGTACAGATTGCACTTGATTATCTGAAAAGACGCCAGGTATGATGCTTTCCAAAGACTAAAGTCAGTTAAATATATGTGATTAAATCTATCTATACAGAGATATGTTGGAAATAAAAAAGGGTGAAATTTGCCTGTGAATTGCAGTCATTAAATATAGTGTAAAACATTTGCTGCAAAGCTAAGACAGCTGAGAGCAGGTGTAAACTCAGCTGAGTGGTAAGGGGCTACCTTTTCATCCGAGTACCGCTCCTGGCTTTTCCTCTGTTTTAATGAGTCAAGGTAGTAACAGCTCAGTCGCCTTAGAATGGAGCCCTGCTGGCCGTACTGGTTACAAACTGGGCTGCTGACTGCAGTTCAGCAGTGGAAGCCAACCTTTCTGCAAGAGAGAAAGAGGAGGCGTTCTGCTTCTGCGAAGATTTCCCATCTGAAAACCTGAGGGAGGAGTTCTCTGCCCCATGGGGTCAACAGCAATCAGAATCAACCCACTGGTAGTGGGTTTTTTTTTTTTGGGGGGGGGTCACCATGCAATGTTAAAAACAACAGCAGAAACCCATCGCATTTCTGTGGGAGAAAGATGGCTTTCTACTCTAATGCGCGGCTCAGTCTCAGGAACCCACAGGGAGTTGTGAGTCAGCAGGGACTCCATGCAGCTAGGGGTATTTTTTGTTTGCTTTGTTTTTAGTGTTAAGAATGCCTTTAAACAACAGTTCTCAGTCCAGGGGGTGCAGTCCTTTATTTAAAAAAATTTTCCCTATACTTGCCACTATGGGGTAGATTCAGATTCATAGACACCTTATAGAACAGTGCAGAACTGTGTTGTGGGTTTCCAGAGGTGGCGGATCTATAGGGAAGCAGCCTCTTCCTCCTGTGGACTGGCTGGTTAGTTTGAACCACTGTTAGGTAAAGCCTGATACTGAACCTGAACTACCAGGCCTCCTTTTTATAATCTGGAAAATATCATAGAATACTTTTTAAAAAACTTAGTATAAGCATTTTTTCATATTTAATATTGATGAGGTAATACTATTGAAAGTAGATAATATTAGGCAAGTTAAGAGAGTGGCTAACAATAACCCATTTTAGACAGCAATCAGCACTAACGTGAAGTGTCGGGAGAAACCATTGGGAAGAATGAGCAACATTATGGATATGATCTTGATTTATGACAGTGTGAATTACATTATAAGCCAAAGTGTTACTAATTTTTTAAATAGTATGAAACTAAGAGAAGATATGCAGGGGAATTGAAAAGACCTGAAAACAATGATAACTCAGAGGTGTGGACAATTTTATGATTAAATTTATTTTTAAGGGAGTAGGTAACAAAGGTGAAAGAGGAAAGAAAAAGAGGGAGGGAGTCACCAGCTTTATTCTTTCATCTAATTTACAATAAGTGTTAAGGTGCTTATCATTCAATGTAGTAAATGCTTAATCTTTAAGTATCTCAAATGTATTAGTGACTTGTTATTTCTCATTTTAGTGAAAGTTTCTATGACTACATCTTTTTTTCTAAAATGTTTCTGGGAATGGTTTGTCCAGGAAATAAAATATTAGATATTACTATTATACTTATTTTGAAGAATGCACAGTTAAGTAGTTGATGAACTTCAAGTCTAACTATTATCTAATTTTTTGTATTTGAACATACTTGAAGATGTACAGCAACTTATATACATGTTTCTCTATGGGAAGAATTTATGATAGATAAATCGAAACATATTGCCACTTTTAAAAACTTGGTTTCAGAGGTGTAAGAAAGTTGTTAAAATTATTTTATAATTTAGAACAGTCTTACCCTTAACTAAAAGAAAACTAAAGCATATTTTCAAGAGACAAAATTATTTCTAAATATTTAGGACTTTCCACTTGAGTTACTTGCTTACATATGAATGCTTTTACTATTTTCCCTACAAGTCAAAAGCAATGTAATACCCTGTCACCTTTGTGATTCTCCTATAATTTTCTATGTGAAATGATTGAAGATGGGAGATAAGACAGTATTGTGGGGACTGCTGTTATTTAGCTTGTCTTTTTTTCTTTGTATAATTTATCACTGCATTTATGTGAGGATAATGTGCTGGTTTTAAAAACACTTTGCTTTATCTCTTCTTCGTATCTAAAACAGGTGAAATTAGTGAATATTAGAAATGATGACATAACAGATGGAAACCCGAAGTTGACATTGGGACTAATATGGACAATAATTTTGCACTTTCAGGTAAGTGCAAATTTCCTTTATCGTTATTATTTTTTTTAATCTCTCTCTGTAGTTGCTGTGCAGTTCATGGACAGGGTGAATTGTACTTTCATATCCTGTGGAAGAAAAAGAAATTCCAGACTTTTTCTTAAACAATGTATTTAAATTGTTCTTTGAAATAAACGTACTGCTTGCGAATTTAGCATCTCATTTGTTAACTACCAACTCCAAGGTCGTTTTAAGGACAGTGCTTGTCATCTCATAGCTGTAAAATGAAACTGCTGTCTTTTGTGAATGCTGGCAAGGTTGCATGTTTTAGATGCATATGGTTTTATGATTCAATCCTTATTTGAAAAGGCTTTCTATTGATTTTTTGGTGCAGTAACTGTGGTAGACACTAGATGGCAGTGCACCTATCAGAAAGAATCTGAATTGGAAGAAAAGTAGTGGCTTCGTTTCCTGTACAGATGTGCTTTCTTAATTTTGACTTGAGGAGATCATGTGCACATTAATTTTGGCTATGGGTTTTTATCCAATAAACCTGTACAGATTGTGGGTTGATTTTTATTTCTGCCAATTGGTACATTTAAAGCAATCGTCTTCATTTCATTTATGCCAAGTTCCAACTTTGGGAAGAAACTGTTTTCAGGGTTATAACCATTCACCAGATCACGTGACAGGGCGTGTGGGACACGGGGCCTGGATCACAGTAGGTGTGCAGCACATCTGCTTGGCTCTCGTAAGCTGAGGGCCTTGACGAAGGAGGAGACAGTTGGCTTGCCAGCTGTAGCAAGCGGCTGCAGTTTTGAAGCAGACCTTGAGAGGATTTCACTTGTTTCATTTGATTGGTTCAGAGAGTTCGCAGAGGCCTGGTTGCAAACGGTGACCTGGATGTCCTTTAGGACAAGCTAGAGCTGACAGGCAGTGGAGAGTTAAGGGACTAGCATGTGAACGGGTCAGCAGGACCTGTGTTGAGTACGCAGTCACTTTGTTGCCACCATTGGGTAAAGTCTAAAGGGCCAAGATGCGGATTCGAGATGGAGGTCCTCAGCAGAGTCCTTAGAAGTCCTTTACGTGGACCAGGCACCAGCATTACAGTAGGGAGAGCCCAGATGGGAAGATCAGCAGAGCAGGAGAAACAGGACCCTCACTGACTGACCTGGTGGGCAGACTGGCTGGATTTTGATGATTAGAATTAGGCGCACCTTGGGGTGGTGGAAAGCAGGAAGGCTTGCCGGGAGCAGCGCTGTTTCGTTCTTGGCTCTTCAACTTTTATGGTGGTGATGGCATTGTGTAAATCACTGAACTTCTTTGAACTTGAAAAGCTATTTCAGGAAGCAGAACGGTCAAGTCTATGTATTGGAACCAGAAAGGAGATAATAATTGGACCAGAAGTTAATAAAAGGCTGGGAAGTAGAAGCAGCATGTTTAGATTCTATGTTTGAAGAAATTTAAAGCAAAAAGTCAGTAATGGATAGAGCTAATTTTTCTTATATGTGCTTGCGTGCTAAAGAGTGCTCTCACAAAGGAGAGATTAAAGATGTTGGATACAGCAGTTACTACAGATGTCAGACAAAGGAAGGAAAAGTGGACATTGGAGAGGCTGCCGTTGAACAGGAGAGGGTAATGGCTGTTCAGATTTTCTTTCTGGATTTTACCCTGAGGAATGAGTGAGCCTTGTCTTCCTGATACTCTGCTTATTGTTACTGTGTGCTCCTGAGTCAGTTCCAGCTCACACGATCTTGTATGACAGAATCAGCACTGCCCCATAGGGTTTCCTAGGACATAAGCTTTATGGAGCTGATTGCCAGGTCTCTTCTCTGGCAGAGCTGCTGGTGCATTAGAACCACTGACCTTTTGGTTAGTGGTTGAACACTGAGCCAGTGATGTGGCTTGCTAGCTTAAACCACTGTTATGCAGCCCATTCAAACGCATATAGGACAGAGTCTAAGTGCTTCATAAATAACTGAGATCAGACAGACTCACTGTTCTCCGTTGGGGCCGCTTGTGGCTTTGAACCGCTGACATTTTGGGTAGCAGCTCAACACTTAACACACTGCACCACCAGGGCTCCTTTACTAATTTGGTTACACCCGGCCTAGCTATGAATTCTTCGGTAACCTTGCTGTGCTATGCCTTCCTCTAACTTTGTCATTGCAGTAAGAAATGCGATGCTAAGGACTCTTAATATAATTAGATATTAAGAAATCTCATATAATAAGAAATCTGAACCTGGAGTTTAATTATTTTTGGAAATAACTAAAGCTACCAGTTATAGAATTGCCAAAAGAACTTGATTTTCTAATATCTCGTGGCATACTTTATTGAAATCCTGCGTATTTTAGGACCCAGATTATAAAGTATTATGACTGTTAAATTATCTCCATATTTTAAAATTACAGCTATTTAAAATACAACACATCCATTTTTGGTTAACCTAAAATTTTTTCTTCTTTAAGTGAAATAGTTTTCCTCAAGTACTGTGATAGGTAAAGATGAATATTTTAGTAGTTATACCAAGGTAAGAGGCTGTTAAACACTGATAATCATGCGAGTACAGAGACCAATTGATTTCTTTTTAATATTTGTTGTGAGTACTGCAAGCTAAGTCTGTTTCCAAGTCAGGCTGGATCCAGGTAAGCATTATCATCGCAGTTATCTCATACCACTAGACCCCGTATGTGGATCCAGAGAAGTTATGTTGGCTTTTGGGGGAAGCTGTTCATAAAACTAATGATAGCTGAGGGTGATGGATCTATTAGCAACATGAATACAAATAGGGTTGTATAAAGAAGAGAACTCGACATGCTAAGAATGAAAAGCTATTTGAGAAATAGGGGAATTTCTCACAAATAATTGAGCTAGGTGGATTATTTGCAAGATGGATGCTAGCTTCCAGTTAGGAGACTATAGAAGGACCATCCCTGGGAGAGAGAGCAGTAGAATGAAGGGTTAGAGGAATGAAAATCACACGTTGCCCTCTCTGTGTCGTCAGTACAGACACCAGCTATGATATTTTAAAATCACCTGGAATACTGTTTCATTGCCCTTTAAGACATTGCCAGTCGTATTAAAAAGCAACCAATCCCAAGTTGTGCTTTTAGTTGCCTTCTAGAACATTTAGATGAAACTGGGGAATGTTTTATTGCATTTTAAACAATTAAGGGAAATCTTACAGTGTAAAATGCATTTCTAACCAGCATCATTGCAAACTTAATGATTTCACCGAATATTTCTATTTAGTGATACGAAATGAGTTCTGTCTTTTGTTCATTTGAAGGATACTTACAGGAGGGCAGTCATCATGTTTTATTACTAATCATATGCTTTCTACTTACGTGTAAGTCCATTTCATGCCCTGCTAATTTCCTTTGTACTGTATCTATGACATAATATAAGAAATATGCACACCTTAGCTAATCAGGTTCCCTACTGATTTATTAGTTTTACAAGGCTCTAGTAAAATTGCATAATATTTAACTAGAGTATAATTTTAAAAGTTACATATAAAGTTTAACTGCCTTAATTCATGTATAATAATGCACAGGTGTTTCCTGTGGCCAAACTTTCCAGGCTTTAACTCATGAAATTAACCTATTTGATCATATGGAAATTCTGTATATCTGTAAAATATATTAGCTACTTATCTGGCTTGGAAATTTATCTTATTTGATACAGTATTAAATATATACTTATAATACTAGTATTCTATATTATCTAATAGATTTATATGAGTAATATCTTAGAATATTTTTGGCATTTACCATTTATTATCTCTTCTATAATTATTAAATCATCTTTTTATGGCTGCTATTTTACATACCAGGTATTTTTCCTTCTTTTGCACAGCTGCCAAAATTAGTGTGTGTGTGTGTGTGTGTTTTATAATACACGATAGGAATTCTGAAACTGAATTTGAAGGGCACTTTGCTGAGTCTCTCCTGACTTGTATCTGCTTTCTGTTTGCGCTCAGATATGTTGAATCACCAATAGTTTCAAAGGTTAGTGCAAACTTTTTGTTGCGTGTCTGCATTTCAGAAAGCTGGAGCGAGGGCCAGAGTCTCATCCTGCAGCAAAGCCCAGGGTTTGCCTTGAAAGCTCGTCAGTGTTGTAATTTGACAGTGAGCAGTAATGTTAGTCTAAGAGGGAGGTTCTGTGGCCAGAAATAAGTCCCAGTGTCTAATGAGACTCAGGGCCCCGGCTGGGCCGGGTGCCACGGCATTGCTTGCCTGCGTGTGTTTCATAAGCAAAATGGCCTCCTACCGAAGAGGATGGTCATGGAATCAGCTGTGAGGACTTAGAATGCAGAGCGGAACTTCGGAACTTCATGGAGAAGATTTAAGCCAGCCCTGGAGTTTGGAATGAGGGAGCCTGTCCAACTGTGATTTCCTGCAAAACAAATGGGGAATGTCTGTGGATGTGTGAGAGCTAAGAAAGAAGAAACATATTTAGATCCTGCCAAAACTCCATGGAGCCCTGAGAAATACTCTCCCAGGAGAAAATATTTCAGACGAAACCCGATCGGGAAAATCGCAGGGGACACAGAGCCAGAGCCAAACAATGAAGAGGACGCCAAGCAGAGAGGCAGCATTCAGCTTTCAAAGGAACAGCCAGCTTTTTCATTTGGGAGACTGGTACAGGAGGCACCTGGTCCCCCTCCTCCTGCCCTGGAAGAAGATGGCATTCAGCCAGAGAAGACAGACGTTGTAGTTGACCGTGTCAAACAGACACTTCTGCGGAGTCCTGCAAGCAGCCGCTCTGAGCAGGCGACCCTTTCTCCTGCTAAAGTCAGTGAGCTGGGTGGCTGGATTTCAGAAAAGCACAGCACTCCAGATTGCGCAAAAAGGAGGAAACTTTTAGATGCTGGGAGCAAAAGGGAAACCACAGTCCAGAGGCAAACTGATGCATTTTCTTTTCGAAGGGCAGCCAGCTTAAGCTCCCTGCCCGATGATGGCCCAGAAAGGCCGTGCAAAGACAGGGGGCTCATTGAAAACCCATCAGAAAGTGGTAGCGCTGTTCCAGAGAGGCAGAACTCTGAAGAATTTTGCCCTCGCGCAATCCATCCATCTCCATTTGAGAAAAAGAGACGTCATTCCCTCTGTACAAATGTGTCCTTTGCTTCCAAGGGCTCAAATGGGAATGAGGTAAGTGAAATGTGAACACTTGAGAATTTAAGGTTAAACAGGAGGAAGCAAGTGAAGGAACCTCCCAAGTACTCACATCGGATGGAGTTTCTATCATTTGTCTTTTGTAAAAAAACAGTTTATGTGAAAACTGTTCTTGGTATGCACTGTTGTTAGTCTTAGCCTTGATTAATTATGATTTTATGTTTTGTACTCGCTACATTTTAAAACCCCACACATTTTGATATGCTAGAACAATTAGAAAAGCATTGTTTTTTAAATGCATACATTCTGATTTTTTTTCTTAGTTCAAATTTCTTGACTCTTCTCACAGAGCAGACTGTGGACACTTAGGTATAAGAGCTAAATTAGAAAGGAGACCTGAGATGATAATATAATGTAGGGAGGACAGGATACGACACAACTATTTGTTGGTGTGGACTTGCTGATCCTTACCTTTGAAAAGCCAGCCTTCAATTCTCTTCTCAGTTTTAACGCACAGAAACACATACTTGCTTCCGATTTTATGGGTGTTGGTTGGTGGGAAGTAGGCTATCGGGGCAGATGAAAATGTCCAAATCTGTCTCTTTGTTTGGTGAGTTAGTCCCTGCCCCGAGAATAAAATAAGAAATTATTTGGACATGTCCTAGGAATGTTAATATGACACAGATTGCCAGGAAATTGAGATCTTTGTTCCTAACAGTAATATTTAGCTTCAGGCAAGTTACTTAAATTGTTTCTTTATGTTTTTTTTACTAGTCTGCAAAATGTTAGTGAATTTTGATTTCTTTCTTTATCTGAGAAGTCCACTACCTAATCAGCTCCTCTGTGTTACCTACTGGATGGGAGTTGATGTCATTGTCTTTAAGCTGCCCACAGCTTTGTCTTTTGACACATGGCGTTTATGATGTTAAACATTCTGGGCAAGGGTATTGTGTCATTGGCCAGGGATTATTTGCACAGTGATAGGCTATGATTTGTTGGGGTTAGTGGGCAAAGTCATCATGGCCCTTGGCAGCTGGGTTCTCCTGAAGGTGTCCTGTTTGTATACACCACCACGCCTTGCCAGTGTCATGCCATCTGTTCTGTTTACATTTTACAGTAGTGGCACTTTTTTTGGGGGGGGGGGAAGGGGAGAGGGGAGATTTCCAGGAAAACCAGAAAACCTGCTAGACAAATTCTAAAACAGCTGTGACACTCAGTAGTGGCACTTTTAAAAAGAAAGCATCCAGGCTGTGCTGTTTCCTATCTAGGTCCAGCATAAAGGTCAAAGCAGAAGGAAACTAGCTGGCTGCGCTTTGTTTATGAATGAAAAGCATGCGCGCACATATGTTCTCCAGCGGGCCTTTGTGCTTCTTAGTAAGGCTTCTAGTAAGCCTAAGGCTTTTTCACTGAAGGAAATACCTAAAAATCTCTTTCCTGGGTAGTGTATAAGCTCCCCACCCCCATGTCAAAGTGTTACCAGTCTTCCTAATTTGTGTATTTGACCATCTTTTGAAATGCAGATTTTAAAATACACGTGAAATTAAGTCATAAACCCACCAAGTATATTTGTTCATGATAAAGTCTGATCACTTCTCAGCCAAAGCTCAATGGGACGGTCATCGTTTTATGTGAGCAGCTGAATGCCTCACTTACTATAGTTTAGATAAAGGCTGTTTTTTTCTTTCACAGAGCAAACAGCTAGGCCATTCCACTGAAGACATTCTTCCTGTTACCTTGGAGATGTTTGATTCAGTTTGCTTAATTATCTTTCCTTAGAACTGCCCACTAGACTCCTTATCTTGCATTAAACTCTACCCTTTTCTTTGGAAAATTCCTGCTAACAGTAGCTTCCAGCTCCTTTGTGGCCATTTCATCCCCAAAATGGTCTGTCAGACAACAGTTCGTTTGCTTGTTCCTTCCAGAGCTGTTTTCACATCTCCCTTATTTGACCCAGTTTTACTCTGAGATAGTTGGGTGCAGGTTCGGACTGGATGACATTTTAGTTAACCTCCAAGCAGAATACTCTGTAATTCTTTGTGCTTGCCTAACCTTAGATTTAACTTCTGCCTCTGACTTGAACTTCCCTGACCTTGTGAAAATTTTTTTACTCTAGTGCAGGTGACGCACCTACCTCCTCTTAAAATCCTCCGGCCCGGCCCTAGAGTAGCCTTCCAAACTCAAACGCCCCACTGAATATAGGTATGATCAGCATGTTACATCTCTATTACGATACTCAAACAGACCTACAGCCATGAAGTTGACCGTGACTTGCAGTCCTCCTTTATAAGGTTTTTGAGTCAGGCAATCTTGACAGGAGCCGAAAACTCTCTTTCTCACAAGGACTGGCTGGTGGGCTTGAACTGTGAACTCTGCGATTAGCAGTTGAACACCTAGTCCACAGTGCCATCACAGACTTTTATTAGAATCAGAAGTCTTTAAAAATATGTATTATCTTGGAATTGTACATTGCTTTGAGATTGGAAAAATGCTGCCATGCCTTTCGGTCATCTCCACAGTTATATAGAAAATAGGCGTGGGCAGTTCCTCTTTGACCAAAGTAGACAGGGAGACTCGTTTAACATCCTCACCACTGTAAACGGTAGTAGCTACGTGAACCTAAACGCAGTGTTACTCTGCGAGTATGTTAGCCATAAGGAGCTTGCTGGCACGGTGGTAAAAGTCAGCTGCTAATTAGAAGCTGCCAGTTCGAACCCACCAGCTGCTACAGAGGAGAAAGCTATGGCTGGCAGTCTGCTTCTGTAAAGAATTCGATTTTGGAGAACTACTTCTTGATCAGTACTACTCGGTTTTATAGGGAGTTATGGGTCTGAGTAGGTTCATCAAGGACGGGTTTGGATTTGTGTGAGATGTAGCATAATAGCCTACTTGACTGCGAAAAAAAATGCTGACTGGAGGATGGCTGGGAGTTTGATTCAGGTTGCTGTTCTCAGCAGCATGTGCTTGTCCTTGTTAGGTGTCATCAGTCAGTCTCATCTCCGGCCCCAGGTGTACAACAGAAGGGACCATTCCCACCAGTGCAGCCCCGGTGACAGTCCATCTTGTCGAGGGCATACCTTTTCCCCGCCCCTCTAGTGTACCCGGCGTGATGTCCTGCTCCAGGGACCGGTCTCTCCTGACAGCATGGCCAAAGTAAAAGCGATGAAGTCTCTCCTTCCTTGCCTCTAAGGAGCATTCTCGCCATACTTCTTTCAAGACAGGTTTGTTTGTTGTTTGGGCAGTCCATGATACTGCCAAATATTCTTTGCCAGCACCGTAGTTCAAATGTATTGATTCTTTTTCAATCTTCTTTGTTCCGTGTCCGTAGTAAGTGGTAAACACAGCATCATGGTGAGGGCTAAACACAGGGTGTGTTTAGTGACAGAAAGTTCAACGGTGTCTGCAACAGCAGACCTGTTTTTCTTAGACTCACGTGCTCCCCATACTTACCTTTTGACGAGTCTCCTGTCTTTGTCTTTCAGCTTTTCCACAAAGCAGACTTGTTTCTGTAGTTTCATAAATCCCACCTCTTTGCTGGCTTGCTCTGTTGATACCAGCAATGATGTTTATTTTGGGTTTCATTTTTTTTTCCTCTTTAACTTGACTGCACTAAAATCACCGGAGGAGTTTTGGAAAAAATGCAGAAGCCTGGACGCTACTCTTGAGTGATTTTAATGCCATTGATCAGGACAGGGCTCCCTTGTTGGCCCCAAGGGTCAGGACAATGAACAAAGAGCTCCTTCTTCTTTTTCTACAGCAGTGCTTCCCAGCGCTTGGCCTCAGAATCTACTGAGTTGCTTGTTGAAAATGCCCAATTCAATATTTAGTTTAATCAGAATATCTTCTGGTGGGGATGAGTAAGTATCATGTATTTTTTAAGTACCTTCTCCCATGTTTCTTAAAGACACATGGAATTTTGAATACCTGCATCATTGTAGCTGGCGTGTGCCATCGCATCTACTCTCTGAGGAGCATTGTGACTTTGGGAAAGAAAGTGGCCTGGAAGCCATTAGATAGCTTTGGGACTTGGATGACCCCCAAGAAAACCTAACTCGCTGACATCAAGTTGATACCAAGTCCTAGCAACCCTATGGGACAGGGCAAAACTGCCCTGGAGAGTTTCTGAGACTTTAACTCTTTATGGGAGGAGAAAGCCCCATCTCCTCCAGAGGATTGGCTGGTGACTTTGAACTGCTGACCTTGAAGTTAGCAGGTCTATGCCTAACCACTATACCACCAGGGCTCCTTGTAATTTGGGAAGTCTTGATATTTCTCTAGGTCTTAGTTTCATTTTCTGTAAAATATGATCATTGGACTAGATTATGGCATTAATAATATTGGTATGTAGGGGGCTTCAAAAAGTTCATAGAAAAACAAAATTATAAATATGTATTTTTACCATGATGTTTTTGAACCCCTTTGTAAATCTGGTATTTGTTGATGACTCACCGCATATGAGGTACTCCATCATTATACTACTTAATCCTTAGAGCAAACGTATGACCCATTTTACAGATGAGGAAACAGACTCAAGTTAAGTAACTTGCCCATGTAATTGTGGCAGTAAGTGGTAGAGCTTGGATTTAACCCAAATTTTCCTAAAAAGTCACACTTTCTCTTGTTCATCTCCTTTCCTCACATAGTTATTTTCCAGGTTTAAAATTCCATGAGTCCATGTTTATACATGTTTTTTGTTTGCTAAGTGTGTGTATCATAATAAACTGTGGATAACCTTGAGAAGAATGGGACTTTTGCTCATTGTGTTCATGTGGGACTTATAGCTCAAGGGACAATTGTTCAAACAGAACAATGGAATACTGCGTGGTTTAAAACCAGGAAAGGTGTGTGTCTGGGTTGTATCCTCTCATCTTACTTGTTCAATCTATTGCTGAGTGAATCATCGAGAAGATGGATTATATGCAGAAGAATGCAGCATCAGCATTAGCGGAAGGCTTACTAACAACCTACATATGCAGATGACACAACCCTGCTTGCCGAAAGTGAGGAGGACTTGAAGCACTTGCTGATGAATGAAGATCAAGGATTGTAGCCTTCAGCATGGATTACAAGTCAACGTAGAGAAGACCAAAATTCTCACAACTGGACCAATATGCAGCATCATGATAAATGGAGACTAGGTTGAAGTTGTCAAGGACTTTATCGTGCTTGGATCCACAACCAGTGCTCATGGAAGCAGCAGTGGAGAATCTAAAGCCATATTTGCATGCAGTGAGTCTGCTGCACAAGACCTCTTTAGAGTATTGAAGATTAAGGTTGTTTCTTCGAGCACTAAGGTGTGCCTGACCCAAGTCATAGTATTCGCATATGCGTCGTATGCATGTGACAGTTGGACATTGAATACGAAGCCAGTAGAAGAGTAGATGCATTTGAATTGTGGCGCTGGAGGAGGACATTGAGCACACATGGACGGCTGAAAGGCCGAACACATCTGTATTGGAAGAAGTAAGCTCATAGTGCTCCTTAGAGTACGAATGGCAAGACTTTATCTTACATACTGTGGACCTGTTATCAGGAGAGACCAGTCCCTGGAGAAGGACACTATGTTTGGTAAAGTAGAGGAGCAGTGAAAAAAAGCAAGACCCTCACCAAGATGGACGGACACAGTGGCTGCGTCAATGGGCTCAGGCCTAGGAACAACTGTGCGGATGGCGCAGGGTGGCAATGGGTCGGACCCAACTTGGCACCTAGCAACAAATGTCTGCACCCATTTTTCCTTCCTTTCCGTTCATTCTTTCTGTATAAATGCTCTTTGCCATTATGAATAGAAGGCTTCCTGGTGGCATAATGGTGTATGTGTGTGGCTCCTAACCACTACGGCAGCAGTTCAGACCTATCGGCCACTCTTCAGGAGAAAGGTGAAACTTCTGTGTTTCTGTAAAGATTTACTCTCTTGGAAACCCAAAAGAGCAGTTCGACCCTGTCCTGTTGGGTTGCTATGAGTCAGAGCTGACATGATGGCGAGGGGTGAAGCATGGCCTTTTCATGCATCGATTCCATTCCGTTGTTTCTTCATAAAAAGTGACCATGGCTATAAACAGAGTCAGTCAAAAAATAAGCTGAGTCACACATGAAAGTTTCTGGGATGATATCCGTGAGTGATTTTAGTTTACTCTTTCCGTCCAACCATGTGACTGTATTAACTAATCAAAATAGAGCTTGGTACTTTATTCCTTTTTCTTCTTTCGATGATTTGCTAATTTGGTGATCTATTGGAGAGAATGCAGGGAGAGATGGATGAGAAAGGAGTGTGGATTATAAGATCAGTCTCTGAATAAGAAAGAGTTGAGACTTTTATTTCATTGACTTTTATATATTTTGAAAAGTTAAGAACCATCTCACAATCTGTGAGGAATACATTAGTGTTCAGTCTCCTGCAATATGTAATTTCCCCTCTAACCGAGCTTGGTGAAAGCATGTAGGCTCAAGTTCAAGTAGCGGGGTAAACTTGACATGTGTTTTCCCTTTGGTCCTCACACAGAGGGCATTCCATTTATAGTTGACTAATTAACTCACTTTCCGCAGAACGCGTTTGTTTTTTAAGAGTAAAATGCATTGACCGATTATTTTTAACTTCTTGTTATTTGGATTTCAACTAGGTTTTAAAATTTCTGTTATAAAATAGCTGTATAGAATTTATGTACTACCAGTATGTTGATGATTGTCTATTTTCAGTTAAATGAAAGGTATACAAAAGTTTTAAGTCTTTTCAATTGGGAATAAATGAGTATTTGCTCAAAATGGGGGAAAAAAAACCAACTCACTGCCCTCAGGTTGATTACTATTCATAGTGAACCCTATAAAACAGAATTGAACGTCTTTTTAGGGCTCCTGAGACTGTAAATTGTTACAGGAGTAGACAAGACAGCCTGGTTTCATCTTTTTCCCTTTGAGCTGCTGGTGGGTTTGAACCACAGACCTTGTGGTTAGCAGCCCACTACCTAACCCACAGTGCCAGAAGGGTTTCTTGTTTGCTAACAACAGCCATTGATTTAAAACATTAGCATTAGAACTTTGCTAAATTTTCATTGCTTTTGAGTGTGTATGTATTTTGTATATTTAACTCCTAGGCTGTTTATTACCAGATATAATTTTCAAAATGTTTGTACCACCTTTACAATTAAAAATAGTTCATGGAGCATTTTTCACACATTTTGAAACTTGGAAGCAGACACTAAAAATGTGTTGATTACATTTGCTTCTGCCAAACTAGTTAAAACTTAAAAAAAATTTTTTTTAAGGAAATTGCTTTTGGAAGCAAGACTGTTGGTTTGGAAATATTTGCCTGTGTTGACAAATTCAATATGGAGTTGACTTTTGCCTGATTACAGGCAATCAAAGGCTTTAAGCAGTAACAACCCCCACCATCTACCATGTTCCTTCTCCGCTTTTCTCTGACACGCTTCTGAGTCCTGTACTCGTAGTCTGGGAGGCACTCTTGCAACCCTCATTTTACATGAGTGGAAACTGGCCACAGGACTCATGCGATGTGGTCACTTGAGTGGAGGCTGTCAGCCAGCACAGTTCTGCACCAGCCTTTCTCCCATTGCTAAACGTGTACTCTTGCTTTAGAGGCTATGTTAAGGAGAGGAATCTTGGAATCCATCTCTTCTACTCTGCTGCATTCTTATGTATAATTATACTTTCTCCAATAGATTATAAACTATTTTTTATTTTAATAAGATCACGTGAAGGAATCAAATTAGCTTTGATAACATTTTTATATCGGACTCTGAAGGATTTTTTGTGTTCTGTTTAGAAGAACACTGAAATAACTACTATTTCTCCATCCATGTATGTGGCTCAGGCTCAGTTTTGTGTCTGTAAGGTTAGATGGTTTGTTGCCAGGTTAAAGTTTCTTCTGGACTGTATTACAGAGAACCCTTTTACGTTGTAGTAGAAGAGAGGGAAATCAAAATATCTTGAGTCAAAAGACCTAAATTTGAGATTAAACTTAGATCTACTTCTCTATCTGTAACTTGTGTAAGACATGAGAGATAGCATATACTTATGTTCTGGAGTAGAAGCTCTTTATGTGTCTTCAATAGTTTTATTTATTTATTTTTTAAATTTTAATAAATCATTTTATTGGCAGGGGGCTCTTAAGCTCTTACGACAATGCACACATCAGTTGCATCAAGCACATTTGTACATATATTGCCATCATCATTTCCAAAACATATTTTTGGTATCAGCTGCTCTTCTGACCCCCTCTCCCATGAACCCTTAATAATTTATAAATTATTTTTATTTTCTATTAAATACAGTCCACTATCTCCCTTCACCCACATTTCTGTTGTTTGTCCCTTGCCCCCCCCACACTGGGAGGGGGGAGGTTATATGGCAATCATTGCAATCAGTTTCCCCTTTCTTCCCCTCTGCCCCCACCTTACCCCTACCCTCATGGTATTGCTACACTCATTATTGGTCCTGAGGATTTATCTATCCTGGATTCTGTGTATCGAGAGAGCCAGTGTACATGCTCTGGTCTAGCCAGATTTAAAAGACAGAACTGGGGTCATGATAGTGGGGGAAAGGAAGCCTTAAAGAACTAGAGGAATATTGTGTGAATTTGACGACCCTTGCTGGCTCGTACCTTCTTTGTGACCCTTCTGTGAGGGATATCCAATTGTCTACAGATGGGCTTTGGGTCTCCATTCCGACTCCCTTCATTCACATGGAAATGGTTGTTTGTTTTGGGTCTTCTCATGCCTGATACGTGAGCCCGTCAACACCTTGGGATCACATGGGTTGGTGTGCTTCTTCTATGTGGGCTTTGTTGCTTCCCTGCTAGAAAACCGCTTGTTTAATTTCAAGCCTTTAAACCCCAAAATGTTTTATCTTGTAATAGCCAGGCACCACATTAGCTTATGCACCCATTTTGACTTCAGTGATCCTGTCAGGAAGGTGAGCATCACAGAATGCCAGCTTATTAGAACAGTGTTCTAGCATTGAGAGAGGGCTTGAGTAGAGGCCCAGTGTCCAGCTGCTTGCTTAATACTTAACCTATAAATATATGTACATAGACCTATATCCCCCTTGTTGTATATTAATATATTTACATATGTACATGCCTCTATATAGACCTCTATAAATGTCTGTTGCTTCTTAGTTCTTTCCTCTATTTAGTTTTATTTTTTTCCTGTGTCACGATCATGTCTGACCTTCATTTGGTTCTCTGTACTTCCTCTCAGCTACATTTCACTTGATTGAGCCCCACCAGGCACTCTGTACTCTCTTCGCTATTGATTTTAGATCTCTTGTTGTTCCCGTGTCCCTGGTTTTTTTTTGGAGTTCCCTTCCCTTTCCCCACTTCTCCCTCTCCCATGTCCCCCTAGAACCATCAGTCCAATTGTTTTCCCCTCAGGATTGTTTATCCTGCCTATCTTATATAGCTAGACAGGAAAAACAACAACAACAACAACAACTCCAAAACCTATGAATAATTCCAAGTCTGTCTTTTGACCCTTATGTGGGTCTGATGCAGCGCTAAGCCCTGCCCCCTGAGTCTCAAGTTTACTTTCAGAATTCCTCAGGGACTTTGAGCTCCCTTTGTTTTATGGTCTGGTGTGGAGGGGTCACACTGGGCACAATTCCTGCACTGTGTCTCCGGTGGTGACCCCCATAGTGCTATGGATCAGTAAGGGTACGTCGTGTCTCCTGGTGAGGTCGACACAACAGTCTGCTCTGTGCATTGGCTTTTCTTAGCAGGAATGTGTCCTGGATGCTTGGCGGGCCCGGATGCTGTTCTCTCTCTCTCTCTCTCTCTCCCTCCCTCTCTCTCTCTCTCCCTCCCTCCCTCCCTCTTAGTTTGCTCCCTGTGGTCTGGGCAGACCTGCCACGTTCCCGGGATGTATATTCAGTGCTGTCCTCCATAGTGCATTCTTCTGGGAATGGGTGTCTCCGTAGCTGGGATGGGGGCTGGTCCCATAGACCTCGCTGTTAGTTCATTGCTTCCTGCCAGTATGTTGTCCTTCAGACTTGGTTGAGGTCTGGCCCCTCTCTCCCTTTCCTGTGGAGACATAAACAGTACCCTCCCTGTGGTGGTTAAGTGCCCTGTTACCCCCAGTGCCTTTGTCTCCCCCCCCTGCCCTTTTTTTCTGTGCCCCACCCCTCTGCCCCTCTTTTCCCCTTCTTTATGTTAGTGTGCTGTATGCATCATTGTGGTTGGTCTGTCCCCTGCCTTTGTGCCTGTCCCTCCAACCCATAAATTAGGTATTAAATAGTTTCTCTTTTGTTCCCACTGTGTTGATTTGACCTACCTCAGTGGACTTACCTTGTACTTGACCTTTTGTGCTTGGATAACTTCGCTTAGCATAATTCCCTCCAACTCATCCCATGAGACAATGTGCTTCATGTGTTCATCATTGTTTTTTAGGGATGCATAATATTCCAATGTGTGTATGTGCCAGAGTTTTCTAATCTACTCGTCTATCGATGAAATGTAGGTTGTTCCCAGATCTTTGCCATTATGAATTGTGTCACGGTAAACATTGGAGCGCAAATGACTCGTCGTGGTCTATTTCTTGCTTCTTCTGGGTATATGCCCAATAGGGGGATTGCTGGGTCATAAGGTAGCTCAATTTCCATTTGCGTTCAATATTGCCAGATCACTTTCCACAATGGCTGTTCATTCGTATCTACATGACCACCAGCAGAGGATGAGAGTTCAGATCTCATCACATCCCCTCCAACATTTGTTGCTCTCTGATTTTTAGAACTGGGCTATCCTCAGGGGTGTTAGGTGGTAGCTCCTGGTTGTTTTAATTTGCTTTTCTCTGATGGCTAATGATCGTGAACATTTTCTCATAGGTTTATTGGTGATTTGGGCTTCCTCCCTGGTGAACCTTCTGTTCAGGTCCTTTGCCCACCTACTCAGAGGGCTCTGTTTTTTTCCTGTAGGGTATTGAATGTTTTAGTAACAAGCCCTTTCTCTGATGTGTCATTGCTAAAGTCTTTCGATGCACATAGGTGTTTCGCCCTTAGTCGAGCCCATTTCAGCTGCTTCTCTGGGTGTCCGTCCCTATTTCAGGAGCCCATGTGTTCCCTGTGCAGGTTCTCAGGTTTGCTGGATCCCTTCGTTGAGGACCCTAATAGTCTGGGGTCTTACTTCGAGGTCTATTTACTTTTGAATGGATTGTTTTCTGGTGAATTAGGCGATGAATACTTTTCATCGGACAACACCTTTCTACTTTGACTATCAGGCATTCTGCATAAATGATGTAGGCATCCTCCTTTCATCAGAAATCCTACCTCTTCCACACCCTCACCCTTTAGTCCTTTATTCAGGAAATGTTGTTGAACACCTATTGTGTGTCCGGTGAGTTGGAATGACTCAATGGCAGTGAGTTTGATAGATAGTTTACTATTTTGCCAACTTATTGCAATATAGATACCCTGGAGAAGAACCAATTCCTGTGGGGCTGCTAACCGCAGGGTCAGCAGTTTGAAACCACCAGCTGCTCTGTGGGAGAAAGATGAGGTTTTCTACTTCTGTAAACAGTCTCAGAAACCCAGAGGTGCAGTTCTGCCCTGTCTTTTTGGATTGCTGTGAGCTGGAATCAGAATGGACTAAAAGACAGTGAACTTGTGCTTGAACTTGGTTATTTATACCCTGGCATAGATACATTTCAAAGGAATTAGAGAGAGAACAAGGACATGCCAGAGGCAAATCTGATATTGGGGTGTCGGGGAAGGCCAAGGGTGCCAGTAAAGCAAGGTGTGTCTGGTCCAGTGAGCCGCGTCCCCGGGTGGCACGTTGGCTGAGCACGCCAGTGATAACTGAAACACAGGCTGCCACAATGGCCCAAACGCAGCAGGAATGTGAGGATGAAGTAGGACCGGCCAGGGTTTCGTTGGTTGTACACAGGGCCACTAGGAATTGGAGCGGACTTGACGGCATCTAACAAGAAAACAAATAGAGAGGTTGGCAGTTGAAACCTACCCACAGGCACCTTGGAAGAAAGGCCTGTCCATCTGATTTCCAAGGGCACCAGCCTCGAAGGCCCTTCTCCTGGGACGCTTGAGACTCGGCACCAGCTCTTGGGGTTGGGGTTTTGGTCCAGCGAGGGAAACTTTCATGAGCTTAATTAATGTGTACCTATCTTTCCCTGGGTGCACGTGGTTTCCTGCGTCTCGGCTGCTCTGCCAGTAGAGAGGCAGATGCTCCAGGGAAGAGAATCTTGGCATTGGAGGTTGAGGTGAGACCAGGGGCTCGCCTCTCATGGTCTTCAACGTTGCAGCCTCTTTTCCAGCAGTGGGTGCCCGCAGAGGAAGCCATGCTCCTGATACCAACTCTGCTGCTGACACAAAGGAGCAACTAGTCCACACTGTAGGAATATTGCCTTTACAAATGCGAAGGAGAAATTTTACTCTCACAGTGCCCCAGTGGGATTTAGGGGATCAGTTACATGCCCAGGCCTCCACTAGTATACTGTTACAGCCTGCGTAGGTCACGTGGCCTCTTCTAGCCTCACCATTGTCCCCAGTGAAATGAGGGAGTGTCACAAGTGTTCTGTTTTCTCTCAGCTCTGAGGTCCTGCCTTAACGCTTCTCTTTACTCCTCCAAGCTAAATCGTTTCTTCCTCGTAACTTAAGAGACGTTGCCATTTCCAGTGTTATAGATAAATTCTTTACTAAATAGTCGATTTGATAAACATTTAAAATGTTTTTAGCAGTTTTATTGGCATATAATCCACATATGACACAATTCAACAGTTCAGTTTTTTAAAAATAAATCATTTTATTGGGGGCTCTTATAACAATCTATACATAATTGTATCAAGCACATTTGTATCAAAACATTTTCTTTCTATTTGAGCCCTTGGTGTGAGCTCTTCTTCCCCCCACCCCTTTCCCACTCTCCTACCCTCATGAACACTTGATAATTTATAAATTATTTTTATTTCCATGTTATACACCATCTTCTCTCTCCCTTCACCCATGTTTCCATTGTTTGTCCCCCTGGGGCAGGGGAAGGCATTATAGGGCGATCATTGCGATCGTTCCCCCTTTCTCCCCCTCTTCCCCCACCTTCCCCATACCCTCATGGTGCCCTACACTCGTTACTAGTCTTGAGGGGTTTAGCTGTCCTGGATTCTATGTATCTTGAGATCCAGTGTATATGTTCTGGTCTAGTCAGATTTGTAAAATAGAACTGGGGTCATGATAGTGTGTGGGGTGGGGCGGAGGAAACATTAAAGAACTAGAGGAATGTTGAGTGTTTTGTTGGTACTATACTGCACCCTGACTGCCTTGCTCTTTCTGTGACCCTTCTGTGAGGGAATGTCCAATTGTCTACAAATGGGCTTTGGGAAACTATTCTGCGCACCACCACCCCCAATTTGCATTGAAATTGTTGTTTGTTTTGGTTCTCTGATGCCTGATACTTGATTGCATGAACACTTCATGATCACGTAGGTTGGTGTGTTTCTTCTATGTGGGCTGTGTTGCTTCCCTGCTAGATGGCCACTTGTTTAGCTTCAAGCCTTTAAGACCCCAGATGGTATATATTTTAATAGCCAGGCACCATCATCTTTCTTCACCACATTTACTTATGCACCCATTTTGTCTTCAGCGATCATACTGGAACGGTGAGCATCACAGAATGCCAGATTATAAGAGTTGTACAATCATTACCACAATCAAGTTTAGAACATTTTCTTCTTTCTTATACTAAATATTATTAGCTCCCCATTTCCCCAACCTCTCCTATTATACCCCCAAGAAGCCATTAATCCAATTTCTGTCTCTATAGATGTACCTATCCTGTATTTCACATTCAGAAAACCATACTCCACCCCCCAAAACCAACAAAAACTAACAATATCAAAGGAAATCAGATAAATTTTAATTGAAAGAATGTAAAACACATGAATAATTAGGACAAATTTATTAAATGGGTCAAAAGGAGAGAAAATGATAAGGTGTTAAATTTTAACCTAACTACCTCTGCAATAATCTACTTTATAACACACTGCATGATAGCAAAACTATTCAAATCCTTGGTCTATGACCAGAGAGGGGGCATCACCAGACAGTTAATCCACGTGTATTTCCCCTTCATTTTTTAAAAAACTGAAACAACTCTTAAATGGATCAAAATGGAGATCAAATGACAAAATACTACATTAACCTGTCTGCTCAATTGATTTTACAATGCTCTCTGTCTGATACGCCTGTCCGCACCCTTCAACTGTGGTGAGAAGGGATTCGCGGGAGACTTATGGTAATCTGTGTGTAGACCTGCAAGTAGATTGGGACTTGCCCTGGTCCACAGCTTTCTTTAAATCAGGTGTTCATAATTTAAGCTCCGATATGATTCTCTCCTTGGGATTCAGATTATATTATTGATAGACCTTGGATGAAGCAGGCTCTGTGCTTCTTCCATGAGGACTTAGTTGACACCTCACTTAGATGGTTGCTTGTTTGAAGACGTAAAGTCCTGTTTGAAGTCTTTGAGAGCCCGGGTGCTATTCTTTCTGATAGCTGGGCACCATTTAGCTTCTTCACCACACATTGCTTTCACACCCGTATCTTCTGTGATTTCTTCAGGAGGGTGAGCCTCAAGCAGGATCATGTCATAAGAACTAATTGTATTTAAATTAGGGCAAGAATTACATGTGAGTCTAAAATTCATTCATATATCTATGACTTATGTATGTTTCTGGTTCACCTGACATCATTGTCATTTTATCTTAGAAAACTTTATTAATCATCTCTCTTGGAATAAGGTATTGATAGTGTCATTAATTTAGCCAATGTTTTACAATAAGTTGTGTAATGAATTTTTTTTTTCAAAAGCTGCTTCATTTGTCTTGGTAGAATGGTGAGAGAGCTACGTTGTGTATGCTGTGAACTCACTTTTACAGAGAATCTTCCTCAACTCTGTGTTGGCTGTTCTCGTATACTCAGCAAATGCCAGCACCGTGACAACGTCTGTAAAAATAGGGTGTTGCTGGTGCCCGGTTGTCATGTGTCCTTGACTTTGCTCAGAGGACTTTCCCGTGTACAGCCGCTGGTGACCAACTTGAGGAGGCTGTTGCAGTTCATTTGGTAGTAAGTAGGCCAGTTAGCAATAAGCCGTGAGAGAAATCAGTGTGTGTGCATGTGTGGGATGAGCTATATTGATTTGTTTTCTTCTGTTGAAAAGACGTTTGGAGGCTATCTATATACCTGTGCCAAGTGTGATAATTCTTTTGGAAAAGTGATCGAAAGGAAGTTTATACTCTCTACTTGACGTTGCGTTCTCTTTGATGGATTTGTGTTCAGTGCCAGACACTTTTGTGCAGTAGTCAAGGTGTTTAATTTTGGTTGTAATGAAAGTCGACGGGAACTCATTTAATTTTCTAACATGGCGAGGTCTTTATGAGAGGTTAAAATTTCATACCAGTTGAAAACTGGTTGCTGAACTTTGTTACCGTTCCTGTTTCTATTATTTGCTTTTTTCCTCCCCACCTTCTCCTCCCTCTCTCCTAGCAAATAGTTATTGAGCACCTACTATGTACCACACTGGGCCGTGTATGGAGAGAGCGCTATCAGGAGAGGCTGGACCTTCAGAGATTCGCTCTTGGGATACAAGAGGAAGAATGGAGAGGCCAGCCAAGACTAGCCCGGATCACGGTGGATACAGAGTAATGAGCAAACTAGGAAGTGAGAGTAGGGCAAGGTTTGGCAGGGAGATTAGGTATAAACGATTACTAATCCTAACAGTGGTGCTTCGTTCTAGAAGTCTCTCTGCAGGGCTCGGTATTGTTGTAGGCCTCTCAAGATTGCGATGTAAATTGAAGGTATCCTTGGGATTGGCATGGAAAACTAGAGGAAATAGTTCAACAGTCGCCTCAGCTCTAGCACTGGCAGTGGGAAGGCGCATATAAGGCCACCCTCAGCCCCTCGCAAATCTCAGAACAGCTAAGATATCATACATGTTAGAGGCACATGTTTCTTCTCTCTGGAAGTGGGAAACCGGCAGATGGGTATTTCTCAGGATGAATGGACAGACACAGGGAAGATTCAGACACGCTGCAGTGACTCATTCTTTTGGTTTGGAGCAGAACTTACACTGGTTTCCTGGACCCTTCGATGGCAGAAGCAAACCCCGGACCTGGTTTTGGCGTTTATTGTGGCCTCTTGCTGTTGAGCCTGCTTGATGAGGCACATGACAGACCTGTACAAAGAAACAAGACTCCTCTGATTTTACACGCATTACTATACCAGAGCACCTGTGGCAGCCTTTTCCACAAGTGACCCTCCAGGAATGGGGATTAAGCTTTCTTCTTTGTCTTTGAACTGCGCCTGTCTGTCTCTTCCACAGAGACACTCCAAGAGTCCCCGCTCCTTTCTTACTGCAACTCATCATGAGCCTCCCAAGTATTGGGGTGTTAGTGATTGTATGTTGTTCAGCTCTGCCAACAGGGCGGAGGAAAGTATGGAGCAAACCATCAGTGTTGCATGTAAGTGTAGGAGCGATACAGGAAAAAGACAGGTGACTTGAGTGGAGAGTATGAGGGGTTTTGTGATGGGTGGTGATGTTATATGTATGCATGTATGTACTGGTGTGTTTGTTCATTTAAGACAGAGGTTTTCAACATTTTTATTTTTGAGCTTGCTTATATGGAATGAAAAGGTGAAGCAAATATGGCAACCTCTTTATTCTCAAGGTACAGAACCCTGGATTATGAAAATGACTTTATATATATTGTGTTTCTGCGTTTTTTTGGTATCCCCTAAAGAGCTCAAGATCTATTTTCTTAGAGTAGAGGCCCCAGACACCTTTCTAATTCCATGGGGCTGTGGGTTCTTCTGAGAATGTGTTTCACTTCCAGTAGGAACAGTATCTTTACCATTTATATTTAGAGACCACACTTTCTCACATGGCCGTGCAGTTTCTGAGACTGTGTTATGGTGAGTGTACCTAGTAGTATTTTTGTAGACCGGAACTGTCCTCTGGAAGCTAGCTTTTGTCAGGGCTCTGGAAACTACTTGCACTTGACATAAATATTGCAGTAGAAGATTTTTTTCTAATTGAGGTTTGAAATACCTTGGAAAAGGAATTCCTACAAATACAGTCGTGGGCACAGGTGGGTTGCCCTCCCTTACTCCAGCTGTACCGTGGCACTACTCATTCCTCGGGTGGAGTCCAGGGGGGGAAAGAAAGGCCCTTTATTTGAAGTACAAGGAACTCCGGTGGCACAAAGCTAAGCATCCAGCTGCTGACTGACAGTTAAGCCTACAGGGCTGTTCCGCTTTGCCCTATGGGGTCAGTGTGCGTTGGAGTCAACTCAGCAGTACACAACAGTAACAGCAATTCAATGAAATGAGGGTTTCTTATATTTTTGTCTAAACAGAGAAAAAATACATGATTGGGGCATTTTGGGGTGAATTTTCTTTAATCGGTACAGTACTATTTCTTGGTCGGGACTGCTCCCGTGAAGAGTTACCATCTCAGAAGCCCACAGGGACAGTTTGCTGTCAGTCAGCACTGACTTGATGGTGGTGAGTTTGGTTTTAGAGTGATAAATTATTTACTGCCATAGCACATTTGAAACAGATAAATGAAAGAAAAAGGTCAGAGATGTTGCTCAGATAGTTGAAAAGTTAGAGAATAAGCCAAAAGAGTGAACTATTTTGATTCCAAGTAAAAGAAAGCTGCAGGTGCCATGTGGTGGCAGGAGTTCACACAAATAATGTGTTATGATGATATCTACCTTCATGTATGAAGTGTGTATTTTTCCCTACAATAGCCTCTAGTATAAGACAGAAGTTGAACAGATACACACTGAGTTGATCAGGATTAGGGGTGTGAAGGAGGTGAGGATACTGGCTGGTGGAACTGACAGATCATGTTGTTAGGTGTCATAGAGTCGGCTGAGACCCACAGTGACCCTATGCACAAGAGTATGAAAGCCTGCCCAGTCCTGCACCATCCTCACAATGGAGTCCCTTGTGGCAACCAGGAGGTCAATCATCTCCTTCTGGACCTTCCTCTTTTCCACTGCCCTTCCACTTTACCAAACATGATGTCCTTCTCCAGGGACAGGTCTCTCCTGACAATATGTCTAAAGTGTGTATGACATAGTCTTGTCATCATTGTCTCTAAGGAGCACTCTGGCTATACTTCTGCAATACAGATCGATTTGTCCTTGTAGCAGTCAATGATGCTTTTAACATTCTTCTCCAGCACAATTCAATGCGTTGATTTTTGTGTGGTCTTTATGCAGCGTCCAACTTTCACATGCATACGATGTCATGGAGAACATCATAGCTTGGGTCATGTGTACCTTAGTCCTCAAAGCGACATCCTTGTTCTTCAGTACTCTAAGGAGGTCTTACGCAGATTCATCTAGTACAATACGTCTTTTGATCTTTTGGTACCATGAGCATTGATTGTGGATCCAAACAAGACAAAATCCTTGACAACTTCAGTCTTTTCTCCAATTATCATGAAGTTACCTACTGGTCCAACTCTGAGCATTCTGGTCCACTTGTAAGGCTTCTGGTCATCTGTACATTGAGTTGTAACCCACACTGAAGGCTGCAAGCCTTGATCTTCATCAGCAAGTGTTTCAGTTCGTCCTCACTTTCATCACGGAAGGCTATATTATCTGTTACCACAGATGGTTAATAACCTTTCCTCTAATCCTGAGGCTGTATTGTCTTCATATAATCCAGCTTCTCCAATGATTTGCTCAGTATACAGATTGAACAAGTATGGTGAGGGGATACAGCCCTGACCACACCTTTCCTGATTTTTAAACCATGCAGTATTCCCTTGTTCTGTTCGTACAACTGCCTCTTGATCCATGTACAAATTCCACAGGAGCACAATGAGATGTTCTGGAATTCCCATTCCCCTCATTATCCATAGTTTATCATGGTCCACACAATTGAATGCCATCGCATAGTCAATGAAACACAAACGTGTTTATGGTGTTCTGTATCAAGATGCTTCTGGTATGAGCAGTGATAACCAGGTTCCATCTCCTCTTCTGAATCTGGCCTGCACTTATGGTAGTGCCCTGTCATACGCCTGCAATCGTTGTTGGGTGTTCTCCAGCAATCGTGTACTTGTGTATGGTGTCAGTGTTCTCATTCTATAATTTAGGCATCCTATTGGTCACCTTTCTTTGGAATGGGCACTAATATGGATCTCTTCCCTTCAGTTAGTCACATTGTTGTTTCCAAATTTTCAGGCATAGCTGGGTGAGCACTTCTTCAGCTTTCTGAAACATTGCAATGGGTGTTCCATCAACTCCTGGCGCCCTGTTTTTGGCTAATGCATTCAGTGCAGCTTGAACTTCTTCCTTCAGCACCATTGGTTCTTGCTCAGATGCTGCCTCCTGAAATGGTAGAGTGTGGACTAGTTCTTTTGGGTACAGGGACTGTGTGTATTCTCCCCATCTTCTCTTGGTGCTTCCTGAATCATTCAGTATTATATAGTGCAGGCCACATGGAGGAGTTAAAGTGTTGGAGAGAGTTCATAGAATGGGGTAAAACTGGGTGAGATTATTCTCAAAGAATGCGAAACGTTGACGAGGCCAAAGAATTGGTGTAGTTCACGTTAGAAAATGAAAGTGTTGGAAGAACAGTAAATTGCCGCCAGAACTTAGATATCTCAGGTGGATTGATTCCAATTCAAGAAGAGGACACCCAGCACAGGTGTGTGAATGCCTTAAGTGGAGCGGAGACACAGGACAGTGGAGATGGAGGACTGGATGGCGACAGAACTCGTGAGCAAATACTTAGCCAGGTGCCCAAACTTGGGAGATGGACCCTAGTGCATTTGGGAGGAAATGAGCAAGAGGCTGATGAGCAGCAATATCTCTCAGTGGAACAATGAGGTATTTCTACTGAAGGCGACAGTCTGAAAGCACCATTAGGGGAGTCAGACAACTGCCGTGCCTTGGGGTGTAAGAGTATCTGGGCTTTCTCTAAGCTTAGCTCATTAAGCACAACGAGAGATGCCTAAAGTTTATTAGTAAGAAGGGGAAAGTAGGGCATAGCACGAAAGCTACAGGAGATTTTATTTACCTTGCAATAGTTATTTCTACCCCTTTTCTATTAGTTTTGATGTTGTGGTGGCTTCAGATGCTGGAAGCAATGCCACTGGTATTTCAAATGCCATCAGAGTCATCCAAAATAAACAGGTTTCAGTGGAGCTTATAGACCAGTGGTTCTCAACCTTCCTAATGCTGCAACCCTTTAATACAGTCCCTCATGTTGGGGTGACTCCGTATATCGGCGTATCTGCATGTGGGTGGACCCGCCTGGAGATGGAGAGAGGAGTGGTGTCTCGGTTCCTAAGACCGTCGGAAATATGGTCTTAGGCGACCCCTGTGAAAGGGTTGTTCAACCCCCAGGTTGAGAACCACTGTTCTAGACTAAGAACAGGCAATGAAGAAGGAAATGGCTGCTCTCTTCTTAGGAAGTTTCCACCGTAAACCTTATACGTGACATAGACTTTGTCAGATAGTAAAGCCATAATGAATGAAAGCCTGGTAACATTGTCGGAGATAGGGCTCTTGTGTGGGAGGGCACGCGATGACATGTGACTGAGGAGAAACTGCTTTCTCAACGCAGAGCCAATCTTAGTGGCATGGATGGAGTAACGCTTGTGGGAGAGGAGCCTTCGGGATCTTTATTTACTGATGGGACACGACTCAAAGCAAGATGAAACAGCTACAAAAACCTACTAATAACTGAAACTTGGAATGTATGAATTATGACTGGGGAAATTGGAAATTGTCACAAATGAAATGGAAGGCACAAAGTTCGATACCCTAGGCATCAGTGAGCTGAATTGGCTGGTATCGGGCATTCTGAATCAGAACACCATAGGATTTGCTATGCTGGGAATAGCACAATCAAAAGGAAGGCATGGCATTAATTGTCAAGAAAGGACGTTTCAAAAACAATCGTGTAGTTCAGTGCTGTCTGTGATAGGGTTATATCTGTCAGTCTCCAAGGAAATGCGCTCAGTACAGCCATTGTCCAAATTTATGCCCAAACTACAAAAGCTAGCGATGAAGAGACTGAAAAAATTCTACCTATGCTTCCTGTTAGAAACTGATCAAACATGCAGTCTAAATTCATTGGTAAATATTGGTGATTGGAATGCAAAAGTTGGAAACAAATAGAAAGGAATGATAGTCAGAAAAATATGGTTTTGGTGATAGAAATGAAGCTAGAGATAGCATCATAGAATTTTGGAATACCAACGACTTGATCAAAGTAAATAGTCTTTTCAACAACACAGTACATGTGGACATCTTCATATGGAATACTCAGAAATCAAAAAGACATGATGGAGAAGCTCTGTGTCAGCAGGTAAAACCAGGCCAGGACTGATTTCAAGTGTTCACATATAAGTTCAGGTCAAAGCAGAAGGAAACAAATCCATGCAAGCCAAAATATGACCTTGAGATATCTCTCCTGGATTTAGAGACCATCTCCTGAACAGATTTGCTGAATTGAGCACTAATTATGGAAGACCCGAGAAGCTGTAAGAGGATGTCAGCAACATCATACAGGAAACAGCAGAAAGGTCATCAAAAAGATAAGAAAGAAAGAAAATATGAAAGTGCATGTCAGAAGAGACTCGAAGTTTGCTCTTGATCATAGAGTAGCTAAAGCAAATGAAAGAAATGATTAAGTCAAAGAGCTAAATAGAAAATTTCAAAGGGCCGATGGAGAAGACAAACTAAAATATTATAATGAAATGCGCAAAGACCTAGAGTTAGAAAACTCGAAAGGAAGACTGTGTTCACTACATCTTAACCTGAAAGTACTAAAGAAAAAAATGAAGCTTTAAGTTGCAATTTGAAAGACTCTGTGGGAAAAATATTGATCCATGTGCAGGAATCATTGAAAAAAGATGGAAAGAATACAGAGTCATTGGTACCCAAAAGAACCACCAGTAGTCACCATCCAGAAGGTAGCCTATGAGCAAGAACCAGTGATGCTGCCCTGAAAGAAACAAAGCTGTGCTGAAAGCACTAGCCACAAACAAGGCTCCAGGAATTGATGAAATGCCAACAACTGACTGGAAGATACCGATATTTCTACCCAAAGAAAGATGACCCCAAAGACTGCATGACTTACAGAACAATATCATTGCTGTCATCTGCTAGTAGAATGTTACGGCAGATCAGCAAGCCTCAGTTGCAGCAGTACATTGACAGGGTGTCAGAGGTTCAAGCCAGACTCAGAAGAGGACATGGAACAAGGGCTTTCATTGCTGATGTCAGATGTATCTTGGCTGAAAGCAGAGAACACCAGAAAAGTGGTTGCTTGTTTTTCATTGACTGTGCAAAGGTGTTTGACTCCATGGATCATAACAGACTATGGATAACCTTGAGAAGAATGGGAATTCCAAGACATTAATTGTGCTCATGTGAAACTTGTACATGGATCAAGAAGCAATTATACTAACAGAAAAAGCGAATACTGTGTAGTTTGAAATCAGAAAAGGTGCGTGTAAGGGTCGTATCCTCTCACCGTACTTGTTCAATCGTATGCTGAGCAAATCATCAGAGAATCTCGATTACGTGCAGACTGGAGGAAGGCTTATTAACAGCCTGGGATATGCAGATGACACAATATAGCTTGTTGGAAGTGCGGAGAAATTGAAGCACGTGCTGATGAAGATCAAGGATTGCAGGCTTCAGTATGGATGACAACTCGATGTAAAGAAAACCAAAGTCCTCACAACTACCAATAGGTCCATTATGATAAATGGAGAAAAGATTGAAGTTGTCAAGGATTTAATCTTCCTTGGACCTGCAATCAGTGTTCCTGGAAGCAGCAGTGAGGAGATCAAAAGGCACATTGCATTAGGCAAATCTGCTACACAAACCCTCTTTGGAGAATTCAAAAGCAATGATATTACTTTGAGGAGTAAGGCTTGCCTGACCCTAGCCATGGGTTTTCAATCGCCTTATATGCACGAGAAAGTTCAACAGGGGACAAGGAACACTGAAGAATGGATGTGTTGAATTGTGATACTGACAAAGAATATTTAAAGTATTGTGAGGTGCTGAAAGGACAAACCAGTCCGTCTTGGAGAAAGTACAGCCAGAGTAGTCCTTAGAGGCAAGGACATGTTGTTGTCAGGAGTGACCGGTCCCAGGGCAAGGACTTCGTGTTTGGTGAAGTAGAGGGGCAGCAAAAAGGAGAAGGCAGGCCCTCAAGGAGATGGAGTGACCAGTGGCTGCAACAAAGGGATCCACAGAGCAACAATTGTGAGTGTGGCACAGCACCAGGCAGCGTCTTACTCTGTTGTTCACTGGGGAGTTGGGACTGGGAACCAGCTTGACGTCACCTAACAGCAAGGTAGCAAGAGTTATTTCTGAGAAGTTGGGAGAGGGTGGCAAGCTGAGTCCGGAGAGATGAAACAGGGGCTTAAGGGGAGAGCAAATGTTTTGAGAATGATGAGGGCAATGAATGTACAAATGTGCTTTACACAATTGATGTATGTATGGATTATGATAAGAGTTTTATGAGCCCCTAATAAAATGATTTAAAAAAATAAAACATTCTTGGTTAGGTTTGTTTCTTAACATACTTCGATATTATCTACTTGAAGAGGGTTTAATAGGAATGTGTTATGTTAGTTGACATTTAATTCATTTTCACATTTCTAAACTCTTCAAGGAGCCCTGGTGACCTAATGGGTAACGAGTTGTCTTCCTAACCACAAGGTCAGCAGCACACAACCATCAGCTCCTCCTCTGGAGAAAGACGAGGCTTTCTACTCCTGTCAGGATTTACAGTCTTGGAAACAAGCAGGGACAGTTCTACTCTGTCCTAACTGACTTGGTGGCAGTGAATTTGGTTTTTGTGTTTTTGAACTCTTCTTCGGGTGAAAGATGAGGCTGCCTGCTCCCCTAGAGATGTACAGGCCGGAAGCCCTTTAAGGGTCACTATGAGTCAGAAGCTGCTCAATGGCAGTGGGATTGAGGCTTCTTTTCCAGCCACAGCTGTTATCATATGTTCCTAGGAAAGAGAATTAAAGTAGAGATATGTTGCTTTGTTTAAATCCTGACCTCTTTTAAGGGGCGTGGTAGACTGCGGCTAAGATTGGAGCCCATAGAACATGGCTGGGTAGCTCTGCCTGGTACGAGAGAAAGGATGTGTGAGGACCCGCCATGTTCTCCAGCACCTGGTGTGATTAGCAGGTGCCAGGCGTTGTGTCGGTGTTTACTCCTGCAGCCGTCCTGCTGGTGCTGGGGGAGCTGGAAGTGTGAGCTGGGCACGGCCCCCATGAAAGGTTTCCTCTAGTCTGTCTCGTTCGTTTGTTTGTTGACTCCTCATTTTTATTTCTCCCTTTCAGTCACTTTTGCTACCCATTTGGACCTCTTGACTTTTGCATAGGACTTACGGTTTCTTACTAAAAGCTTGACTGCTACCCTTATTTCCTTATTTCCCCGAAAATAAGACAGTGTCTTATATTAATTTTTCCTCCCAAAGATGCGCTAGGTCTTATTTTCAGGGATGTCTTATTTTTCCATGAAGAAGAAAACGGTACACATTTATTGTTTTATTAGAAGAGACCCGACACTTCCAGTCTGCTCTGGCTGCGCTGCGGCCAACAGTGAGCTGTGCAGTGGCGCCCGCCGCCATGGTCCAGAGTCCAGAGTTATGGTAGCTTCGGGGGGGCTTATATTTCAGCGAGAGACAAAACTGTAAATAGGTCTTATTTTTAGGGGGTCTTACTTTCGGGGAAACAAGGTAGCAAAAAGGCTAGCAGTGTGAACTCACAAGTGGTTCCACAGGAGAGTGGCGTGGCTGTCCACTTCAATTATTATTCATCTCTTTCCTTTAGGGTCTCTTAACCAGAGCCCTGGCTTTAAGAAAACCTTTAGACTGAAAAGGCCCTTCCAGGTCATCCACTGCCGTGTTTGTTGCTGGGTACCTTTGGGCTCTTTTATAGGTGAGGGTATTGATTTACAGACAGAGGAAACAGCCACAATGGCAGTAGCTTTGGGTTTGGGTTCATGGAGCCAGCAGGAAGCCCCAGTGGCACAGCTGCTAACCCAAAGATCAGCAGTTCGAGCCCCGCAGCCATCCTGCTGGAGACCGACAGGGCAGTCTGCTTCTGGAAAGGTACAACTTTAGGGAAGTTCCACTCTGCCCTAAGAGTTGCCATCACTTAAAATCGCCTCTAGTCTAGTGATTTTTTTCCTCTCTATTATGAAATGCTTTTTACCTTGCTTTTGATTTCTTACCTGTTCGTCCTGATCCTGGCTTGCTGCCTACCTTCTTGAACTCTTGGCTCTGCGCCCTGCACTAATTGAGGGAACATGTGTGTGTTGGTGTTAGTCCCCGCGTTGGAATGACTGTGTGACCTTGGTAAAGGCCCGTGTGCACTCTAGTATCACTAGCAGCAGATTCTGTAGGACCTTTACTCCAAGCGGCTCTCTCGGAACATGCACATCGTTGGGCTGGTCGCCAGTTTCACTCCTTTACTGTTTGACCATGACCGAACGGGAAAAGTTTAGAAACCTAATGAACACACAAAAAGTGTAGTACAGGGAGGGGGAGGGAGGATGAAATCAATTCACAAAGGTTTTATGTTGAGCAACTGAGCAAAGACTCCAGAAAGTGAGAGACTTCCAGCCAGATTGTTATGTAACATCACTCATAGGAGCGGGCACTTCTCACTTTGTTCTTGACACGGATTTCCTGTTGGGTCAGTTCTGCACTGCAGGTGGTAGTGTGGCTTAATTTATAGGTTTTTATCTTTGATCTATTTGAGCTTGGAGAAAGCATCTACACAAAGTGTGTTATAAGTGCTGACTAGCAAAACGGAATGTAGAACTTTCAATGCTAGGAAATCTTGATAGAGTGGAAAAAAGTAGATACTTTTCAGTTGGACAAAGATGGGTTAAATCAAGCCTTTCCAACCTGTTAATTAAGAGCTAGCTTTCCTCTATGTAAGGTGGAAATGATATAAGTAGAGTGTAAGTTTATGAAGATTAAGTGAACTGGTACTTGCAGCTTGGCACACAGCAGGTTCATAATTTGAGTCCTTCCTTCTTAATGTTTAAGTGCTTTCTGTTATGTTTAGATATCTGATATCCATGTTACTGGAGAGTCCGAGGACATGTCTGCGAAAGAGAGATTGCTCCTGTGGACGCAGCAGGCAACAGAGGGCTATGCTGGGATCCGGTGTGAAAACTTCACGACCTGCTGGAGAGATGGAAAACTCTTTAACGCCATCATTCATAAATACAGGTATGGACTTTGCACGCCTTTTTTCTTTAAGGAACCGAAGAAGTGCGTTTCTTTAAAATTTTTTAAATAATGTTTTATTTCCATAGAAGCAATGTCATGTGCATGGCAAAAAAACATACAAATGCAGAGAAGTAAAAATAAAAGCATCACACCAACAACGTGGCATATATGTAGCCTCTTTGACTAAATGGCCAAGACTTTGGCCATTGATGATAAGCTAAAGAGTTAGGTAAGGAATTGATGAGTAGTAAGGTAAGGAATTAGTTCAGATTTTAGCTCAACAACTAGAACGTGATAGTTTCCTCAATAACTTACAAAATGACAGTAACGATGCCCACTTTGGGAAGGGAAACAGTTTCTTGGTAAGAACTATTAATAATGTCAATACCTTAATACTTAAGCACATGTACACACACTGAAAAAATACATATATACATAAACTTGATGCCAACTCAAAGCAGCCCTGTCGAGAGTTTCCAAGCCTGTAGACTTTACAAGAGCAGACAGCCTCGTGGTTCGGCTTCTGAGAAGCTGGTGGGTCAGCTGTCCACCTTGTAGTTAGCAATCCAGTGCTTACCCCGACAGCTTCTAGCACTTAAACCAGACGCATGGATCTTAACTCGGTTCTGACTCATAGTGACCCCATAGGACAGAACAGAACTTCCCTTGAGGGTTTCTGAGACTGTAAAACTTTACAGCTGTTGAAAGCCTCCTCTCTCCCTGGGAGCGGCTTTCTAACTGCTGACCTTGAAGTCAGCAGTCCATGCCTAACCAACTCCATACAGCCCAGGGCTCCACCTTACCGAGCGCTTAATAAGTGCCTGTCACTGTTCTAAGCAGTTTATGTATATGAGTTCATTGAATCCTCACAGCAACCTAAGGGTGCTGTTACCAACGCAAACGAGGGTGGGGGAAGTCCTTACTTAAAATCACACAACCAGCCAAGGAGGGAGTGCGTTCATACCCAGTTGAAATTCATAGCCGGCCATCTCGCTCTCTGTCTTACTGCATGCATTAAACAACGCTAATTCCCCAGGACCAGTAAATATTTACTGAAAACTATATATGCTTTGAGCTCAGTCATTTGTCTTGGTTTCGCAAAAATTACCTTGTCGGTTGTTAAAGAACTGAGTACATTCCTAAACAAACTAAGCCTAAACTATAAACTCGCAAAACGGACCGACTGATTTGATCACAACAAAAATAATTAACTAAGAATAGTTGATATTTTGATAAGTTGCTGTGCTAAGTGCTGTACATGTATTATCTCCCTCAAATCTGTCAGCGGCCTCATAGAGCAAGGACTGTGAATAACTCATCTAGGTAGATGAGGAACTCAGGGGTCGCCCACAGGAACCCTGAAAGTCAGTGGCAGTGCTGGAATGCATGCCAAAGGCTTGGTGCGCCTCAGACTCTGTCTCCTTCCTGCAGCCCTTGTCTTTCCTCCGCCCCTTTCTCGCCTCCTTCTTGTCCTCTCCTCTTCTTTTCATCTGGCAATTTCAGCACACGTAAAACTAGGATCGATCACCCATAGTCCCGATTTTTAAACTAAAATTGTTACCACATTATAAAAGGAAACCAGGATGAACTTGCCTTTAAACTTGTCCAGAGTGAAGTATCAGAGCCTCTTGAATAACAGAATGCCAGCCCAGCGTAGTGCCCTGCCCTCAGTGCCCAGGAGCCATCTGAAGGCTGTGCTGCTGGCACCTTGTTTACGTGCGCTGATAAAATCTTCAGGGCCTTGGAGTTGAACTCTTGGGATTTTTCCACCTAAAGGATTTATATGATGACATACCTCTTGGTGCGTGCTCTGTTCTTTGAAGTTTGTTAGCTAGAAGCAAACCCTTTAGAAGACAGCCTTTCTTCCAGAATAATCTGCTTTAAAAATAGCTCCCCCCAAAAAATGATGTCTCTGGGCATTCTTTCGTCAGCACCCATGAGGGATCATAAGTACAAAATGCATGTTGAATGTTTTTCTCATAAAACCATAGTAAGTCACCATAGACGTCAGACATTGTGAAACATCTAGTAAAATTTAAGGTAGCACTTGTGTGCTGGGAGAGGTTTTGGAACTTGTGAAAGCTGTCTGTTTTAGACTCTGGTGGAGGACTTGTTAGAATATTGTCTGGCTCTAGCTTTGATCGTCAGCTTCCCTAGTTAGCATTGTTTCTTGTGCTGGCATTTGTGGTAAAAATTATTGTGTATCAGGTTTAAATGCTGACAAGATGTTTTTGGTGCTGAAGTTTTTGCTAACCTATTCCCTGCCTCGTAAAATCTCCCCGTGGGTTCTTTCATTGTAAGAAAGCTTTCAATGGTACTTGAAGTGAAAGCCCAGGCCTTCCTTTTTAAAAAGCAATTGAGGGCTTTTCTTCTGTGTGAGAATTAAAGGTATTGATTTAAACAGTGTGCTTAACATTGTTAAAAAGCCTTCACTTGTTCTCAAGATTAAAGAGGCAAAGTTAGAAACAATGGAAAAATCAACTAAAGCACACAGTTGGGTTCTGGTGAGTAATAATCACAATTAGAAGTGGTATCTTTCTGAAAGGCAGTCCGCGGGTAGTCTCAGAGGGTGACACACTTGGCGCTAACCAAAAGGTTGGGGGTTTGAGTCCCCAGATACGCCTCAGAAGAAAGGCTTGGGGATCTACTGCAGCGAGAAATCAACCATTGAAAACTCCTAACACATGCCCCGTGTTGGAATTGACTCACCAGCTACCGGGCTTTTTTGTTGGATTTTACTTAACAATTGTTGATTTTCTTGATAAGAACTTGCGAGACTTTGTTGTGTATTTGGACTTGCTGCCAGAGCAATCCTTCTGACTGGGCTTTGTTTTTATATTTACTTAGATAACAAATTAATGATGGATTCTTTTTGGCATCTGTGGGAAAAATATTCTGAGATGTCACCTGAATGTGTTTCTGACTCACATGGCCACTCTAATCCTGTGGCATGCTTAGTTGCAGGAAGTGAGGGCTTAGCAGGCAGAGTCTGTGAGTCTGGCAGAGGGTGAAGGAAAGGTGGAGATTCACGCTTAGGCAGCAGGTCTGCAAACCTAGGTTGAATTTGAAATAGATTCTGAGTCAATTACATAACATTTATAATTTAAGTTCAAACCAGGATTGTTTATAATAGGATTAGAATTTTGAAAATATTTATCTTCTAAAGACTGGGAAATAGCGATCTGAAGTAGGAACAGAGTAGCAGCATCATTTTGATTTTAGAATTAGGAAAATCATAATGTGAAGAAATATTAACAAGTACATTAATGTATACCTTTGCCAGCATATTTTTGTTAGTGTTTCCACAAAAAAATATGAATTTTGAAAACAAGGAATATGTTTAACCCAGTTAGAAACATTTGACAAATAATTAAGTGTGCAAAAACTTTTCTTATAAAACAAGAATTTTCTTTTTTTATTTTTGTAAGATCTATGTAATGGTGTAAAATAGAAAGCATTTTTATTAGGATCATTTACAAATGTTGTGCAATAAAAAATGACCTATTAAGTGAAAAAGTACCTACAACAGATACAATACAATATGAATATTTTTATATCTGAAAGTTCTAAAGCATATCTCAATACTATTAAATAAATGTTTCCAGGTCTTTATTAATAAAGAAACGGAGAGCCAAAGACTAGTAAGCTTGATGCACAAGCCTTTTAAGTAATGGAAATGATTTCTTTGGATTATTAAGCCTTTATATTGCTTTGTAACTACTGGGGCTTCAAAAGTTCATGGAAGTAGGATTAGGGGAGGTAGAGGTGAGAAAGGAATAATCGATCACAAAGATCAATCTAGAACCTCCACCCAGGGGGACGAATAATAGAAAAGTGGGTGAGGGACAATGGAGGACGATGTAAGATATAGAAATAATAATCTATAATTTATCAAGTGTTCATGAGGGAAGGTGGATGGGGGAGGGAAGGGGAAGAAATGGGGAACTTTATCAGGGGCTCAAGTGGGAAGAGAATGCTCTGAAAATGATGATGGTGGCATATGTGCAAATGCGCTTGACACACTGGATGAATGTATAGATTGTGATAAGAGACGTAAGAGCCCCCAATAAAAGCATTTTAAAAAATTCATGGAAAATTGTATTACCTTTTAACTTCCTTTTCATGAACTTTTTGAAGTTCCCTCATATAATTTATTGTAGACAAACTAAATATTAAGAATTGGAATCATCTTGAATGATTGTGGTAGCACAGTAATACACAGAAAATATATATGTGAATATTGATAATAACAATCGACAGAAAATAGATATCAAACTAATAACATGGAAAATAGATATGAAACATGTAACTTAAGAAATGAACAAATTAATAATATTCTATATAACTACCAAATATGTACAATTCCTTTGTAACAAATTATTGATGGAAAAGTACATTTATTCACTTTAGAGTTCGCTATCTAAGGAAATATCACAGCAAGAATTCAGAATGTGGCAACGATGAAACATACAACTTTCCTCTAGTCCTTTAAAGCTTCTCCCCCCTCACATTCATAATCTCAATTCTACCCTACAAATCTGGCTAGACCTTAGGATGTGTACACTGGTACAGATGGGAACTGGGAACACAGGGAATCCAAGACAGATGATCCCTTCAGGCTCAGTGGTGTGAGTGGCGATACCGGGAGGGTGGAGGGAAGGTGCGATAGAAAGGGGGAGCCGATCACAAGGATCTACACATAACTTCCGTGCTTGGGGGATGGACAACAGAAAAATGGGTGAAGGGAGACATCGGACAGTGTAAGACATGACAAAATAATGATAATTTATAAATTATCAAGAGTTTGTGAAGGTGGTGGGGAGGGAGGGGGAAATGAGGAGCTGATACCAAGGCTCAAGTAATGTTTTGAGAATGATGATGGCAACAAATGTACAAATGTGCTTGACACATGGATGGATGGATAGATGGATGGATGGACGGATGGATTGTAATAAGAGTTGTATGAACCCCCAATAAGATGATTTTTTAAAAAGTTCAGAGCATGGTGAGAAGGAGGATGATAATGAAAAAAAACATTAAAACCCTTAGCCTATGTAGAACAAGTTCTCTGGTTTTCGTCTGCCACATTATCATAAAGAGACTGAGGCACTGAGGGTGTGCATGGGTAATGAGAATGAGAAAAGTAATATGATTTGGCGGGAGAAATGATTAGATTCTGTTTATTTTTAACATTTTATTAGGGGCTCATACAACTCTTATCTCAATCCATACATATACACACATCAATTGTAGATTAGATTCTATTTAAACAAGAAAAATGCATTTTGCTTTTGCATAAAATCCAAGTTGGGAAATTCTGTTCTTAATTCTTTGTAGGAACTTTCATTTGTCATGTTCACTTTTCAATGAAAAGGGTTCAAAATATTAAAATACCATATACCTATCATTATTTCTGCTTGCTCTGTTTATATAGTTTTTCTTCATGAAGGATTGTAAAAAATCTTGTCACTGAAAACCACACTGGTAAAAACTCTTAGCAAAATGAACTTCACTATTTCCCTTAACCTTGATTTTCATTCAAGAGAATAACAAGTTTTGATGGATTTACCTATGTCACAAAAGCATTTGACAAGTTAAAGCAAGAGAGGATGAAGTGGAATCAACAGACAATTTCTGGATTTGGGGAGTGGTGGTGGTTGTTTTTGTTTTTAACAAGGGTTTTATTGGCTACTAACCTCAAGGACAGCAGTTCTACCCCATCCGTCACCGAGGGAGAAGATGAGGCTGAGTGTTCTCTTGAGAAACCCAAAGGGGCAGTTCTTTTTCGTCCTATAGAGTCATTACAAGTTGAAGTGAAACAGCAGTGGGTTACAGAGGAAAAGAGGTCCTGACACGAGGACCCATTCTTTGGCGAAAGAGATAGGTGTTACACGCAGAGGGTTCAACTTTGAGTTCTTTGCTCTCCCTTAAGGTGTGTTCAGGTCTCACTGTAAACTTGATTTCTTTCTTTCTGAAAGATAAAGCTTTGACTTCTAGCGTGAAGTTCAGTCTCTGACTTGTTTGGCTTCATCAATCTTTCCGAGTGAGTATCTGCCCTAGTACATACGATGAAAGCCAAATTCTAAAAGAGCAGTTCCCACATTGCTGAACCTGAAAACATGCCTGCCTGAGCAGGCACGGACTTGCATGTGTGCCTGCAAGCTGGAAAGAACCGTGCAAAGTGTGCAGTGGGCCCTGCCAACCTGAGGCGGTGCTATGGACAGATACTAAGTATGTCAAGACTAACGTGCTCCCGGCGGTGCGGGTGGGGGTTGAAGAGGGTTTATTTACGCTTACTAGTTCCTTCTTGTTCTGTTCTGTGTTTAATCTAGCGCATTCGGTGTGTTGACTCTCCGTGAAGGCCCCAGGTATTGTTTTCTAGAAGCATGGTTGAAGATACCCCCTCCGAAGCCTCCGAACTTTGAGCATGGGTTGTATTCAGGGTGTGATCATGTAAACATTCTCTCCTTCAGCAGTCAGGCATCTCTCACCTGTCTAGATATGCAGTTGAGTAGCCGCTGTTTTGTTCCTAGTGCGCATTTTGAACGAGAATTTCCTGCAGCCAGCACAGTCGCTGTATGCCACGTGTAAGAGGGAAGTGAGCCGTCAGGCTGCGTTTGAGGCACCTTGTTGCCTAGGATTACCTGGAGCCCTGTGATTCAGTCACACACCTCGAGAACCCTACGGATTGCACTGGCTTCACTGGGAGCAGGCAAGCCCTCGGGGCTAGAAAGGATCCCACAGGGAGCCGGATTAGTATTGACTGGGGTTCTTCTCCCTCAGACTTTGTTCGGCCTTCAAGCTGTAGAACCCGGAGGTCTGTGGGTGTGTGTGTGTGTGTGTGTCTGCGGGTACATACACATGGGCTCTGATTGTGGCCACTAGTCAGACACAGGTGGTGACTTAAAGAGTCGTATCACAAGTACTTCAGGTCATGAGGCAACATCGGCATGCGTCTTTGTTTTGCCCAATGCACTTCAATTGGGAAGGCCCCGGAGCAGAGGGGAGTGACGCCGAACCACGAACACGCTTTTGAATCCTCGGGGAGCTACTGCGCCAAGTGACGCGTGGGAGCAAGGGTCCAGCCCTGTGACTGGATTTAGTGAATTGAAATGATCAGGGACATATTTAGAGGAAATACCTATATTATCTTCTTTCTAATGTTTCTTGCCCCGATTCACTTGGAGAATTTCCCTGAACTGGTAAGCCTCCTGTTATAATGTAAAATACATCCTTACAAGGAATTAACCAGTTTCTCCCAGTGCTGTATTGTGGGACTGGCAAGGTGGCACAGACCTAACAGGAAGTCTTGCTGGACTGTCCTCACTGAGAGCCCAGGAGCAAGCCCTCTGTGCTGCAGCTCTAGGTTTTCTTTTGTGTGTGTGTTTGATAACAAGCGATACATTGATACAATGGAGCATTCACATAAAACAAAAGGCTTTATATGGTGTTCTTCCCATGATTCCTAGTGCCTTGCCACAGAAGCATTCGCTGTTAACATGTCCTTCATGCTCTACAGAAATTTTCTCTGTATGTGCACACGCAGGTTCTTTTGGAGGGGGCAGCTTTATTGAGACCGGATTTACATGAACACCTAATGTTGAACAAGTAGCTGATCTTTCTTAAGACACAAACAGGAGAGTAGTGTGTAATGCCTTAAAGCGGTTTTCCCTCTCTGGGTTCTGGTATCCCTGGCAATGGCAACGCAGAGCTCACAGACAGAATTCACAATTAAAGGGTTTATTAAAGAAGGTACCAAGCTGTACTGCCAGTGAGAAATTCTCCGGGCTACGTGGCTCATCAGGACATGTTACAAAGTTCTGTCGAGTCCGCATGCCATTCTGTTACTAACCCGAAGGCTTTCAGCTCGAGCTCTGTGGGTCAGCTAACCCAGCTCCCCGAATTAAAGTCCCAGAGGCACCCTAGTCCTGTAAGCATCAACCCCAAAGCCCTCAGCTCCACTTCTATAGGTTCTATCGCCCAAATCCCCCAATTTAGTGACACAGGCATCTCGCTCCTCACCCAGCCTCCTGCACAACGGCGCTCAGCCTTTCTTGCTCCTGAAGTTGGGAGGTCCATCACACTGTTCCACACTCTGCCTCCTGGTTCTGCGGCTGCTCCACTGATGGTATAGCCGTCTCTGGATCCAGGAAGTTCACTGTGCAGGCATCTGGGGTCCAAAGGATGCGCACGACTGCCAGCTCTGGCCGGAAATGAGATGCCCTCTCCTCCTTCCCAGATGGCTCATTTTATACACAGCAGAATGGCATCTCAGGGATTCCTGTTCACAATTGTCGTTAGATTCCATTGAGTGGGTTACAACCCATAGCCACCCTGTCCGCATGTACCACCGAATGAATGAATTTCCCGTCCTGCACCATTCTCATAATTGCTTATGTGCTTGAGCCCATTGTTACAATCACTCAGTCCTTGAGGGCCTTCATGGCCTCTCTACTTCACCAAGCATGACGTCCTTCTCCAGGGACCAGTCTCTCTTACATGTCCCAAGGATATAAGACAAAATCGCACGCACCTTGCCTCTAAGGAGCACTACTGTGACCATGATTTTCCCAAGACCAAAGTGTTTGTCCTTTTGGCAGTCCATCGGGCTTCAGTATTCTTCGCCAGCACTACAGTTCAAATGCGTCGATTTTGCCATAGCCTTCCTTATTCATTGTCCAACGTGCACGTGCATATGAGGCAATTGAAAAGATCATGGCTTGGGTCACAGGTGAATCCCATCAGTATCTTACCCCACCTTCTTATCAGACCAGGCAGGGAAAGGCCATTTGGTGGGAGTTAGAGACTGTGTAGAAGAACACATTACATTACTTACTGCCCTCACATAGTGTGTTAGTCTTTATCCCCACCCCAACCCCCCGCCTCCTTACTTTATTCCGAAAGTCCATATCGGCACAGATAGCTATAGCTCATTTCTTTTTTCACTTTTTTTAAACTTTCTTATTGTGCGCAGGGGAAGGTTTGCCTTGCTGATCAATCCATTCAGTAATTCACGTGCATTTGGCTTCCCGTCATTGACTGCAGTCCCGGTAGTGCAGCATCACACATCTCTCTTCCTCCCTGAGTCCCGGTGTCCGCTCTTCCTGCTTTCCTAACCCTTCTGAACGTTGTCCTGGGCTAAAGGCTGCCCCTCTGATCTCACATGGTGATGATTCTAAGGTGGGTGCACCTCCCTCGTGTTATTGCTCCCCCTCTGGCCCTGTTGATTATTTGGCTGAAAATTGAGCCACAGAGGTAAATCTGAAGGGCTAAAGGCATAGTCACCTTCGGAATCTTAGAAAACTTCTGGAGCACAGTTTTACTTTCAACGTGCATTGGATGCCATGAGGCAGAGTCAACTTGATGACCACTGCGTAACTGGTTAGTTACCATTTAGTTATTAAGGCTTAGGTAGAATTTACTCTCATCAGTGTCCTGAAAAAGCACTTCAATGCTACCATTCTCCATCCAACCAGTAGGCTTGATATTTTTTTTTATGGTTCTGCAAACTCTTTTAATTGTAGAATGCACCATAAACATTTTTTTAATTTCATGCAATGGGTGAAAATCCCCTACTGAAACACAGAGTGCTGTAGTTGGGTCAAAAGGCTATTGGTACCTAGAGGGATGCCGAAAGCCAAGTGTCAGCATAAGGTTAAAGCAGAGCCTGGCAAATGTCTGCCAGGGAAATGCAAGAAAGGAGAGCAGGGTTGATCGTGTTCTAATCAGTCACAGCATGAAGTGAAGTTCAAAGGCACTACACATAGGGAATGTCTTCAAAGCCTCTCTGTTGGGCCCTACAACCACCCCGAAGTTCCCTTGGACCTCTAGGGTGGAAGGGATTCTGCAAGCTTCTTTGCATCCACATAAAGCCCCCAATTTCTGTTTGGATTTTTTCACCTCATCCTCCACCCTTGCCATCTCATCGAACTCTCTTATCATCTCCTCATTGCTCAAATGCATATCATGAGTGGCTTCCTTATACTCCTTGAGGTACTCAGCCAGCCCTTTACTGGTTTTTCTTTTTGCTTTTCTGGGGACATCATCCTGAGCTGGGTGCTTGGCTGTAGCCTTGGTTTCATCTGCGGGCTTTTCTTCGGGCTTCCCCTCACCCTCAGCCTTTCCCTTATCCTTTGGCATTTCCTCATCTGCCTTTCCCTCATTTCCTAACTTTTCCTTGCCTTCTGTTCCTAGTTTTTCCTTGCCTTCCATTCCTAATTTTCCTTTATCTCCTGTTCCTAACTTTTCCTTGCATTACATTCCTAACTTTCCTTTGTCTGCTCTTTCTATTTTCTCCTTGCCTTGCATTCCTAACTTTCCTTTGTCATCTCTTCCTAACTTTTCCTTGTCCTCTGTTCCTAACTTTTCCTTGTCTTCTATTCCTAACTTTTCTTTGTCCTCTGTTCCTAATGTTTCTTTGTCTTCTGTTCCTAATTTTTCCTTGTTTTCTGGAGAGCCAGGGGCTTCTGGCTTTTCCTTAGTCGGTGGTGGCAGTTCTTCGTTTTCCACCTTTTCTTGGTTTTCAAGCTTTCCTTCATTTTCAGTGTTCAGTTTTTCCATGTTGAGATTCTCCTTTTCCTGTCCTGCAGGGCTTCTGGACAGGCTTCTCCTCTGTCTCTAGTCTCGGGGTGCTTGGGGTAGCAGACGCACAGACCTGAAGGAACCTGGGGTGACAGGAAAGAGGCCAGGGGCCTGAACAGAAGGCTCCGGGCCGCACCGCTGGAAGGACCGGCAGGCGCGGGGACGGCTTGATATTTTTTTTATGGTCTTAAGTTTTGTTCCACATCTTTCTCCTCCTATCCCCAGGACTTTCAAATGTGACCTCTTTCTGAGCAGTGGGTAGTGGTAGCTGGGCACCATCTAGTTCATCTGGTCTCAGGGGCATAGACTGATGTTTGTATGATCCATTAGTCCTTTGAATGAATCGTTTCCTTGCATCTTTGGTTTTCATCCTTCTTGTTCCTCTCAGATAGGAAGAGATTGATAGTTTCATCTTAGACGACTGCTTATGAGCTTTTATGACCCCGGTCCCTGTGATGTGGAACATTACCTTTGTGGACTGTGAGGCCGTGTGACTTTGGTGGCCCCTGAGACGATAGACCTGAGCTCTACTCCCCAGTGATTCCAGGCATTTGGCAGTATCCAAGAAGTTTTTTTATAACTTCACCCTTCAAATGCTCTCCCACACTCGTGGCTCTGTTTGCAGCAAAGGTTCACATATCCTCTGCAGGCCTACATATATTCCTAAGAGTGCACTCTGCTTTCCCTCCCCCACCGTCCAGGACGTTTCCTAACGATCCATCATGTGGCTAAATCTGAAGAGAAGGACGGTGCTTTTTTTTTCTTTAATCATTTTGTTAGGGACGCATACAACTCTTTTACAATTCGTACATACATCATTTGTATCCAGCACATTCGTACATATGTTGCCATCATCATCCTCAAAACACCTGCCTTCTACTTGAGCCCTTGGTATCAGCTCCTCATTTTCCCCTCCTTCAATGCTCCCCCCTCTCCCTGAACCGCTGATAATGTATAAATAATTATTATTTTATATCTTACACCATCCAACATCTTCCTCACCCAGTTCTCCGCTGTCTGCCGGGAGGAGGTTACATGTAGACCTTGTCATCTGTTCCCCCTTTCTCCCTCACCCTCCCTCTGCCTTCCTGATATCACCACTCTCACCACTGTTCCTGAGGGACTCATCTTTCCTGGATTCCCCATATTTCCAGTTCCTATCTGTGCCAGTGTACGTCTCCAGGTCCAGCGGTTATGTAAGGTAGAATTGGGATCATGATAGTGGGGGGGGGGGGAGGAAACATTCAAGAACTAGAGGAAAATTGTATGTTTCACTGCACTCTGACTGGTTGGAATGATGGTGTTTTGATGAAGTAAGAGACTCCTTATTTAAAAATGAACATTATGTTTCCCGTCAACATTAAGATATCTTTCATAAGAGGATCTGTCATTGATTCTTTCTATTTATTATTCTTTGATATGCTCATCTCTTGCCTCGACCGGTTAGTCTGACTTGTTGAGAAAGACCCTGTAGGACAGAGTAGAACTGTGCCATAGGGTTCCAAAGCTGTCTTCTTTATGGAGGCAGACTGTCATAGCTCTGTTGGGTTTGAACTGCTGATGTTTTGGTTAGTAACTGAACATTTTAACCACTAAGCTACCAGGACTCCTTTTTTACTCTGTTTATAAACAGAAAACATTGGCCAACAATGAGAGTAGAGATACCAGGAGGATTAGGGGAGGGTGCAGGGAGAAAGGGGGAATTGATCACAAAGATCACCCTCTAGCCCCTCTCAGGGGGGCGAACAATGGAAAAGTGGGTAAGGGGTAAGGGAGGATGATGCAGGATAGGAAAATATTAATCTATAATTTATCCAGGGTTCATGAGGGAGGACGGGCGGGGGAGGAAGGGGGAAGTCATGGGGAGCTAATATGAGGGGGTCAAGTGGGAAGAGAATGCTTTGAAAATGATGATGGCAGCATATGTGCAAATGTGCTTGACACACTAGATGGTTGTATGGATTGTGATAAGAGATGTAAGAGCCTCCAATAACAGCATTTAATTAAAAAATGGAAAACATTAAACTATTCATATATTCTTATTTTCTTTCATCAAAGACACTGCCCGCCTTGCGTCCCACACCCATAAGCACCACACGTTGGAACGGGTATTTATCACATGGAATCTCTGCTGGGCAGAGGTGAAAAGTCCGAGGATGCTAAGAGATGGACAGTGTGGTCCACCCAAAGTCACCTCGGAGCAAAGGCCTGGTGCTCTGTTGGGAGCCCACGGCGACTTTTCACATACTTGGGGTTGCCATGAAGAAGTCAACATGACGACCACTGGTTAACTGGTTACTGCTCCGTTAATCATTTAGATTTGCTTAAAACTTCTTCTATCAGTTCACTGAAAAGCAACTTAGACCTTAACTTCCTAATCAAGAATCAATACTATTCTCTGTGTTTATTGGAGTCTGTGAGACTCTTAGGAGTTTGACGGTCCCCTGTGTGAAACGAGAGCTGTAATTCAGTAGGTATTGGTGTTTTTTTTTTAATTATGAAGTTTTGAAATACTGAAAAAAATGGCATAAACTAGAATTTTTTTTTCTTTGCTCTTAGCCTTGTTCATTGAGAGAAACTCTTGAAAAGGCAAATATTTGAAATAAACTAAGGGATCTAGTTTTGAGAACAAGGGAAAAATCATCTTCGTTGCTTGTTGCCACCTGGGAGTTCTTGGCTTTGTTACATCCCACAATATGTGCCCAAATATGAACAGAAAGGAATGTCTACACCCAGTTACGTAACTGTGGGTGGATCTTCTACAGCTTCATAATTATTGCTCGGGGCGGGGGTGGGGAAGAGAAGCACATGGAGGAGTGTGTGTGTGCGTGTGTGTGCGTGTGCGTGTGCGCATTTGAGGAGGAGATGCTCTTTGCACCAATAAGAGCATTAAGCAGATGCTAAGTCTGAACATGAATTAATCCATACACCGTTCGAACAGTCATCTTGAACAATTTGTTTCTGTTATGGTAACTGCGGTACGAGTCACGGCGTACGTGAGGCATACCAAATGTGACCTCTTGTCGTGTGATCTTCTGGCGAACACATGTTAAGTGACACACGTGGCTTCATGCATCTGTGCGTGGGTTATGTGCTGGGGTGTGGAGGTGGTTCTAAGATCTCTAAGTGCAGCGTTGAGCTTTGCTTTTCACTTCCCTGGGCTCCTCTCTTCGAGCTCCGGAGCGTATACTATTTCCAGCTGTGTCAGGATCTGTCTGAACCCCGCCTTGCTTGTGCGTGCACACCAGGGCACCTCACACTTTGCAGTGCCTGGTTCCACTCGACCCTCACGACCGCCAGCCTCAAGTGGGCTCGCAGTCCTGGCCTATCTGTTACTCCTGCTGCTCAGACCCAGCTGTTCTACCTTTTCCTCACTGCGCTTGAGCCTTCTTCTCGCAGTCTCTGTAGCCAGACCGGCGAGATCTTTCTTTGGACTGCCTTCCATCGTCTCTATCCGTTCTAGCTGGCTTTGCCCTCCCTCCAATAATCCAAGACCGCCCCCGCCTTCCTGTCCTTAGCCATCGCCCCGTCCTCCTTTCTTGTTTGTATGCAGTGTTCCTGCCTGAACTGGATTTCCTTCTCTCCACATTGTTTGTATACTGATTTTCTAGTAATTAAACAGACAACTGTAACCTGCCCCCTCTTTAACTTCCTGTGTTTTCCCCAGTTGCTGCCTTATTGAATTTCTCTCCTTCAAGGTTACGCTTCATTTCTTCACTTTGCATTTACTTCCTAACCTGATCCAATGTGGTTGTGGCTTCTAGACTATTCACAAAGAGCCAGACACTTCTGGAGTCATGAGGACTTCCACGTGGCTAAATCCAGGGGGTGTTTGTCAGGCCTCCTCTTATTTCAGTCTCAGCATTTGACTCTATGTACCTTTAATTCTTAAAACATCCCTACCTCTTAGCCTCTATGGTGTTAATGCTTTGTACTCCCCTGTTTTTCTCCAATTTCATGGACTGTGCCTGCTGAGTTAACCTCCTCACAATGCACGTGAATTTGGGAGGTTTTCAAAGTTACATGCTGTGTTAGTCTGGGTAGATAGAACAACAAATCCAGGGAGACTCATATGTGTATAAGAAAGAGCTTTAGATACAAGAGTAGTTGAATATTGAGAAAACATCCCAGCCCAGTCCAGATCAATTCATAAGACCGATATTAGCCCATATATCTGATACCAATCTATACAGCCTTCTTCAGACTCAAGTAACACATGCAATGACGCCAAATGCAGGAAGATCATAGGTCAGTGGGTGGGATGTCTTGTCAATCTAGTGGCATCCCAAACATGTCAGCGCTGGCAGGGCACCCCACGTGGCTTCTCCGGCTGCAAGGTTCCAGGGTAGTTCCATGTGTCTTGTCAGTAGAGCATCTTTAAGGGAGCGAGAGTGTCTCCTGCCTCCAAGGAGGTAATCCAGGAGTTCCCAGAATCCTAGGAGAAGGCCATTGGCTGTATCCTGATTGACAGGCTAGGCTCCACCCCTTCACTCTTAAGCCTCAAATCGACACCAGATTATGTAACTAGCACACATGCTCAATTTTGTTTGCCCCCCTGTTTTTTCCCTCACCCATGTGTATTCTTCTAATGACTGTAACCATTGTTATAAATTATGTTCTGTGGATTTGACCTTCTAAAATTTAGAATCTAAATAGATCCCGAACTTGTCCACATTCTTTGGCAAATATTCTTTTGGAGTACTTTCTCCTTTTAAGTTTATTCCTCTATATGATCCTGGATCACATTTTTGACTCTCTTCCCGTCCTCTTTAATGTATTTGAATGATGGTTCATAGTTCTTAGAAAAAGTCCAAAACTCTTCGGAGTCTTCATCATCTTGGTCATTACCATCCAGGGCAGCCTCGTCTGTCACCATGTTCCTGTTGGCTACTGGGTCCTTCCCAACACATCGGTCATGTGCTTAAACTCACAAATCACAGTAAAAAAACAACCCACAGAACACACGCATGCTTTTCCCTCTACCCACCTTCTTCGATGCCACTTTTTCTCTTGGGTTACTCCCAAGCTTCCTGTGAAGCACCGAGTTCGGGCCCACACCCTTTGCCTTTGTAGCATTTAATGCAGTTGCAGTTGTATGTGGGTAAGGCAGGCGGTGGTGATGACACTTCACTGGGGAGACCTTTTCTGGTTCAGCTGCAGCCCATGGCCGGTATATTTGGCCTCTTTAGCCTTTAATGCAGTTGTGGTGTTTATGTCTGTGATTATTTAGATGTTTTCCTTATTCATTTGCAAGGTTTTTTAGGGTGAGATTTATTCTCAGTGCATATTTAACATACTGTCTGGTACATGGTAGATGCTTTAAATATTAAAGGAACAAAAGTGATCATCTGAGTGCTAAAATTATTTTGTGATTATTACACTACAGCTCTAAGTTATGTCTTCTCTGTTTACATTCTCTGATCACATTCTAATCTGCCCACTGCCGTTGAATTTATTTTCACTCTTAGCGACCTTTTCACGGTTTTCTGAGGCTGTCGATCTCCGGGAGTAGATAGCCACATCTTTCCCCCCTATCCCAACCTGTGACAGTGGAAGTAAGTGAAAGGAGAGCGAGAGAGAACACACTTAGGATGGGATATGTCTCTAGGCTTTTGAATTTCCAGCCCCCTACAGCCACTGTTTTATTCAAATGTTAATAGGCATTATGCAAACAGTTAGGGATAAGAACATGGATAAAAGGCAGTCCCTGCTTCAGGAAGCCCACAATGTGATATGAGACAAACATGTCACATGTAGTTATTTAAAAACGTGGTAAACACAGCAGCAGAGATAACACAGGGCATTTGAGAGCAGAGGAATGGAGGGCAGGGGGCTGTTTCTTGGTGGGGTTGGGGTGGGGGGGGGGAGGATGATGGTAGAACCCGAATGACAGTAAGGAGGTGGCTGTAGAAGTGGGTGGGCGGGCTATGGAGATTGCTTGAGCAAAGGAGAGACGCAGAAAATTGGATGTGTTTTTGTTTCTGTAACAGGAAATGGGTTCTGTCCTTCTCTAGCAACAAAGATTTATAAAAGGGAACTTTCTTGTCCATGGAAAGAGGTTCAGATACTGGGCATCTAAAACCTAGCTGTTCACCTCCATTTCAATAAATGTTTTTGGAGTGCCAAGAAAATCTTAAAGTTCATGAGGTTGAATCACTTAAAAGTTTTAGTTTTTAAAACCAAACTAAACAAAAAATCAAATCTGGGCTTTTATTGCTATTTCTTAAGTTTACCTCTTCTGCTACTGTGAACTTTTTGGTTCAGGATTTGGTATCTGCACGAATGTACTGCCTCTTAGCTAACAGTTTTCAATGTGTGCTCAGGTGGAAAGGATCATATTTTCCCCCTTAGCTGTTTCGACTTTGTTTCATCTTTCTGTAGTTGAGTATAATCATTTGTCATGACAGTATTAATCTCTTGTGCTAATCTTCAGACATTCTAAATAAGTCATGTCTTTCTGTAGAATCCTATCTCATTCTTGAATGTACTAATTTATTAGTAAATTGTTTGAGGACCAGAAATTTACTTCTGAGGTTTTCTGATTCACAAAAATATCTCATACAATTTGAAAATTCAGCTTTATTTCGCTGTTAGTTCGTGGGGCAATACTTTGATACTACCTACAACTATACCCCTATTAGAAAACAAACAAACACAAAACAAGTTGCAGTGGTCTTGATTGTGACTTTTGGCAAGCCCAGGATTTTAGAACAGCATGGAGGCTCTGTAGGGTTGTGTTTTTAATGGCTGTCACCTTTGGGACACCGATTCTGAGGCCTTTCTTCTGAGGCCCTTTTGGGCTGGTTCAAATGCCAGCATTTCAGTTAGTAACAGCCACGTAATCGTTCTGCCGTTCCAGGGAGTCCATATTCCGTTATGTATACCCACTTACATGTACTTGTTTAAGTATTGCACTTTTAAGATGGGTGTTATCCAAGAAGTACACATCGCTTACTTCTTGATATGACAATAGTGATTTTATTCGATACCCTTTGCCCTATTATTTTTAAAACAGATTAAAGCCACCAAGCATGTAAATGGCTTATTCTTTTGGTGCCTTATTTTCAACATTAGTGTACTCCCTATGTAAGGTCTCTCTCCGGGCTAGATTTAAACCTCAGTCCTTGGCTCCGCACGAGAAAGAATTCATGCTGATGCCTGGCTCATGATCCAAGTGAATTGAATGAGAGTTAAAAGAAGCTTCAGGTTTTACGCGGCACCCATAGGATTCCTTTTGATCATGCGGCCTGGCAGAGGCTGCTCAGGGTCATGCAAAGATCTCTCTCCTAAGTTTTCCTCCCACAAAGATGACCTCTCTCCTTCTTGGTTCCTGCCTTTTCAAGGATTCCCGGGGGAGGCGTGGTAAACGACCCCAGGTCGATCCCATTGGCTGAATTGCAATCACCTGGCCCAGGTGGGCTGCTCCAGGTGTAACGCCCATCCGAGCCCACCGGCGGGAAAATCCAGCTTTGTCCTATGCTGGCTCTCCTGGGCATGCGTGAATGGACATCCCAGTCCCTAGGCTAAACTACCTATCATTTCCCCCTGAAGAGATACGGACCCAAATCTTTGGGGTACTGGACGACGACATCTCTAGCTACTTCCTGCTGGCAAAGGGGCGGAGTGGGGTTTTGGGTCCATGCCCTTCCTATTCTGTTAGAAGGGGTTGTCCATTTAGAGCCCAGGATGGATAAGGTCGAGGTGGGTCTAGGAGGCGGTGGTCCTGGAGCTGGCACACTTGGTTTAGAGGCCTTTGTAACCTGAGAACTGGAAAACAAACAAACAGGTGAACAGCTTAAGTGAGACATGGGTAAGATTGTAAGGTGGCAGTGCCCTTGAAGTTAGGTTAGTGTCACAGAGTTTGGTCATTGTAAACACAGGAACAAAGGAAAGGTATTTACTGGCCTAAAGGCTGTTAGGGGTTTGAGGTAGACTCCTCTGTCCTGGGGTGGCGATGAAATATCATCCTCAGACTGTCCAGTGGCTCACAGGAGTATCCATCTGCTCCCACAGTTCCTTTGGGGGAATCTGAGGCTCCTCCACTGTGAGGAACACTGGAAGCTGTAGAGGGACCAGGATGAGGCCCGATGACTATGCAGGTGTGCAGCTTGGACAGCAGGTCTCAACCTAGGAGAGGAGTTGGATATTCAGGTATCACTAGGAAGCTATGAGAAAAATAGAAGTTATCCCAAAGACATCTGAGAGGTTCAGTAAAATGTTTAACTGCAGGTTTTCCTGACACTTTCAGGATGGAGCAGGTGCGGGGTGCCAGGGGTCCAAGGAAGGAAATAAGGACAGAAGTGGCTCCAGTATTAAAAGGAAGTTTACTGACCTTCCTGCCATGTCGATGCTCCCCTTAGGTTTCAGACCAGTAACAGTTACCTCTTGCTGCTGGGCCGTCCAGACCGGGCACCTTCAATCCTCCTCCTCCATTACCAGCTGCCAGCTGGCCTGTGGGTGCCCCCCCTCCAGGTTTTGGGCCTTAGGACAGAGGCCAGCCCAGTGGCCAGTCTGCTCGCAATGGACGCATGGCGTCTGAGGAGGCTCGTTCCGGTCAGGGCAGTTCCTAGCCCAATGACCCGGTCACCGGCAAATGTAGCACTTGGTATCTGGTTTAAAAGTCAGGGTAACCTGGGATGCATTCGACGGGTGTCTGCTGTTGAGTGCAGCTAATACCTGGGCATGCCTAATGTCCTTTCTTTCCTCCTTCTCCAGGCTCAAGCCTCACTTTCCTGCTCGCTATTGTAAAAAGCTGTATTGGTACAAGCCACCATCTACTCCAGAGTTGCTCCTTCACTGGCCTTTGCACTAGTTTTTAGACTTTCTGGCGAATGTCCTGTGCAGCCTGTGTGAGGAATTTGTCCTTGAACAAGACTTGCCCCTCATAGGATTCAATGTCTACAGCACTATGAGTCTTTAGGGCTTCCTTTAGCCTCTCTAAGAAGCTTACAGGAGACTCGGTAGGTCCCTGGTGAATCGCTGTCACCTTGGCATAATTAATGGCCTTTTGCCTACCTGACTTTAGTCCACCCGTGATGCACATCAGGAAATGTTTCCGTGCCCACTTGTGCTGAGGCTCACTGTGACTCCACGCAGGGTCTGTGAAGGGTACAGCAGTTTTCCCTACAGGGTACCTTTCATTCATCACATGTAACTCCTCTGCAAACTTCCTAGCACCTTTGAGCACATGCTCTTTCTCAAACTCCGTCATGGTCTGTCCCAGTATGATCATGACATCTTTCCAGGTTAAATCACAGGCTGGAGTGAAGTGCTGGAAGTGTTCTGTGTGCTGTTCGGGTTTGTTAGGGTAACTGCCCAAGTCACTTTTAATTTGCTTGAGTTCAATTATGGTGAAAGGTTTGTAAATTGCTTGGGGACCAAGCTCCCCTGCTGCCTCCACTACAGGGAGAATACTCTGGGCTGCTTCAGGGTTGAGGCCACAGTCTCCCTCTTGTCCAGGGTCCCTCAGGGGGTCCTGGGTGCACTGGGCACAGAGATCCCTATTTTTCCTTAAAAAAGGAAGAATGGTCTAATAAACAGCATCTCCCACCACTTTTCCATCCTTCCACAGAACAGTTCTAGCTGCTGCAAAGTTGAGAGGGAAAGTGTACCATTGATTGGCCACAATTCTCCCTCCTCTAAAACATACTGCGGCCAAATGGAATCGCAGAGCGTAATCAGCTTTTGTTTGTCCAGCTTTTCCAGATAAAATCTTTCCCAGTTGCACAGGATGCATCCAAGGGGGCAATCCCTGGGTATTGGTATTGAGCTGGTCTGTCCCATCTGGAAAGCAAATACACGAAGATTACCAAGAGCTCGATGCCTCGAGGTTGGGTAATCGCAGATTCAGCACCCACGTCTGGAGTGTCGTGAATCTGAGGCCTCAGGCAGGTGCCCCCTGCCCAAGGGAGGAGTCGGAGACCAGTCACAACATTTGGGTCCGACCGCTTTCCAGATTACAAGCTATGAGGGCCACTGCACGGCGTGGCACCCCGGCCTTCAGAGACGCCTGCTGGCAGGAGCAGACTTCCAAATCTCTGAAGGGAAGGGGATGTCTATCTGGCCGCTTGGGAACCTCTAAAGAATCGGAATTTCTGGCTGGAGCATCCTGGCGGTGGAGCCGTATTAAGAGCTGTCCCATAAAGTGCCAGAGGCAGCATCACTGGAAGGTGAAAGTTAACAGTTACTCTGGTTCGGCTTCCGAACGCCTTGGGCCTAGGCCTGGGCCACGGAAGACCAGCCGGTATCAAGGAACAAACCCGCACAGGTAGACACCAACGCAGCTTGTTTGGAAGACCAGGGGAAGCTAGAAGGGGAAGGGGGACATTTGGATCCGGGACTAGAGCAGGGGCTAGCTCCCGGAACCGGAGGAGTGGCTAGCTAACCAGGCACCGCCCCACCATGCGGTTGACACGGTGGGCGCATCTTGGCAGGGTCACGTGCTCCGCTGACACATAGCAAAAATGGCGGACACCAGGCGGCGCCATGTTGCCATGGCGTGGCGAGTCATGTGGTCTGGAAAATGGCGGCAGCCACTTGCGACCTAGAGGGAGACCAGCATGGGACGATTGAGATGCAAAGAGGCTTGGGGAACGGCCTTCAGCCCACAGTGTCCCAGGCCCTCCCAGCAATCCAGCCTGGGGAAGACATGCAAACTCCCAAGAAGGCGAGCACAGAGCGACAGACGTAAAATCCCGAACACCAAGAGGAGGAGAGGGGTACGGGAATATGTTACTGATGTCTTCATGGGGCGCCTCGGGGAGCCATCCATCTCCCAGATGTTGCCGGAGCACTTCAGTCTGAACTCCTCAGTTATGCGCCGTGTCCCTGGGGTGGGTGTGGTGAAAAGAGTCCCGAAAGTGCCCCAAACCAGTGAGACCAGGATGGGAGGGAGGGGAGGCCTTGGTTCGCTCTTTACCTGTGTTGATCCGAGTCACGGTACCACTTATGTAAGGTCTCTCTCTCCGGGCTAGATTTAAACCTCAGTCCTTGGCTCCGCACGAGAAAGAATTCACACCGAAGCCGGGCTCGTGATCCAAGTGAATTTAATGAGAGTTAAAATAAGCTTCAGGTTTTACGCGGCACCCATAGGATTCCTCTGACCATGCGGCCTGGCAGAGACTGCTCAGGGTCACACAAAGATCTCTCTCCCAAGTTTTCCTTCCACAAAGACGACCATCTCTCCCTCCCAGTCCCTGCCTTTTCAAGGATTCCCGGGGGAGGCGTGGTGAACGACCCCAGGTCGATCCCATTGGCTGAATTGCAATCACCTGGCCCAGGTGAGCTGATCCAGGTTGAATGCCCATCCGTGCCCACCGGCGGGAAAATCCAGCTTTGTCCTCTGCTGGCTCTCCTGGGCATGTGTGAATGGACATCCCAGTCCCTAGGCTAAGCTACCTAACACCTCCTCTTTGTTTAAAATTTCTTTTTCTTTTAAAAATACTGTTAATTTCTTGCATTTTTGTTTCTTTGTATGCTGTTTGTAAACATTTCATGGAACACATGGAATCGAAATACATGTTTTTAAAACCTGCTTATCCCTGGTGATGGGTCATTTAGAAAAATGACCTTTTCATAGAACAATAAAATGAGAGTTAGATTGTCCCTTGCCTGTTAAAAAAGCTGGTAGGCAGTATTTCAGGGACAGAGGTGGCATTCAGATTGTGGAAGGTGTCCATAAGGGAGGGACGCTGAAGCAGTATGTCCATTGTCTTTCAAATACAATCCAGGAATGGGACCGTGACCTTCGGGGAGTCCGACGTGAACTGAAACGTCCCGTAAGTGCTCTGCCAAAAGGAACCTTTAGAGTGAGAGGACAGTCTCCTGAGTGCTGCAAGTAGCCTGCTGCGTCCCGGGGAGCGAGGGGAGACAGGCTGCAGCACGCACCTCTGCGGCCTCTGCCCCCACTTCCAGGAGAGGAGGAGCAGACCGAACGATTGTACACATTTCTGTGAAAATCAGCCTGTTCACTGAGCCAGTGGAGGGGCAGAGTCCTGGCGACTTTCGGCTCTGCCCCCTTTTCTGGTCATTTTCTAAGTTTCTCTTCTTTCTCTCTTTCTTTGAAAGTTTTCTTTGTTGGTGGCAGTCTTTTATGGAGCAAAAGCATTTCAGCTTTGGTTCCATTAAGACATAACGACCATGATAAAAGAGGGGATTTGTCTAAACTCACTGCCCTGTACAGCTGCTTTTCTGTGACATCATTCTGAAGGAAATTCTAAGTTTTGTTCTCGCAGCTCGAAAAGCTGCCTCTTCAATGACTTTACTCATTCTGTCTGGGATGACTCAGTGTTTGCTCTTTCCGCTAATGGCTGGGTGCATACATCAACGTGCTCTCTCTTGTTCCCAGCTTGGCAAACTCAGAACGACCGTCTTTTGTTTCTTCAAACTGTGCGAGCTGTATGGAAACTAGAATTTTACTGAAAGAGTTGTAGATAGTTGTTTTTAGTCTGGACTGTTATCCACACCTGTTTGTTACCCTTAAGGTTGGCACCTCCTGTCACATACTGCTGTGTGAATTAAGCAGCATTCTTTCCAGAGCTGTGTTGCTTCCCGTCGGCCTTTTTTACATCAGCCGTTCCAGTAATATTATGTAGGGTCGAAGGCGTATGGGAACCTTAACGAATATCGTACTCTTGTCGAGAGATTCAGGTGGGTGGTGGCTGCGTTCAAAGGTGTGGCTGCAGCAGAGTACCAGAAAACTGTAAATAATTTTGGCAGCCTACTTTTTTCATCAGGTAAAAATCATCTCAGATTAATGACATCCTCATATTTTCAGAGTTTCTCGTGTAAACAACCTTCCAAATGGTATTAAAATAATTGGCAGTTTATTCTTCCTTCACTCTCGCCGAGCCCTCCTTCTCTCTCTGTGGTCTCCCAAATGATTCATTTGAGCAAACCACTGTGGAGGTTACAGACGGCCTTCGTTGTTCAGTTCTGACTCAGTGACTTTGATGCTTTCACTGTTTCCCTATTTCTTTCTGTATTCTTTCAGTGCTTTGATTTTGAGATTTCCGGTCTTGCATTAGGCTTCCAGGTAACGCACTCTGCCCCTTCCTAGCCAAGGAACATACAAAACAATTTATTTTGTCTCACACAAACTCATTGTCATAAAGTCAACCCCGCCAGCATCCAAATATATCCGTGGTGTCACTGACAGGTGAGTCTCACCAAGGAGAAAGAGTTGAAGTTACCCTCGGTGTGTAGGTATGAAAACAAGAAGTTTTTGCAGTCATCATGTATAATTCACATTACTAAATGATGATCACTCCTGTCAACTTGTCAGAGGAGCCCTAGGGGCACTGTCAAGTACGTGGTAGACTATTAACCACAAGCTTGGAAGTTCAAACCCACCAGCTGTACCTCGGGAGAAAGACGAGACTGTGTGCTCCCATCAAGATGTCCAGTCTTGGAAACCTTATATCGGATTGCTACGGGTCAGCAGTCCCACTCAATGGTAGTGGGTTTCTGGGTTTACCAAGTTAATCAGTAATGTGTGTTTTCTACCATTCACTGTACCTCAGCAGAATAATAAAATTTAAAAATTATTAATACATGGTTCCTGTTGCATTAGAAGTGACTAGTTAGAAGAAACAGGATCTGCATGTACATGAAACTGTAAAAATATGCCAGGAAAGTAGCTAATTATCCTAAGTGCCAAACGGAGTGGCATAGGCTACCAGATGAAGGCCAGAGAAGAGACAGAGAAAGGAGGGCTGGGAGATTCGAGTCCGCAAGGAAGTGAGACGTGGTCTCTGCCTTGAAGGATGAGTAGAATTAAAGAAAACAGCGGAAAAGAAAAAGCACCCCCCTTGACCCCATGATGGGTGACAGGCTGTGGCCCCGAGCTAAGCATGAGCGTTTTGTGCGTGTGTGCATGTGTGTGCGTGTGTGTATGTGAGATGGCATGGAGGGAGGTGCCTGTTGGGGAAGTGGAACTACCATAGGTTGAATGAGACAGATGTGATGTGTATTTTAAGCTATGGAGAGTTTGTAATTTTTGTTGCAAGTTGTATAAATCGAAATTTTTATATTTTCTTTGTTCTGTGGTTCTATTGGGGACACACATTTCTGAGAGAAGTAAGCATTGTTATGCTCTGTCTTTCACACCGGCTTCATATTCCTCTTGGTTGAAGGCACTGTGTGAGTGGTGCACATGTAAACATGGTTTTGCATTGGCATGTTAGAAGCTTTTAACTAACACCCTGAATTTCCCCCTAGGCCGGACCTGATCGACATGAGCACGGTCGCTGTTCAAAGCAACCTTGCAAACTTAGAGCATGCTTTTTATGTAGCAGAAAAAATTGGGGTTATAAGACTTCTGGATCCTGAGGGTGAGTTGTTATCTTTCATTCTTTATAGACCAATATGAAGTCTGATCAAAAGCAGTCTATCAACATTGTTAAATAACCAATTTATGTTGCTGCTTTTAGATGTCGACGTCTCCTCACCTGATGAAAAATCAGTAATAACTTATGTGTCATCTCTCTATGATGCATTTCCCAAAGTCCCTGAAGGTGGCGACGGCATCAGTGCTAATGTGAGTATTGGCGTTTCTATACTAGGTGCTATGGATGCACCAATGAGCAGATGGGTGCGTTCTTTGACAGTGCTGTGTGCAAGGAGAGAATTTCAGATCGCTTTAAAAGAACTTGAGCTAATATTCTATGTGCCATACCAAGCTGGTATGCTCTGCATTTTGTGGCACCATTCATCATTAAAAATTAAAGTTCATCTCACAATTAAATTTGCTCTCTGCCTTCAACGGACCATTCAGAATGACATGTCATTTTATAAATGAAATGTACAGATTTCAGTTTTGATCTTGCTACTGTTTACCGATTTATGTTTTTGCTACATGTGCGTGTGTATATGTACATACGCATGTGTGTGTGAATGCACACGCACACACATATAAACGAGCCCGGGAGGCATTAGCGGGTTACATGTTGGGTGCTAGCTGCAGTGTCAGCAGGGAGAACCCACTAGACATCCACGGAAGAAAGGAGAGGTTTTCTGCTCAGAAACCCTTCCTTGCCCCATAAGGTTGCTATGAGTTGTGGTAGTGAGTTCAGTTTATGTATATGTATGTGTGTTTGTGTGTATATGTATCTATATATGTGCATTTATATATAGATATGTATCTGTGTACACACAGCTATGTATGTGTATGTCTCTAAACCAAACCAAATTCTTTGCCACTGAGTCAATGCTGACTCAGAGTAACCTGCTATGGGCTTCTGAGACTTTACCTGCTTTCTGGGAGTAGAAAGGCCAGTCTTTCTCTCACAGAGCTTCTAATGATTTTGAACTGTCCACCATTGGGTAACCACTATACCACCAGGGCTCCATGCTATGCATGTACATAATGTGTGTGTGTGTGTGTGTGTGTGTGTGTGTGTGTGTGAATAGGCAGAGAGAGAGAGAGGAACTAATTTTTTTATTAGCGCCTATGATCCCTTGAGGTAAGTTGACTATGTACTGTTTTTCTTGTGTACTAGTCTCAGAGAAAGGATATGTGATTTGGCCCAATTCGCAGAGTTCTTTAGTCAGCAGCGTGGGCAAGCTCGCTGACCCACAGCTTGAGCTCCTTGTTTGTAATACAGCTCCATTATGCATGTCACAGTGGTCATACTAACAGAAAATCTGAGCATGCTCGGTTTGTGTACTTCTCACCCAGGCCCCCCCTCCTGCACAGATCACTGCCCCCGGCCACGACCATTTCTTTTGTAAGATTTCGGAGCTCGTCTTGCTGGGCTCCCTTTCCCACTCGCTGAGGCTGCCTCGGTGCGATGTTGTTTCTGCACCAGTTTTCATTCGCTCCCAGACTTCCTGCTTTCTCCTCCAATAGTCGCATCCTCTTGAAGCCCTGCGTCACTTGCTCCCACGCTCACCCTCCTCGCTCATGCCTGCAACCGTTGACCAGCTCTCCCCTCTGTCCAGCGAGGCTCAGGTCTTTGTCTTGGGGGGAGGGGTGTGGGGGGACAGAGGGGGTCACAGGTTGGACTTTGCACTTTGCACGTGCTGCCTCTTGAGCACCTGCATGAGTTCTCACTCTTTGTCCCTCCCCCAACTCCATCCTTAAGGAGATGTCTTGTGCTACCAGTTTCTCTTGTTTTTACTCCTTTGCTTTATAGCTTCTTTCCCATTATCCTCCTTAAATCGTTCTCTATAAGTCAACAATTCAAAAATGTCTGTGGTTATTCTTTCTTATACTTAAAAATAACCATTAAGGATAGAATACAGATTGACAAGGTTTGGCCCATGGTCCACCTCAAAACAGATTTTATTTGTCCTCTAGGATAGCTTCATTTTAAAAATTATACAAAGCCTAACTGCATAATTAAAAGAGATCGTATTTCATGGATTCATGTACACACGCAGCGTACTTACTGGGTGAGTAAGTGGTCCACATGTAGAGAGCAGGTTTGAATCCTTTCAGGGGGCATTTTGAGGCTCTTCTACCTGGCTTTTCCCATTTTTGTTCTGTTTGTTTGTTGCTTTATTTCTTTTTTTCTTTGTTTAACCCCCTCCTGGTTCCCCCTTCTCTTATTTCTTTTAAAATTTTTCTTTTATTGATTTATTTTTCTTGCTTTCTAAACTATCTTTGACATTCTTTTTGCCCTGATTCTCCGAGTTAGTATTACTTATTATTGTTAGTTTCTTCCTGAAACGTTGATTAATCGGAAAACAAAAACCAACAACTCCAAAGCGTTTTATCCCAGGTGCCTTGGGTAAATTCTCACCCTAAATGTGCAGTTACCTGCTGGTTTGTAACGTTAGGCTGTTCCACCACCATTTGAAAATTCTCAGATTTCCTAAGAAGCACTTTAAATTATTTCTACTGCACGGGCTGCTTTCTCTCTGCCGGATTTCTGATGGTGCACTCACTCCTTGACCATATACTTGGGTTCAAACTCTGTGAATCATCACTGATTCTTCTTTTCCATTACCTTTCACAGACATTCCCTTCCCAATTATCCTCCATTTCAGAATGTTTCTTTTCATCAGCCCTTGTTCTGTGGTCCATTACCTCTTCCTGTCCCTTATCCTTCCACACTAGAACGATGTTGGTAAACTTTGTGTTTTCCAACCTCTTCTTTCCTGTCCCTGTCAACTGATGTGTGTTTGACTTACAAACGTCCTGTTGTATGAGAGATTAAATCCAATCTACGCATTCTGATGTTTGAAAGTTTTCATAGCTATATCCTCTGGACCTACCATTTGTCTACCACATTCCAATAGGAGTTAATTATTGGTGGCCAGGGCATTTCCTGTGCAGTGCCCTGACTCTTGGACTACCTGTCATGTTATTAACACCCCTCACCACACCCCACACCAGTTACTTATGCATATTTCAAGAATGTTTAGGAATTCCCTGTTTCATAAGCCTTTAGGGACTATTTCCAACCCCAAACCGCATCCACTGCCATTGCGTCAGTGCTGGCTCACAGTGACCCAGTAGGAAAGGGTTGAACTGCCCCTGTGCACTCCCGAGAGCAAAGCCCTGCTAGGGTAGACGGAGGCCTTGTCCTGCTCCGATGAGCAGCTGGCCAAACTGCTGACGTTGCAGGTGGAAGCCCAACATCGAGCCACCACTCTGTGGCTGTTTAGGACACATATCTGTGTCTGGCTCTTACCTCTGCTTCTTTTTTCACTCGAATTTACTTACTGTGCGTTTCAAAATTAATTCCTAGTGTCCTATGTATTGTGCGGCTATTGTGAGTGTCAGGTATCCAGTGGACTTAGATCTAAAATGATTGACACACACTGTGACTAATCTAGTTTCTGCATCCTTCTTGAGCTCCGGGCAGACATCTAAAATAGACCACAGCATTTTTTTTTCTACTGTGCTTGTAGGTAACCTCAGAAGCCTTCATAACATATCCCTCCTGGTGGCCACAATCTTTGGATCAGCGTTGGGACTCAGGATGCCAAACCTAGTAGTTCAATGTTGAGAGAATGCTTTTCCAGTGGTTTATTGTGACACTCTTGGAACTATGTAAAAAGTTAGGAAATATTGGCTCTGTCACACTTAAAGATAGGCACATTCACAGGATGATATCAGACTAGATTGCGTGGAGATAGGAATGCGAGTCTCTACAGCCTTGGACCTCTCGAACTTTCTCTATCTCGTATTGCTCTAGGATGTTGAAGTCAAATGGATCGAGTACCAGAATATGGTGAACTACCTCATCCAGTGGATTAGGCACCATGTGGCCACTATGTCAGACAGAACATTTCCAAATAACCCCGTGGAACTAAAGGTCAGTGTCCCTACAGGAGCTGGAGTATTAAACTTTTGAAAAAATGCTTTACTGCTTCCATTTAGTTCAAGAAAAATTGGCAAGTCTCTGAAAAGCAACAGTTTTGTTTACTGTTCTAACTATGCAGAGGAAAAGAGGTAAACACTAGAAATACTTGTTATAATAGCTGCAATAGCTTGAAGTAATCTGCGACCTCTTAGCGTCAAAGGTAGAATTTGCGAGAGTCTCTGGAACAGATCTGGCCAGACCTTGTTGGGTGTGTGAAAAGTCCTCTAGGAGCCCCCGGACCACTGGGAAAGGCGAGGCTCTGGGAAGCTCACACACAGGGGTGGGAGTGAGCTTGCCTGTCCCTAAACCCTGCCTCAGGTAGGGTATTTTTTGAATAGCAATAGGGGGTATATGCGATGTATTTGACCACAGAGTTGAGAATAAGGGTCTAACTCCCAGAGCAAGTGAGTTCATGGTCTAGCAAAGCCTTTGCCACTACCTGAAAATGTAGGTCAAATCCTTTGAGGTAAAGATGGTATAGAAGTAGAAATGAGGACTCTGGTTGAAGAACAAATTGTTTGACTTTGAACACTTGGATTACACAGTAGAGTAGCCTATTTAAAAAAAAACAACAAAAATGACCCTGTGGATATTAGCTGCAAGATCTAATTCCTTGATTTGTAGACTTTGTTTTCATGTTTAAACTGGAATTAAAAAAACTGTAATAACCCAGAATGAGCCTTGTCACAATTATTCATTTGGCTCAAGCATCAGAACAAAACATCTGTGGAAAACTCTTTTACAGAGAAATTACTGGGTGATGAACGATGGGTAAACATGATAGTGGGACAGGAGGAAAGAAAAATAGGAACGAACAAGAAAGTAAAAACTATACATATAGTTTAAATATAGATATATGTGTAAATACATAAATATATAAGGATAGGTATATTTGTGAGTGTATGTATGTATATAAATACAACAAGGAAGCAGTTGGACTTTGGGCCTCTACTTAAATCTTACCTCAGTACTAGAATGGCTTGTTGTAATAATGTGGCAATGTGTGATACTCACCTTCCTGACACGATTGCTGAAGACAAAATGTGGTGAAGAAAGCTGATGGTGCCCGGCTATTAAAAGATATAGTATCTGGGGGTCTTAAAGGCTTGAAGTTAAACAAGTGGCCATCTAGCAAGGAAGAAACAAAGTCCACATGGAAGAAGCACACTAACCTGTGTGAACATGAGGTGTCGATAGGAATAGGTATCAGAAGTTCAAAAACAAGCAATCAAATAGACATGCAGGAGCTCAGACAAAGTGGAGACCGAAAACCCGCCTGTAAGATAATTGAACAGTCCTTCAGAGAAGGGCCACCTGGAAGGGATGATATAACCGGGGTGCGGTCCAGCACTGATGAACCATAACTAACTATCCCATTGTTCTTTAATATTTCTTCCCCTTATTATTATGGTCTTATTTTACCTCATTAATCTTAGACCTGCATATGTTCATTTGTATAATTAAGGTCATTCAATACGTGAAATCAAAGAAAAGATAAAACCTTCAGAAATAGTAATTGGAGTAATAATTTCCCAAGGGTATGGGAAGAGATGGAGGTGGTAGGGAACTGATAGCAATGATGACTGTATAACCCCACTCCAGGGGAATGAACAACAGAATTATAGGTGAATGGATACATTGGATGGTTTAAGATATGACAAATAATAATAACAACAATATATTATATAATAACAAGGGTGGGAAAAGGAGGAGAAAAAGGGAAACTGATATCAAAGAGTTCAAGAAGATAGAGAATGTTTGAAACAACATTTGTACAAGTCTGCTTGATTTAATTGAATTATGGAGCTCTATAAGAGCTCTCAATCAATTGTTTAAAAAAACAACAGCCCAACTCTCAAGTTGCCACAAGGAGTCTTCCTTGGCATAAAGTTACTTGGCATGTGTTGGTAAGGTATGTTCACATTGTTCTAAAATTGTTTTGGTGATGTCTCCCTAGGTGGATGCAAACCTTTCCAGGGCAAGGCAGCCTTTTAACCTCCCAGCACTGCCGGCTACTGAGGGTCAGCATTTGGCGGCTTTGGGTGCTTATTGGCTCCCAGAGTCATGAAATGTTCCTCTTTGCATTCAACTGTGCTATTTCCAAATGGAAATTCCTGTTGTTCAGAGGCCTGGGCTATCCTCTGATTAATGATGTTCCTTAAAATGATGGAAGAAGTGTAAGCAACCACACAGGTCACTCTCTCGTGCCTGAGATAAGCCTAGTAAAAGAAATGCATTCTGGGGCAGTGTCTAATAATTTGGTTAACCAGCAAAACATTGAATACCTGCCTGAAAATTTATAGTGTCTGGTTTTATAACACGAATTAGTATGACAAGATTAGGGTATGCTTATTAAATGTGGAGACATTTTATTCACATTATTTTTCTGAAGACCCTTTATAGTAAATACAGTAAATAATTAACTTTTAAGAAGTTTCCAAATTTCACATGTACAAAGTAGATAGGAATTTCCTTATAGGATTGAGGCATTCACATCATGGTGCTTATCTATAAGTCTGTATAATTTGGCCACCGGGTCATTGAAACCAAATCTTAACCCTGTCCCTATGATAAGAGTTCAGTTTTCAATGATCTAGCCAGTTTGCGGGTAGACTAAAACAGCCCCTCTGATTCCCTACCTTTATGGGACACTGCATCAGAATTTTTTTTTTTCAAAAAGGAAAAGCTGACACACAACATTTTATATAATGCTTATTTTAAAGATCGTGTGTTCTGTTTTGGATGATGAGAGATTTTTAGCAGAGGCGTAGTAATCGCTGTTGCCGCTTATTATTACCCAGGTGTGTGGCACACATTAGATCAGAGTAATTACATTATTGAATTACACCTGCCTCAATTCTTACATAATTCATGCCACTGACTGTCTGGGGCTTGCTACTGTCCTCAGGTGTTGAATTTTTCAGAGGAAGACCACTGAATACACACGACACATGACACACGGACCTGGCATTTGAAGTGGTGACATTATGAGATAATGAAAACAGGGCTTTGACTTGGGGTCCTTAACTTACTTTTCTTTTCATTTCAGGCACTTTATAATCAGTATTTACAGTTTAAAGAAACAGAAATTCCACCAAAGGAAATGGAAAAATCAAAAATTAAACGCTTATATAAACTGTTAGAGGTAAACAAAATTTACTTGCTCTATTCTTTTGTATTGTAAAACTTGGTTATTGAATTTTTTGCTTCACGTGAAATTTTCTTGCTTTTTCAAGATTTGGATAGAATTTGGACGCATCAAACTCCTTCAAGGTTATCATCCAAATGACATAGAAAAAGAGTGGGGGAAACTCATCATCGCCATGCTTGAGAGGGAGAAAGCCCTGCGCCCAGAAGTAGAAAGGTAGGCAGGGATGGAAGGCTGGAGATGGAGAATGTGTCGTCCCCCCCACCCCCCTGTATGGAAAATACTGCAGTTTTTAGAACCAGACAGACTTAGGCTCAAAACATCTTTTCCACTTACTGGCTTTGTGAGTTTAGAGAAGTCACTTAGCTTCTCTGGTTTTCTATTTCCTTATCTATAAATTCTTCCAAAGGGAAAGAGGACTAAGACCATGAGAGAATACACCTAAGTGTCCCTTAGGCCGGGTTGTTGTGTGAAGTCTAATCTTATAGGCACTCATAATTTCAGAGCCAATAAAAATTGCCCTTGAGAATTTTGAAGACTGGTCGTTAGTCAACAGAGTCTATATCTGGAAGTTCTTGAGTTAAGAATTAACTTATTTTGGTTCTTAGTACATTTTTCACTCTGGCTTTCTTTCCGTGGGGCCATGGAAACCAAAGTCCAGTGTTTGAAAGTAGTGGGGCAGTGTCTAGATGACACTCAGTAAACGTCCATTTGAGCTTCCTTTCTGCCACACTGCTACAAGTTAGTGTTTCCTACAGTGCCGTCACTGGCTCTTGGCCATTCCTCTCACCCCAGATGGGATCGCGTAATCCGTCGGAAAGATCTTTTTGGATCAGTTTGTGTGTGGTTTACCCCTTTCCCCACAGCCTGACCTGTAGTGTGTGGGAGTGGTGATCTGTCAGCTCCACAGGGACCATGTCTTAACATCTAACCTAGCCTGTGATCGATGTGATGAGGAAAAACTGACAACTCCCTGGCCTCGTCTCTCCCACCCCCTCCTGACTGTCTGCATGGCAGCCACAGCGTCTCTCTCAGGGGCTCTGCCCTCCCTCTCCCGAGCACAGGATGCTGAACAGCTTGTTCTTTTGGCAGGCGAGTTGACTTCACTCTCCAATCACAGCTCCAGGGTGCTTTCTGGGGAACACTGTCCTGATCTCCCGCACTACATCAACTGCCTGGGTTACACATGCCCACATTTACATCGCTGCACTTACTCTCAGTCGCCATTGCATCTCGATTTGTGTGATCATTTGATTTATTGCGGCCTGCTCTGCAGCGTCAGTTCCAGACTATTGTTTTCTTTTTTGTTATTCATTGCTTTCCCGTGCTTCATACAGTGGACACGGTATAGATATGCATGTTTTCCGTGTTCTGCAAGTGCCTTATGTGTTGTTAGAACATGAAATAATGGATTTATAAGACAGCAAGCCTAGCTTGCCGGTTCTTTAACAATTAAATCGCTGATTCCACTTTGGTTATATAAGCATAATGTTATATCAACGCAGCTGGGCCGTGGAAGTTTCAGGCTTGTGCAAATGGTTAAGGTGCTCATCAGTTAAATGAAAATTTGGAGGTTTGAGTCCACCCAGAGGTGTCTTTGAAGAAAGGCCCAACAATATATTTTCAATGACAGCCCCCCCCCCTCCTTCGCCCCCTTCGCCTTTGGGAACCTAATGGCTTGCAGCTCTACTCTGACACAGGTGGGGGTGCCATGAGTCAGAATTGGCTCAACTGCAACTGGGTTTGGTGTCTCTGGATCATTAGAACGGAAACCAGCTTGAAATACTCAGGATGGAACGTCATTCTGGGTGATCAAAATGAGATGCTAAGCCAAAAGAAGGGATTTTTAGTCATCTGAATAGTGGCCAGATTTTAAAATATTAAAAGCATACCTTTCCTGTGTGTTAGTTTGTCATCCTGGGGTGGATTCTAGTTTTCTGTGTTGCTGGAAGCTTGCCACTGGTACTTCAAATCCCAGTGAGTTCAGCCACGGGCAGTAGGTTTAGTGGTACGTCGAGACTGGGAACAGAACAGGCTGTCCACTCGGGAGGAACTCGCCACTGAGCACCATATGGCGAGCGTAGGAGCACTGTCTGGTAGAGGCCTGGAGAGGGTCCCCTCAGGTTGGAGGGCACTTGAAATCTGGCGAGGGGGGAGCAGCATCCTCCTAGTGAAGCCCACCACAACGGAGCAACGTTTTCAGGCTCTCATTGAGTGGTGGAGTAAGACTCAAAATTGAGAGAACAGCTCCAGGCACCCATTAATACGCAGACTGCAGAATGTATGAATCTAATACAATGAGAAGTCACCAACAGTAAATTGCAGTTCATAAATTCGATGTCCTAGGAACAGTGAGTTGAAATAGACTGATTGGCCATTTTGAATTAGAGAATGATATGGTTTATCAGATGAGAACGACAAACTCAAGAGGAATGGCGTCACATTCATCACCCAAAGGAATATTTCAGAATCTGTCTTGAAGTGCCATGCTGTCTGAGATGGAATAATATCTATATGCCTAGCAAGGAAGACCAGTTACAACTATTATTCAAATCAGTGAATACCAGCCACTAAAGGTGATAACGAAGAAATTGAAGAATTCTACCAATTTCTTTAGTCTGAAATTGATCAAATATGCAATGAAGATGTATTGATAATTACTGACAATTGGAATGCAAAAGTTGGGGGCAAAAAAGGAATATTTGGAAAAAACAGTAGTTAGAAAATAAGGTGGGAATTAATAGGAACAAAGCTGGAGATCACATGAGAGAATTTGGAATACCAACAAATTCTTCCTTTCAGAAACCTTTTTTTATAAATAAGGACAATTTTTTCATTGCTGCCAGAGCCTTTTATTGGTACTCTTCACGCCTTCAACACATATGGGAAGAGATGATGGAGAAATTCAATATCCACCGAAACAAGGCCGGGGCTGACTTTGTAACAGATCATCAACTGCTCATATGCAAGTTCGAGTTGAAACTGAAGAAAATTAAAACAAATCTACAGGAGCTCCAATAAGTCCTTCATCATATTCCACCCAAATATAGAGACCCTGTCAAGAACAGATTCGAACCCTAGGGACTGAAGACCAGACAAGTTGTGCGATTACACCAAGACATCATACAAGGACAGAGCAAAAGGGCATCAAAAGTTAGGAAATACCAGCTCTTGTTGATATCATTGAACTAAGGAATTGTATGATGCATGGATGAAGTACCAATGAAACTGCTTTTAAAAAAGTTAGGAAATAAAAGACCGACGTGGATGACGGAAGAGAACTCTGAATCTTGTTTCAACATTGAGCAGTCAAATCGAATAAAAGAAATGGTCAGGTGAAGAGAGTGGAAAGTACAGCTGGAAGAAAAAGCACATCTTGGTTTTCCGGACAGGTTGGGGGGGGGGGGAGATGGGGGGGATGGGGAGTTGAACAGCCAGAATGCTGCTTGGCAGTAAGATGGTAGCATTGCATCTCTCTCACCTTGGGCATGGAATTAGGAGCGATCAGTCCTTGGAAAAAGGACCTTACGCTTGGTAAAGCCATGGAAAAAGAGGGAGCCCCTCGGGGAGATGGGGGGGCACAGTGGCCGCCACAGTGGTCTCAGGAGCAGCGGTGAGGACGGTGCAAGACTGGACAGGGTTTTGTCTGTGTGCATCGCGCCGGTGGGACTGGAGTTGACTTCATGGCGCTTAACAAAATGAGGACAATACAAGCGCGTGGTGGTTAAGATGGCAGGGCCCAGGAGCCAGTCAATCTGGCATTAAGGTTACCAGCTCCTTGGCTTGCTAGCTGTGTAATTTTAGCAAGTTCTCTAATCTCTTTAAGCCTCAGTTTCCTCATTTCTAAACAAGATGCAATAGTATCGTGCCTGCTGAATTCAGTGGTTATGGGTATAAGATGAGATAATGTATAGAAAGTGATTTGATATATTTCTGGAAGATAATAATTGTTTGATAACCCTTAGGTGCTGATAGCTGTATTTCACAAAAATTCTCAAATTTTCCCCATCTTGCCTTTAGAAAAGAAAAAAATATATATCTACCTTTACAGTAGAGAAGTAGCAATTTGGCTTTGTGCTACTGGGCATAGGAAAATCTTTAGGAGATTGGCTGAGTAAATGTCTTCCTTTTTCTTGATGCAACAAGATTTTTTGGTATTAACTGTGCATTTCAAGTATTACTTATGTGGCATGGGAATTTGAAAGACAAATGACAAAGACCCAGGCTTGTTACACCTTATTTCACAGAGTTAGCATTCAGTTCTTTTAAGATACAGGATTCCAAAAGGGTAGAATCAGGTTTGCAATTCCAGAATGAAGCAGAGATTGCCAGACATGAACTTGAATGTGAAAACCTTTTATGCTAGTATGTAATTCTCATTGATGGAAAAAATTACCAGGCAAATCAAAAAGGAAAAACAAGCACAGACAAATTAAACAGACAAGCATTTCAGCGATATTTCTACTTAACGCTTTAGCTTTAAAAAAACAATTGAAGAAACTCTGAATATGGTTAGAAATAAGATTAGTAAGAGCAGGCCATATAAAGTGAAGAAAATGGATACCTTTCCAGTTAACTTTACCCTACACAACAAATAACAGACACACTTTGTTTCTTATCAGAGTCATTGGTTGTGTAAGCACAGCTTCCTGTCATTCGATCTGTCCCTTTACAATTGCCAGGATGTGTTTGAATATTGGTTGGCTTGGGTTTTGTCGGTTTGTTTTTTAAGCTCATGGTCTTTGTTACCAGAATTGTCTTTTCTAGTAGTACCTGAGCCTGAGCGGCATCTGAGTTGTTTTTAGGTGGTTGTAATTAGATGACTCTTGGTGAAAATATTTGGCATATCTTTCTGCCGTGACGCCCATTGGGGCGCTTTGTCTGTACTTGTAGGGCTTGCAGGCAAGCTACAAAAGGCAGACCTCAGCTAGCAAACCTGTGGCTTTAGGCGAGATTCTTTTGAAGAGTTATCAGCATATTATTTGCTGCGTGTTGAATATGCATGTAGAAGCATATTTAAGGAGCCATTAAAGCCCCGCCCGGCCCTCAGCCGCCACCTCAGGGGCCAGAGTGGTGCGTTGTGCAGAGGTTCTTTGCTCAGCGGTGGAAGGCAGAGCATCACTTCAGGAACAAGCATGCATGGCAGTAGCTACAGTTACCACAGCAGTGATTCTGTGTTCAGTAACACCACTAGCACGCGAACCAGCCTGGATTCCAGTGAAAATTTCCTCTCTGTTAATTGTGGCCCAACGCTCATCAACTCCTGCATTAGCTTCGGCAATGACTCCCTTGACGGACACAGGTATTGGGGTGGAGAGTGGGGCCTTGTGGGTTTTCCTTTGCTGGGCAGCATTTGATGGCCGTGGCGAACTGGCCAAGTTCGAAGGGAGAGGTTTGATTTTAACGTGTCCCTTCTTTTAGGTTGGACATGTTGCAGCAGATTGCCCACCGAGTTCAGAGGGACAGTGTCATCTGTGAGGACAAACTGATACTTGCCCGGAACGCCCTCCAGTCGGTGAGTTCACGTTAGGCATCATCGCGATTGTGGTGGTGAGGGCTCAGTGCGTGGAAACATTTGTGGAGCACTTGGGGGAATTGGCTAAAAGCAGGTCTTCTTTTCGGAAATGTAAATTGTGTTAAAGATTGTGAGGGACGGTGAGCGAGCAAAGGGAGAACAAAGGAACCTTGGGTGGGCTTCTGCTCCAGTATTTGGGGTTTTATATTGGACGCTAATTTTGCAACCTGCTTCACTGCCTTTAACACTCACATCTTTGAAAAAATGCAGGATTCTAAAAGATTGGAATCCGGGCTGCAGTTCCAGAATGAAGCGGAAATCGCTGGATATATACTTGAATGTGAGAATCTTTTACGCCAGCATGTGATTGATGTGCAGATTCTTATAGATGGAAAATATTACCAGGCAGATCAGTTCGTACAGAGGTAAGAATGCTACTTGTTTGTACCGGTGCCTTATAGTGTGATCATCTCATGAGAACTAATGAACAGGAGGAGGCCCCGGGGGCATTCATGAGTAAGCGGCCCACTACTTGCTGAGGGCACCGCCCTTCAAGTCTCCCCCAGACGTTTCTCAGAAGACAGGCCTGCCCATCTTCTGAAAGGTCACAGCGCCCATGGGGTCACCATCAGTTGGACACAACTTGATGGCAACTGACAGCAATACTAGTAATGAGAAGAATAGATGTGAACGTTCATGAAATACATTTTTGACTCTCTTCAGTGACGTGTATGCCATAACCATTGTGGTATACCTTGGTGTGTAAAGTTGACCTTTCTTTTTGAGAGATCAGTAATAGCAAAAAATATTTTTATGATATACTGCTAGAATAGCCTAGGCTGTAACATGCGATAGTAATCAATGCACATGTACTTAAAAGTTTATGTGTGACATTTGAAAATGAGAAAGTCTCAGAAATGTGCCTTTTGCATTATAGCTTATCCCTCTTAATTTTATTTTTAGGGTGGCAAAACTCCGGGATGAAATTATGGCCTTAAGGAATGAGTGTGCTGCGGTGTACAGTAAAGGGCGCTTGCTGACGACGGAACAGAGCAAGCTCATGATATCAGGAATCACTCAAAGTTTACACTCAGGGTTTGCACAGACCGTCAACCCCAGTCTGAACTCGGGGCTGACCCAGAATTTAACGCCTTCCCTGACTTCGTCCAGCATGACCTCAGGCCTGTCCTCAGGCCTGACTTCCCGCCTGACTCCGTCGCTCACTCCAGCTTACACACCTGGTTTCCCATCAGGGTTAGGCCCAAATTTCAACTCAGGCATAGAAACAAATTCATTGCAAACTCTCAAGTTGATGCAGATCCGAAAACCCCTTCTAAAGTCTTCTTTGCTGGGTCAGAATTTAACAGAAGAGGAAGTAAACATGAAATTTGTTCAGGATCTTTTGAATTGGGTGGATGAGATGCAGGTAAGGAGGCTTAAATGTCACCTGATCGAGGTAGCTAGCATCTATTGCTGAAACTGTCTCTTTGAACCTATCACTTCACTGTTTAAAGGTGCAGCTGGACCGTACTGAATGGGGATCGGATTTGCCAAGTGTGGAGAGCCATGTAGAAAACCATAAAAATGTTCACAGAGCCATTGAAGAATTCGAATCTAGCCTTAAGGAAGCTAAACTCAGTGAGGTATGTGAATTCAAAGTCTGAATACATGTTACTTTAGCCTACTATTGCCTAGCACTATACAGATCTTATAGCGCAATATTAGGTACATTCGCTGTGAATTAGAATTCCTTAAGATTTCTAACCTTGGTGTCTTTTTACCATGTTTTTATAGATCCAAATGACGGCACCTCTTAAATTGACTTACGCAGAGAAGCTGCACAGACTAGAGAGTCAGTATGCTAAACTCTTGGTAAGTGCTTGAACCTTTGCGTTCAGAAGAGAAATACATCTATATTTGGTAAAGGCATGTTCTCATGACGATTTTCCTTATAAAGAATACATCCAGAAATCAGGAACGACACCTTGATACACTCCATAATTTTGTAACTCGAGCAACTAATGAACTTATTTGGTTGAATGAAAAGGAAGAGGAAGAAGTTGCCTATGATTGGAGTGAAAGACACACCAACGTGCTTCGGAAAAAAGAGTATCATGCTGTAAGTACAGCTTTACCAGGTGAGCACTAGGCCGTGCTTCAGGTTTTGAACTTTTTCTCACACCCCTCTCTTTTTCCTTTCTTAAATTAGGAATTAATGAGAGAACTTGATCAAAAGGAAGAAAATATTAAATCAGTTCAGGACATAGCAGAGCAGTTACTTCTGGAAAACCACCCGGCACGATTAACTATTGAGGTAAGTCCAAGCTAGTTGTGATTGAATATTGGCATTTGATTACTGACCTTTATAGACACTTATTGCCAACAGATAGAGAAATGCAGATTATGAGAGGTATATATCAAATATATGGCTAATTCCAAAACGAATGTTTTTGGCAAACCGTACTGATTCTTGCTTTAGCTTCGTTGCTCGGAAGTGTGTCAGCATCACTCAGAATGACGCTAGCTTTGTCATCCCCTGGGGTCAATGCGTTATTGTAAAGACAAAGGGCCTTTTGGGAGATTATCTTACGAAACTTCATTTTTCTTTCCAAGGTGAGGAAAATGGCTTCTAACTTATAAGGTTGTCATTGAAAATGAGAATGTCAACAATGTATGCTTACAATTTACTCTTTATTTATTAGCTGTTTTTCTTTTATCTAATAGCTAATAATTCTCGAGAGCATACTACGAACTAAAGATTGGATTAAATAGTAAGCATCTATTATAGAACTTTATTTAAGGAGCTCTGGTAATGCTTCTGCGGAAGCGTTGGATTGCCAACCACAAGATCAGCAGTTCAAACCCACAAGCCGCTCTATGGGAGAAAAGCGAGGTTATCTGCTCCATAAAGATTTTCTGTCTCAGAAACTTTGTATAAAGTTGATATGAGTTGAATGGTATTTTAAAAATTATTTTATTTAATAATTTATTTATTTATGACTTATTTTGTAGGTATGTTGGGACAGCATCCTGGCATGACCTTATAGTACAGAGTACAAATATTTCAAATAAGTCCTCCCCCTGCCCCTAGCCCAAACCCAAACCCAAACCTAGGGCTGTTGGTTCAATTAATTTCAACTCATGGCATTCCCATGTGTTACGAAGTATAACTGAGCCGTAGGGTTTTCTTGTGTATAATCTTTATGCAGGCAGATTGTCAGGTCATTGCCTACCTTTTCCTTAGTAGATGAGAGCAAACCATGTCCCCTCCCCGGGGACCTCTGTCTCACAGCTATTTCAAACGCAGAAGTCAAATGCTAGCCAGGAACTTCCTTGGTCTTTATCAGGCAGTGGAGAGTTTCATTTTCAGACCTGCTACAAGACGGAGACAGGGTTTACATGAGAAAATGGGACCAAGATGGCACATTGCCAGAAAGCATGGACAGGTGTGGCATCTTGCAGGAGGGAAAATTGAGCTCTGTTTGAAAGATGACAAGAGCCAGGAAAGGCATCTATCCGACAGTCTTTGCTCTTGGGAAATGATCATGATACAATTGATGAATAAAGTTCTCGGCCTCCTAAGGAAGAATTTTAGGGGTGCTATATATACACCATAGGACTGTACATCCTTCTGAGATGCCTCTTACAAATATTAAAGCCAAACTAGAGTCAGGGAAGAAAATTACAATAGAATAATTACAGATCTGAGTAGACTAAACATTGAATATTCCTCAGGGAAGAGGGAGGGAAGCTTTTAAGAAATATGATAGGACAAGAACTTTGATGAAATTAGAAATTTTGAATGTGGCTTAATTATGTTTATGCAGAAATATTAATCAAGTCAACTAATAGTATTTGAGGGACAAAATTAAACCTTCTCTACCTTTATGATCCCTTTGCACCTATCCAATATTTTGTGTGGTGACAGGACAAACTTGAAAACCACTGCTGTGGAGTCCATGCAGACTCATACAACCCTCCAGGACAGGGTGGAAGTGCCCGTGTTCGTGTCCAAGACTGTCAATGGTCATGGGTTACGGAGAAAGCCCCGTCTTCCTCCCGAAGAGAACCTAGTTCTTTCCAACTACATGCCATGTGGATCGCAGCTCTCCGCCACCACGGCTCCTGTTACAGGAATACTATTTGGTTAACTCTCCATTTCATATTTTATAATGAAAACAGAAACTAATCCCACAATGCACAATAGTGGTTTTTATTGCCAGTTTTCTCAAAGTAGCTTAACTTGAGACAGCAGGTCATGTGATTGTGATATGTTGACCGATTTTCGATGCTGTACCATAACAGTACACCCAGAAGGTCTGCCGGAGCATATCACCAGGGACTTCCCCCTGGGGAGTAGAGGAACAGGGTTTCCTTTCAGCGCTTCTCAACCTGTGGGTCGCGACTTCTTTGGGGGGTAGAACGACCCTTTCACATGGGTCACCTAATACATCCTGCATAGCAGATACTTACATTGGTATTCTTAACAGCAAAATTGCAGTTATGAAGTAGCAATGAAAATAATTTTATGGTTGGGGGTCCCCACAATATGAGGAACTTTAGTAAAGGGTCATGGCAACAGGAAGGTTGAGAACCGCTGCTTAAGATCGTTGTTGAAATATCTGTAGCACCCCCTGCAGGAAGTATGAGAATTTCACATTAAATATATCAAAGTGTTTTACATGTTTCTCTAAATTTTACAATGAAAACTTTTAAAAATATGTTTTTTAATGTTTCTGTATGTTTTTGACTCTTGAATGATAGACTTAAATGAAGTAGAAAATAAAAATTCCGCTAACCAAATACGTTTGTCCCAGAAACACAGGGTCCATATTGAGAATTAGGCGGGTACGGAAGCAGAGGACCCTTCTCTTGCTCTCCTCTGCTAGTCTCCCAAATCCTTTCTTGGCGAAAACAAAGAAATATGTGTTTTATCCTCCTTGAACAGATTCTGGGTTTAATTTTAGAAGCAAAAACAAAGGGCAAAACTGTATAACTGCATTTCTGTGTCAGAACGTGTACTGTATGATCTAGTAACACAAAGTTCAGAGAAAGAAGGGTGAAGGGAAGGTGTTTGAAGAAGCCACAAGGCTGGTGTCTCAGGAATGGGATAGCATTGGGTAAAGAGTTGTGTTTTTTCTAAATGGGAGGGATTGCTTCCATCCAGTTCACGTTTTAATTATGTTCCTCATGTACAACTCCCCAGAGTTCATTTATTTTAAGAAGAAAATTGAAAACGTTTTTAAATGTGCAAGAGCTACACCAAACTCATTTTTTTTAATTGCCATGTAAACGTGAAGATTGGCTGTGCATAAGTTCGAACTCTTAAGCTTTCTGCTCAGGTTTTCAAGTCTTACTCCTTTAAAAGAAGGTCCCCATCTACTCTTCACGGGTCTTGGAAGCATGCCTGCAGGCCCACCGTTTCTCTCCAGCTAGTGACACTGGCTCTGCTTTGTCCGTCAGGCCTACCGAGCAGCCATGCAGACGCAGTGGAGCTGGATCTTGCAGCTGTGCCAGTGCGTGGAGCGGCACACCAAGGACAACGCTGCGTATTTTGAGGTACGTCCTTAGGACGGCAGCGTCAGATGATGATGTTGGGATTTGGATTGCCTTGCAGAAAATGTCTTCATGATGTGATGCTACGGTGCATACACATGAAGGGGGTGTGGCTATAGAGGATGAAATGAAAATTCCTTGGTGGGATCTAATGGTGAATTTCATGTCCCATAGGACACCCTGAAATATTCTCTTAAGGAAGAAATTCTCTACAAACTTCTAGAATATCAGAAAATCTTTGTAAACATGTCCATTATTAAGGACATGTTTTGATTATAAATAAGGCAGTCAGCCAGTGATCTCTCATCCCCCTCCCCAATTCTTTAGCTTTCTTCAGAAATAGTCTTGGAAGTTCATTTCTTTTATAAAACACATTTGTAAATTATAAATACTAAATGAAAACAGACCTTTAATCAAAATATAGTATAGGCATACATTTCGGTTGCTCAGCATTAATTCATAGTTATCCAGAGGTCAAGAGTGGTTGCTTGACTCTGTGAGTATTATTGGCAACTCTGTGCTTTACTGACATCTGAAGTCCTCCAACTGTCGGGTTTTGTCTTCCCCTAGTTTTTCAGTGATGCCAAAGAAGCTGCTGATTACTTACGAAATCTAAAAGATGCCATTCAGCGCAAGTACAGTTGTGATCGATCAAGCAGCATTCACAAACTCGAAGACCTTGTTCAGGAATCAATGGTATGAGTCAAAATGCAGCTCATCAATGATGCACCTCATCAGTGACTAGTGCTTCGCTGTATTTTATATATACTGAACTTTCTTGGTCTTTTGGATCTATCTGCTTTATTGAATCAAGCAGTAAAACGCTCCTTGGTATGTTTCTGCCATGAGAGTGTAAGGAGTTCTGGTGGGGCACTGGGTTCAGCACGGGGCTGCCAACTGGACGATCAGAGGTTGGAAGTGAGCAGCAGTTGCGTGGGAGTTCGATGTGGCAGCCTGCTTCCCTACGGAGCAGTTCTAGTCTCTTCTGTAGGCTTGCTATCAGTCAAATCAGCTCGATGGCAGTGGGCTTGATTTGGTTTTGTGCTTCTTTTTGCGTGCGTTCAAGTATCCATTGTACACTGCTAAGGTTTTTCTATGTGCCAGACACTATTTTAATGTTGGAGATCTGGGACAAAACAGACATGACTTTCTACCCTTATGGTGTTTATGTGCTGGAGGGGAGCTAGACAGTAAAGATGACAAATACAATTAAACCTTGAGGGCAAGCAGGGGACAGGTCTTGTGGATTTTAATAGCCGTCCGTCTTCCTTCTTGCTCAGGAAGAGAAAGAAGAGCTCTTGCAGTATAAAAGCACAGTAGCCAGCCTGATGGGGCGAGCAAGATCAATAGTCCAACTGAGGCCAAGGAACCCTGAGTGTGCTCTCAAGACTTCTATTCCCATTAAAGCCATCTGCGACTACAGGCAAATCGAGGTACTGGTAATTCCCAGAAACAAACCTTTTTTGGTCATTATCCATATAGATGTTTACATGTTTATGTATGTACAGTGGACTCATATTGCTTATTGGTGGTAGAAATAGTTTTCCACCTCAAAAACTAAAAACAAGCACATCAAAAAAAATTCTGAAGATTAGGTATGGGAAAGCGTAGTTAACATTTGTATAATCTGTTCTTCATTTAAACCAGATAACTATTTTCAAAGATGACGAATGCGTATTGGCAAACAACTCTCACCGTGCAAAATGGAAGGTCATTAGTCCGACGGGGAATGAAGCGATGGTGCCCTCCGTGTGCTTCACAGTCCCTCCACCCAACAAAGAAGCAGTTGACTTTGCAAACAGGTTTGTCCGTGGTTTGGGTGGTCTGGCTAACAAGGTGGTTCGGCTACGCTCAGAGATTCGTGACAGGAAAGGCTTGGCAGTCTATTGTTTAAAGGTCCTAGCTAGTGAAAACGTGGGACATAAGTCAACGCCGATGCATGTAGGGTGGACATAAGTCAGAGCCATCTTGTCTGCAGCTCACTCTTCAGATGACAGACACAATACTTGGTCAAAGACCCACAGGACTGATCAGAAGGAAGTAGTCAATATGGAATATTGAAGGATGTTTTTAGAAGCGAAAAGGCTTACTCTGTGTTTTGTTTTGTGTTCTTTTCTCACGTATTTCAGGATTGAGCAGCAGTATCAAAATGTCCTGGCTCTCTGGCATGAGTCTCACATAAACATGAAGAGTATAGTCTCCTGGCACTATCTTGTCAGTGAAATTGACAGAATCCGAGCTAGCAATGTGGCCTCAGTAAGTATGTGGTTACGCATCAACTTCCTGGGGGTCCCTTGTCAGCAGGCTGGTAGACATTGTGCCTGTGCTAGAAGAGGAAGGTGCTCGGTAGATTTAGGCTAATATTTCTGCATTCAGTAAATGCTGCCTAACTTGCTGCCACATAGAAGGGATTTTGCGAGAACTCTGGAAATCCATAAGCCATGGGTTTCACTCGGTGCTTACATTCTGGTAGGGAGACAAGACAAAGTATTTGACATACAAAGCTTGATTTTCCTTGTCTTCCAAGACCCAAAAAACTACTAGTGAAAAAGAAAATTCATTCCCAATGGTTCTTCTCTTCATAAATTTTAGTATAAAGGGACCTATGCCACGAAACTTAACCTTTTGAACTATCATCATGTAGTTACATGGATCTTTGGTCTTTAGATAAAGACAATGTTACCCGGTGAACATCAGCAAGTTCTGAGCAATCTACAATCTCGGTTTGAAGATTTCTTGGAAGATAGCCAGGAATCGCAAGTGTTTTCAGGCTCAGATATAACTCAGTTGGAGAAGGAAGTTAATGTCTGTAAGCAGTACTATCAAGACCTTCTGAAATCTGCAGAAAGAGGTAATGATCGGGGGGAGTGGGAGTCCCTTTCTTTCCTCCCTTAGGTGTTCAGTGGAGGCAATGTTCTGCTCTTAGTGGGAATTTTCAGCCATTGGTGTGTTAGATCACACAGTCTTTGATACACAGACACCGCTGCTGGAACATTGGAAACTTGCCAATGATGAATTAATGGAGGCCGTGTGTCATCACATCATATGACAAATAATGCGCTCTCACTGCATCTACATTTTCCACATTTAACATTTTGCAGTGTAATGTTCAGGACGAGGATTCTTTAGATTTCAAAAAAGATTTAGCTATTTTCTAATACATCAAATTAAATTTCTTACAGGAGTCAAAGGAAAAGATGTGCTTAGTTAATTTTGTTTTGAAGCCTACTGATATTATGTAGAGACAAACATTTTAATCATATTTTAGCTTTTAAAACCTTAATCATGAGCTCATTCTTGATATGCCCCCCTCTCATTTCTAAGGAATTTATATTTGATTTTTATCATTAAGATGAAATTAAGGGAGTTCAAATCAATGAAATAGAATAGTACACAACTTTCCTTCCATTTTTTAGAAATGTAGAAATAATACTGGGGAAATTTTAGGAACACTTCAAATTGTAGTCCAGCAATGGTAAGGTTTCCGCCATTAGGGTCAGTGTTTGATGACAATAGCTAATGTAAGTTTGGCTAACTAAGTTGCCATTGTTGTAAAACTCCGTATTCCAGCATGAACAAAAGCATTCGAAAGGTAGAAAATATCTTCTAATCATTGCGCTTCCTTCCACAGAGGAGCAAGAGGAATCCGTCTACAATCTCTACATCTCTGAAGTTCGAAACATCAGACTTCGATTAGAGACCTGTGAAGATCGTTTAATCCGGCAGATCCGAACGCCATTGGAAAGGGATGATCTGCATGAAAGTGTGTTCAGAATCACAGAGCAGGGGGTGAGCTCGACATCTGCATGGCGATGGGACTAGGTCATTTACTTTTAACCACCTGAAGGATGTTCAGGGGAGGCGGGGCGCTCGGGCACCACTACCCAGAGGGTTGTGGTTTGCGGCTGTCCTGAGGTGCCTCAGAAGCAAATCCTGGCGATCTTTTCCAAAAGATTGAAAACACTGTGGAGCACAGCGCTAAACTAAAAGCCAGGAGGTCGCCAGGGGTTGGATTTGGCTCAGTGGCAACTGACCTAGTTTGTGGCTTATCACTGTGTCAGCTTCACGTTCAGCTTCTCCCAGGGGTCACTTTGGGAGGTCTGATTAATTGCCGATTATGAGCAATGATTCTGTAATTCAGATGCTCAGCCTCTAACTCAGGTAAACAAAGGGACTTCTATCTGCCCCCTTCTTGGGATGGAGGATATATTGGTTTCTCACAGTGGAAGGCATTTGCTCATCCTCTGCAGTATCAGATATTTGGGCTTAAGGAGATGAATGAGCAGTGAGCGAGGTATTGCTTAAATCTCGACTCCAAGGTTAGTTTTCTTTGATAGAGGAAAGAGTATGTAAGATGTTTATGTCAATAGCCATAGACTAAAATCTTTTAAAACCCTTTTAAGAAGCATGTTCCATCTGATGTGTTAGACTAATATGTGTGTGTTCATTTTATAGAAACTAAAGAAAGAGCTGGAGCGACTTAAAGATGATTTGGGAACAATCACAAATAAATGTGAAGAGTTTTTCAGTCAAGCATCAACCTCTCCATCAGTTCCCACCTTGCGATCTGAGCTCAGTGTGGTTGTTCAGAACATGAACCAAGTCTATTCCATGTCTTCCACTTACATAGAAAAGTACGTAACCACTGTTAATTTTTAAATTCTCAGGGATGCAAGCTTGACAAGTTATTTTGCTTGAAGAAATGTGAGGGGGTACCCAGTAAAAACTGGAATTTATTTTTCAAAACTACACATTTAAATTTTTTTACAAAACAACCTTATCACCATCAAAGTACTCTCCATTACATTTTTCAAATCTGCGATTCTATTCTTGGAAACATTTTTCAAACTCATCTGTTTGGATGGCTGACAGCACCTCCCTCGGCTTTTTCTTCACCTCTGCTACTTCAAATTGCTGTCCTTTCATGTCCCTCTTCATTCGCAGAAACAAAAAGAAGTCTCACAGAGAGAGGTCAGGTGCATGGGGCAAGAGGGCATGCTGTATTTTGCCAAAAACTGGTGCACTGAGATGGCTGCATGAGCAGGTGCACTGTTGTGGTGGCAAAACCAGTGCCTGGTCTGCCACAAAGTAGGCCTTTTTTGTCACACACTGTTAGACAATCTTTTCAGAATCTCTAAATAGAAGCTTGAGTAACAGTCTGACCTGGAGAAATGAGTTCCAAATGAGTCAACATTTTCATCCCTTTGGGAAGTTGATGGACATCCAGGATGAGGTTTGTCATCAGTCAACATTTCACCTTTTTTGAAATGGGAAAACCACTTGTACACTTGAGGTCTTTCCATAGCGCTGTCCTTGTGAGCTGTGTTCAACATCACAGCAGTTTCTGCGGCAGTTTTCCTGAGCAGGAAACAAAAGTTTACAGGTATACACGGTTCTTTTAAATAGGCCGTGACAAGAAACACGTTTTGAATGAAACTTCTTTTACGAAAAAATCCAGTGTGACCAGAAGGAACTTCCCAGGCAACATCACTGGGTGCACTAACCCAGAGCACATTGCTGGGTACCTGCCTAGTGGGGAAAATGTGTCCTATGAAAGCTCCGCTCCACCCAGTGCGATTCCTTTTTTTTTTTTTTACCCCCTCATAGGAAGGAGCTTCAAAAAGTTCGTGAAAAATGGCATTAGAAGATTAGACTTTTTCTATGAACTTTAGGAAACCCTCTCATTTCTTAGTATTTCTTTGGATTTATGATACTTCTTAGTGCTAAAAGTCACAGGGATTAATGGACAATATATCTCATCTTCCTAGACCTTGCCTATAAATTTGGTAGCTGTTGTAACATAAAAATTATTCCACTCAAGGATGGACCAAACATGATCTCGAGAAGCTAGCCTTATGTTGAAATCTCTTACTAAATTCTGCTTGTGGAAAGGGCACGGGTTGAAAGACGTGTTTACTAAGGAGAGTATCCAGGTGTTCTGAAATGAAGACTATACCATTATCACCCGTCATGAAGGTAGCTTAAGTATAAATGAATGATAGGGGATTAAATTCACTTACCTAATAAGAGGCTTTTTAAATTTTCCCCCCTTTTAGGTTGAAAACTGTTAATTTGGTGTTAAAAAACACTCAAGCTGCAGAAGCCCTTGTAAAGCTCTATGAAGCTAAGCTATGTGAAGAAGAAGCAGTTATAGCTGACAAGAATAATATTGAAAATCTCATAAGTACTTTAAAGGTGTGAGTCTAACTTTTATTTTTCTAGATTATACTGTTTTTCTCTAGCATGCGGCTCAGGTCTTCCAAAGTCAAGCATTACATATACAATTTTAATTGAATACTTGTTTATTCCATTTATAGCTCTATGTTATCACAGTTTCCTCTTACTACACCTAAGGAGAGTTCTCTATTGAGTTTTGTGCTGTTTGACTGTAATTGTAGTCTATGTGTGGTCAGCTGCAGGAGCTGGAGCTAACTTGAAAGTCTATGAGCGATGTTCTTGCTGAGAGAGGCAGTTCTGTTAAAAAATTAAGGAGGGAAGTAGTGGAGTTAATCTTTTGGAAATTACATCAATCTGTATTTGTGTGTATATGTATATATATACTCTCTATATGTTCTACACAAAGGATTTCTATATTCTGTAGATAGATATATTTATCTATATTTGTAGTTATATATGGCACCGAGTAAAACTATATATACTATACATGGTACGATTGTATATATATGGCACTAAGACTATTTATTGAAAACCAACTGAGACGTGTCAGTGGTTTTAATGTATGTGTTCATTTTTTTAACATTGGAATGTAGTGTGTATTTTTAAAAATAATAAAATGACTTTTGCTTAACATTTAACTCAGTGTAATATTTATAAGAATGATGATGTGATGCCCGGTGTTTGGAGGTAAATAACGCATTTACCAAGTGACTGATTGTCACGTTTTTGTAACTTTCCCTAATGCATTCTAGCAATGGAGGTCTGAAGTAGATGAAAAAAGGGAGGTGTTCCATGCCTTAGAGGATGAGTTGCAGAAGGCTAAAGCCATCAGTGATGAAATGTTTAAAACGTACAAAGAACGAGACCTTGATTTTGACTGGCATAAAGAAAAAGCAGATCAATTAGTGGAAAGATGGCAAAATGTTCATGTTCAAATTGACAACAGGTTAGTATACTTGTGTTCAGTTTTAGCACAGATTTATGTATAAACACATTCTCACTGCTATCGAGTCAATTGTGACTCAGAGTGACCCTGTAGGGCAGGCTGACTAAGTCAACTTCAAAATATGCTTGTTTTCAATTCTATATTATTAAAATGTTGGATCTATTCTGGCATATGTATAGTTAGTCCATTTGATTTTTTTCAGAAGTAAAAACAATGTAATTATCTTATTACTAACTTCAAATTCAACTAACTGTGCAGTGAGAGTGTGGGCCAGTGTATTTTAAGGGACTCGCTATGGCGTTGTAAATGAAGAGAAAAGAGAGTATGTAACCATACATCCAGATATTCAAATAAAGTTTACAAAACTGAGCTGCTTTTAAGGCTCATCTGAAAATATATGGGATGATGTCCTTCCTTATTTTCATGCTTTTATTAATAAAAAATACATAAATGTTCCTTATGAGATAGTACCATCTTTAAAAAGTAAAATTAGGTTTAAATCCATATTTTCTCATCTTTGTAAAATAAGTGATAAATAGGTTTACTGTAGAAGTTCTAAATTTATAGAAACGGAGGGATTTAATCATGACACGTGGTTTCACTTAATCGCCTGTCATTGTTTCAATTTGAACTTCCATTAAGCAGACTTTGATTATTCAAGAGATAATGACTAGTCGTAATTCAGTTTCCTTTTTTTTAGTTTGTCTTTTAGCTTCAGGTTCTAGAATTTGTCTCTAAAATTATCATTATCACTAAGTTACAAAAATTGGATCCAAGGGCAAAGTGTTTTATTCAATCCAATCTCAATTTGGAGCAACCTTGAATTCCTTATAAATAATCATTGCTCGCTTACTGCATTGTGGTATAGTTATTTTGTCTCTTCCTTATCTGCACCCTCTATCCTCCCATTGGATACTGTTGGAGCTGATGGTTGTTTTTATTGTTCTCTCAGGTTAAGAGATTTAGAAGGCATTGGCAAATCTTTGAAGTACTACAGAGATACCTATCACCCATTAGATGATTGGATCCAGCAAGTTGAAACTACTCAGAGAAAGATTCAGGAGAATCAACCTGAAAACAGTAAAACCCTTGCCACACAGCTGAATCAGCAAAAGGTATGTAACAGTACTTTTCTGTACTAACGTGGTGTCTATTCGGTCCATCGTGAGCCCTGTCTTTGTTAACAATTTCTTTCCCGTGTCGAAACAAAAAGTCAGCAACTAGTGAATGCGGATGAGAAGTGAATCATCATTAAAACCCTGTAACTCAAACCCACATAATCATTTATCTCTTCGAAATTATTGAAAGCATAGGGAATAAGGAAGATTTTTCAAATTCCTGATCATTATTTAATCATAGATATGGAAAGTGTTTGGTATTTTGCTGTCTATTTTTGTGTAGTCTTAAATACATAGAAATGGTTAACAACCACATCAGAGAGCTGAATGCCTGGGGAGCTGCCCTGTGAGCAGGAGTTGTTGGGGACCAAGATTTCAAGTCTGCTTTTGAGTGGTATCTATGGAATTTAATAGTTTCTGATTTGGAAGTCCCAGGACAGTGGCCTGACCTGGAAGTCTGTCATTTACTCATCATGTAATGGACATTTGAAGGACTAAGAAAGTATCCCACTAAATGGGTATGGATATTTCTTAGTTCCTGAGCATCACAAGCAGGCAATGGAATAGCATAGAACTCACTGTCTTTTTTCTTGAAACAATGTGTATTTGCAGATGCTGGTATCTGAAATAGAAATGAAACAGAACAAAATGGACGAATGTCAAAAATATGCAGAACAATACTCAGCTACAGTAAAGGTGAGAGGATTAGAGCACGTGCATTACACTTAATACTCAGGTTTGCGATTCTACAGGGTACTTCTAGAACTTTGACAGGTCTTGTAGCTCGTGTTAAAATAGTGAAAGGAGAGAGTTTCTCCTTGGGGTCTGAGTCACACCAGCCCCGTATTCCTTCCTTCCTTCTTTCTCCTTCACCCCTTACACGCACGTATCCCGAGCAAGCGCATCGTCCTGGAGTTGGTTTTCATGCTGTTTTTCTCGTGACATTGGCAGAATATTCCAAAGAAGGACTTCTGATTTTTAACACAGGCAGGATATTTATCATGTATTTTGGGCTCATTGTTATTACCGTCTCAGCTTTGGCTATCCCGATCCCTAGCTCTGTTGGCCAGCCTAGAGGAAAGTCAGGCGAGAGTATAATTAGAAAGTTACGAGAAGTGTTTTCATGAGCTTCCAAATAAATTCGGAAACTTTTTCGACTCTGTATATTTCTTTTTTTATCACCACCTTGGAAACATTTCCAGCACTGGGTAGATTCCTCAAGAAGCAGTTATGCAATATTTATTAAAAAACAAAAAATGATGCACTCCAGTGAAACCAGACTAGTGTCACTTCTCTGTGCTGAATCACCATAGAACTAAGTTTTTGTGCTTTTCTTGCATTAAATGAATCTTATTAACGCCTTTACACAGGACTATGAATTGCACACAATGACTTACCGAGCCATGGTCGATTCACAACAGAAATCCCCAGTGAAGCGCCGAAGAATGCCGAGCTCAGCAGATCTTATTACTCAAGAGGTAATAAAAGTCCGAGGGGTTGGCAGGTGGAGAGACGAATGGGAAGGAATGGGGATCTGGAGGGGGAGAGCCCCTTTACAACCTTTATTAAGGACAGCAAAGGAAGTCTAGGTACTTCTTGATTACATTGAAAAGATATTGTCACTTTAAGGCTTGCAGAGCAGTGATAAACTCAGCTCGGTCAGCATGTGTAACTGAGCCCTGGCATGCAGCCTAGCGGTTGCTGTAATGATTGCTCAAAGTTCATTGAACTCCTCAGGCCAGCTGGAAATGATGTCCTTTTGTTTGTCTGTTTAACTTGCAGTTCATGGACCTTAGGACCCGGTATACTGCTCTGGTCACCCTCATGACACAATACATTAAATTTGCTGGTGATTCGTTAAAGAGGTTGGAGGAAGAAGAGGTAACCATTAACTAGGAACAGCTAGTTAACAATTGAGCTAAATACTCATGTGCAGAAACTATGGAAAAAATTGTGGAAACTGCCATTAAAAGATAATGGAAGTTTTTCATGAACTTTTTGAAGTCCCCTACAGGATGGTTTGAGAAATTAAGGAAAAAAATGTTTCATGTTAAATTTACATTGCTGATATACAAGTAATTCTTAAGTTATAAAATTAGAGTGAAAAGAGTAGAAGCCCGCTTTTTTCGCTTTTGTTCTTAAAGGTCCTCTAAAAGACTAATTTTAATTTTAGCACTCTAGTACGATTAGGTTCATGTCTGAATTGGATGGTTATATTTAAATTATATAAAATGTTGGCAGAACTTAATCAGATTTTTTCAGCATCTATTCTTTGAAGTATAATTTATACTTAATGCTATTATGATGCCTCTAGAGACACTGGAAAATTGTTTGGTTTATACATATTTATATTCATTCACAGCTTTAAGAGTTAAATCTTGAAAATAATTGATTTAGAAGTAGTAGGTGTTTGTATAGGACAATGCTATTTTTTGAGAATCTGGGATTTTTATGTTTGTTTTTTATTTAGGACTAGTTTACATTTTTGCCCAAAATATATGATATGTAAATTGAAATTCCTTTGAGTGATTATTTTAATTTGGAGGACAACCTTAGCACATTTCAAATTTTATTTTTATATTGAAGTAGAGATAATTAGAAAGTACTTATATAATGCTGTAAAATCCTACTATATTCTGTCTTTAAGGGAGTATGCTGTGCTTGATCCTTTGAATGCTTATTTTTTACTTCAGAACAGACAAAAATAGTAAGATTCTAAATTAAGTAAACCATGGGGCATTAACCATTTTAAATTGGAATATTGTTGGAATTGTAAAGATAATTAAATTTAGTATAATTCTGTTCTTATAGTGGAAGAATCAAAACAGTAGCAAATTTTTATTAAGTCTTACTTTCTTGGGTTCTAAAACTGTGATTGCTTTTGTAAACTATTTTAGTCTGTTCAGAGTTAACATTTTTCAGCAACCAAACACTAATAATAGCTCTTTGCAAGTCCTTTTAATCAGCTTCCTTTGGGCTCACAAAGGAAGGAAACAAGAATATTGGTGACCACCCTAATCAAGGATATCTGTCTCATTTATGAAGGAACATGCTATTTTAGAAAAATATCTTAATTATATGTTTAGTGATTAAATGTAAAATGAATTCATGTAAATCTCTTTCCTTTGTCATAGTGTATATCTGATTGTATTTTAAAATAAGCCACATTGCTTATTTTATTTAATGAGGTTAAATGCTAGAAGCTGGTAGAAACAAAATTATCTCAAAAGACCTGAAATATGTGTAAATCATGCTTCTCTTCTTTTAAATGCCAAAGATTTATAGTGAATTAAAAATCATGACAGGATAGTTTATGAAAGAACATGTAAAGAAGTAGACTTTTGAAATTAGATGAAAAGTATATTTAAAAAAAATAAAACAATCCAGATGTAAAATGTACCACCTAAGGAAACGATAAATGGAATGTCTTGTGAAAGATATTTAGCTCAGCTTTCTGATTCAAGACTAGTTTTTCTTGAATTGAGTTTTGGAAGATGCCCTATGAGGAAACTTGGTGGAGATTAGAATGTTCAGAATAACCATGTGAAATCATAAAGGATGCAAATTGAACTCAAAAGGTAATCTAAAATTAGAGACCCATGAGTAGAGTATGTTAATTGATAGAAGAAATGATAATGAGATTCTGTAGTGTCTATTGAGAACATACTACATTAAAGATTAATTGTAGAGATTTAAAAGGAGAGTCCGTTTCTGTGGGGGACACGTAGAGAAAACCTGGAGAAGTTATCCCTATGGGAAAGAAGCTTGACATCTACAGGGAAGCAAGTCAAGCAGCAGGACTGACTTATGTCCAGTGTTTCTCTTAGTATTTTCTAAAATCACCCAGGTTATTCTGTGTAATAAATCACTGAAGTCACTCTTGAATGAGGGTTCAACAAGAGAATTTTTTTCTATGTAATATATATGAGGGGGTTTCAAAAGGTTCATGAAAGTATTCCCTTATCTCTTAATTTCATTTTATGTGAACTTTTTGAAGCTTCCTCTCCCACATATATATGTATGCATATATATTTGCATCTCTCTATATATATGTATACGTATTAGCATTAGACTGCGAACCGCAAAATAAGTTGAGGCTTTTTGCTTCCAGAAAAATTTACGGCCTCAGAAACCTAAAGGTGCAGTTCTATATTGTCTTAACTGAACACAAACACAGACACACACACACACGCACGCACGCACACACACACATACACACACACACTCACATGCACACTGCCATCGAGTTGATCCTGACTCATACTTACCCTCTGCAAGGTGTCCAGTGCTGTCAATCTGGTGACACTGTTGGGTAAACAGTGGATGGCTAACTGCAAGGTTGGTGATTCAAACCTACCAACTGCTCCTTGGGAGAAAGATGAGGCTAACTGCTCCCATAATCATACGTGTGTGTGCAATTTTTAACCTAGGACTATGAACAATAAAAAATACAGGCACACACACAGCCTATTAGAAAATGTTAAATTTTAAAAATGCTTTAAAAATCTTAGCCATAAGGCCCTCATAGAAATCACCTAGTTTTAAAATATTGAAATTTTGGTAATTAAATGGGTAAAGTGCTTCAGCGTCACTAAGAGGTGGCCCTGATAATAAAATAAGTAGACTGTGATAAGATTTTGCTTTAAGTCAGAACTGACTTTATGATGGTGAGTGATTCGGTGCGTGATGAAATTTGTTTCTAGATGAATTCTTGGTAAAACCATATTTAGGCCAGCAAAGAGAACAGCTGAAATTCTTCTCCAGCTTATCAGGTCTCAATTAGAGGGAGCCAAATAAGATTTATGAAGCATAATAGGCATTACAATTTGAAAATGCTACGAAGCTTCTTAGAGGAGGAAAAAATACTGCTGCCCAGAAGAATGTCTCTTCTTTTTAAATTGTTTCTAATGTGATGAGTTGATCGTGTGCAAATAAAGCATTTTGGTATTAATAAAGAAGAATTAATTTTCAACAAATTAAAAAAAACCTAACCATGATCCTATAGTTCTGTAGACAGACTAATGAGTATTCCTCCCAGCTGAGTTCTATTCTGTCATCGTTGGAGAAAAAAAAAATCTTATAATATGTCTCTATATTAGGTCTCAGATCCTAAGTTTATTTGATAAAGCATTTAATGAGAATTTTTACTTACTGAGTGTCGTAAGGTACTTGTCCAGGTGGATTCATGAGACATGTCATTAACAACACAGTCTGTGAGTATGTACAAGAAACTCATCTTTTCAAAACGATAGGGACTGTCGCTGCCTTTGCACTAGCAATTCTCGTTACTAAGGTGGTCATGATATGGCAACTATAAGCAAGTAAAGAGTTGACTTAAAAATTATAAGTGTTCACGAATATTTCCCCTTTCTCTTTTATGATTTGGCTCTCTTTTCCAAAGTTATGTATTTTGTTTCTTTAGCCATAAAGCAGTGGAGCATAAATATTATCTTTCATTTTGCTGGTCCAGACACTGAAAACTAAATTCTTCAGTGTCGTGCAGTCCTGCAAATGGGATACTCTTCTTATAGAATTAAGTGATGCACGAGAACAAATACAAAGCACCACGGTGAGAGGTTTTGTTTCTGCTTTGTTACGAACCCATTCTGTGAGTGTGTCCCACAGTTCCTTCCTTCAGGAAAGGTTTGGTTCGTGCTGTGTGCGTTGAAAGGTCTCTTTTTGCTGTCACATCTTGATCTTGTTTATTAAACACATGTTTAATAAAATTATTCCCAAGAGACCAAAAAAGATTCTACGTTTCAAAAAACCTGCCATGAATGTTTTTTGTTTTTGTATTCTGCTGACTTTCTGAATCTTGCTCGTGGTGGTGGTGGTGGTGATGGTCATGGTCATGGTCATGCTAGTGCTTGCTCTGCTTTGGGTTTCACACGGCTTTGTAAGTAATTTCATAAACTGCTTCAGATTTTGTAAGATGAAATTGAATAGAACGGGTTTGACATTTTCATGACATCTCTTATAGATTAAAAGGTGTAAGGAGACTTCTGAACATGGGGCATACTCAGATCTGCTTCAGCGTCAGAAGGCAACAGTGATTGAGAATAGCAAACTTACAGGAAAGATAAGTGAATTGGAAAAAATGATAGCTGAGCTAAAGAAACAAAAGTCCCGAGTGGAGGAGGAACTTCCCAAGGTCAAGGAGGCTGCAGAGAATGAACTGAGAAAGCAGCAGAGAAACGTAGAAGACATTGCTCTGCAGAAGAGAAGAGCTGAGAGCGAAGCCCAGAAGTACCGCAGGGAGCTGGAGACCAGCGTGAGAGAGAAGGAAGCTGCGGAGCGGGAGCTGGAGCGGGTGAGGCAGCTCACGATGGAGGCAGAGGCCAAAAGAGCGGCTGTGGAAGAAAACCTCCTCAACTTCCGGAATCAGTTACAGGAAAACACTTTTACCAGGAGAACCCTGGAAGACCATCTTAAGAGGAAAGATTCAAGTCTCAATGACTTGGAGCAACAGAAAACCAAGTTAATAGATGAATTAAAAAGGAAGAAAGACAAAGAGGAAGAGCTCTTGAAGCTGGTGAAGCAGATGGAAAAAGACCTGACCTTTCAAAAGCAGATAGCAGAAAAACAATTGAGGGAAAAGCAGAAAATTGAATTGGAAGCCAGAAGAAAAATCACAGAAATCCAGTATTCATGTAGAGAAAGTACACCGCCCACCTGTGCAGGCCTCCAGACAGAGCATGGCAGACAGAAAGCAGAAGAACTCCGGCAGCAGGTGGATGAACTAATGGTGGCCAACAGAAAGGCTGAGAAGGACATGAGAGAGCTGAAGTACGAACTGGACGCCCTCCAGCTGGAGAAGACGTCATCTGAGGAAAAGGCTCGTCTGCTGAAAGAGAAACTGGATGAAACCAACAATTCCCTAACGTGCCTGAAACTGGAGTTGGAAAGGAAGGGTCAGGCAGAGCAGGAGTATTCTCAGCGCCTCCGAGAGCTCACGAGGCAGTTGAGTCAAACCACCGACAAAGCTGAAGAGGTCATGCAAGAAGCTAATGATCTTAAGAAAATAAAGCACAGTTATCAGGTAGAATTAGAATCTCTCCATCAGGAAAAGGATAAACTGCAAAGAGAAGTAGACAGGATCACGAGGTCGCACGCCATCACCGAGAGGAACATGCAGCAGCTAAATTCACAAATCGGTTCTTTTCAGGATGAGAAGGACTCTTCCAATGAGCGAGCACGACGGTGCCAGAGAAAATCAGACCTTCTGAAAGAACAGTTTGAGAAAAGCCACGAGCAGCTGCTTCAAAATATTAAAGCTGAGAAAGAGAACAGAGACAGAATCCGAAAGCTTAATGAAGACTTGGAGAAGAGCAGTGAGTGCGCCGACCTGCTCAAGCAGAAAGTGGACGAGCTTACTAGGAAGAACCAGGACACCAAATTAATGATGCAGAGAATTCAGGCTGAATCAAGAAATGTAGTTTTAGAGAAGCAAGCTATCCAGCAACGGTGTGAAACGCTGAAAGCCCAGGCCGATGGGTTTAAAGAGCAGCTACGCAACACAAATGAACACTTGCACAACCAGACAAAAACAGAACAGGATTTCCACAGGAAAATCAAGTGCCTGGAAGACGACCTGGCCAAAAGTCAGAGTTTAGTAAGTGAATTTAAGAACAAGTGCGAGCAGCAGAACATCATCATACAGAACACCACGAAAGAGGTTAGGAATCTGAATGCGGAGCTGCGTGCGTCCAAGGAGGAAAAGCGGCTGGGCGAGCAGAAAACGCAGCTACAGGAAGCCCAAGTGCAAGAGTTAAGTAACAGGTTGAAACAGGTACAAAACGAGCTGCACTTGAAGACCATCGAAGAGCAGACGACGCACAGAAGGATGGTCCTCTTTCAGGAAGAATCCGACAAATTCAAGCGCTCAGCCGAGGAGTTTCGGAAAAAGATGGAAAAATTAATGGGTTCCAAAGTCGTCACTGAAAATGACATTTCCTGCATTAAACTCGACTTTGCGTCTCTCCAGCAAGAGAACTGCAGAGCTCAGGAGAATGCGAAGGTTTGTGAAAGCAGTATTAAAGAGCTCGAAAGGCAGCTTCAACAATACCGTGAGCAGATGCACAAAGGGCAGAACGTGGAAGCCAATCATTACCAAAAATGCCGGAAACTAGAGGATGAGCTGATAGCCCGGAAACGTGAGGTGGAAAGCCTGAAGCAGAAAATGGACCAACAGATCAAGGAGCATGAGCATCAATTAATGTTGCTGCAGTGTGACATCCAGAAAAATAACACCACCCCCAACTGTACCTTCAAACCCGAGTTTGAGCTGACCGTGGTGAAGGAGTGTCAGCACCCTGGAGAGCTCTGCTCCAGGCCCACAGGGCAGCTTCACCCGGGCACCAGGTCCTCTCTGCTGAGATGGACCCAAGAACCCCAGCAGGTGGAAGGAAAATGGCAACATCAGGTTCTTGATCCAATGCCAGCCGAGGTCCAGAAAGGCCAGCAGTGTTACTCTGAGTATTTTTCTCAAACAAGCACCGAATTACAGATAACTTTTGATGAAAAAAATACCATGACAGGATTATCAGAAATAGAGAAGATAAGAGGGCAAGCCCCGCACAATTCCAGACCACCTGTTAGGTATCAAGATGACAAGTGCGAAATGGAATTGGTGAAGCTTTTGACACCGTTAGAGGTATATTATGTGTTTTCAGTGCTTACCACCTACCTCCGTTTTCTTTCATCTTTTTGTACTTAGTACTCCTAGACTAACTTTTAGAAATCTGTCTTGAGTGTATCTGGCTATAATTCTGACAGGGAAAAAATACCGTATGCTTTTTATTACCTTATTTGACGACGATACATTATTCTCATTTAAATTTTAAATGTTTGAGAGTAAATGCATAGATGTCACAGATGCTCTGTTACATCTGTCGAAATTTATAGTCAGAAAAACATGGCCACAAAAAAGTGGCTGAACCAATTAGTTAATTTCTAATCTGTTCTGTGGCTGAATTTTATCTTTTTAACACACACCACTTGAATATTTTTGTTATCTAAAGTAAGCTTTAGCTTCTCAGAATAAGATTATTTACTTCTGAACTCTCCTAGGTTTGGCTTTTTTCTTATCCTTTATCACCTTTGTTATTAGAGGAACTATGTGTGAAGTGAGCAGGTGTAAGTTGGCATCCTGTCATTGCGGTGACTTTTAACGTCTTATAAATTCCCCTTGCAGATAGCTAAGAGCAAGCAGTATGATATGCATGCGGAGGCCACAGCTCTAAACCAAGAAAAGAACCCAGGTGTCAGTACTGAAGACTGGATGTTTGATGGGTCCAGATCGTCTGGTGGAGCCAAGAGAGATTTCCTTAAGAAAGGCTTAGAACCAGAGACTTTTCAGAACTTTGATGGAGATCATGCGTGCTCAGTGAGGGATGACGAATTTCAATTTCAGGGGCTCCAGCACACTGTGACTGCTAGGCAGTTGCTTGAAGCCAAGCTTCTGGACATGAGAACGATCGAACAGTTGCGACTTGGTCTTAAGACTGTTGAAGATGTTCAGAAAACTCTTAGCAGGTTTCTGACAAAAGCCACCTCAATCGCAGGGCTTTACCTAGAGTCCACCAAAGAGAAGATGTCATTCACCTCGGCAGCCAAGAAATTAATCATTGACAAAATGATGGCCCTGGCATTTTTAGAAGCTCAGGCTGCAACAGGGTTTATAATTGATCCCATTTCAGGTCAGACATACTCTGTGGACGATGCGGTCCTTATAGGGGTGGTTGATCCTGAATTCAAAATTAGGCTCCTTGAGGCAGAGAAAGCAGCCCTGGGTTATGCATATTCCTCTAAGGTCTTGTCAGTGTTTCAAGCTATGGAAAACCGGATGCTTGACAGACAGAAGGGCAAGCATATCCTGGAGGCCCAGATTGCCAGTGGGGGCATCATTGACCCCGTGAGAGGCATCCGAGTTCCCGCGGAAGGTGCTCTGCAGCTGGGCCTGTTGAATAATGCCATTTTACAATTTTTACACGAGCCGTCAAGCAACACAAGAGTTTTTCCTAACCCTAATAGCAAGCAAGCTCTGTATTACTCGGAGCTACTGCGGATGTGCGTATTTGATGTCGAATGCCAGTGCTTTCTGTTTCCCTTTGGAGAGAGGAACATTTCCAATCTCAGTGTAGAGAAAACTCATAAAATTTCTGTCGTAGATATTAAGACAGGAGCAGAACTGACTGCGTATGAGGCATTCCAGAGAGACCTAATAGACAAAATGACGTATCTTGAACTTTCAGGGCAGCAATATCAGTGGAAGGAAGCCACATTCTTTGAGTCCTACGGACATCCCTCTCATATGCTGACTGACACTAAAACAGGATTACAGTTCAATATTAACGACGCTATAGATCAGGGAGTACTTGACAAAGCCGCCGTGAAAAAGTATCAGGATGGCCTCATCACACTGACAGAACTTGCTGATTCTTTGATGAGCCGCGTAGTTCCCAAGAAGGATGTGCACAGTCCTATTGCAGGGTATTGGCTGACGGCAAGTGGGGAAAGGATCTCTGTACTGAAGGCCTCCCGTCGAAATCTGGTTGACCGCATGACAGCTCTCAGATGTCTTGAAGCACAAGTCAGTACAGGGGGCATAATTGACCCGCTTACTGGCCAAAAGCACCGGGTGGCCGAAGCTCTGCACAGAGGCCTAGTCGATGAGGGGTTTGCTCAGCAGCTGCGACAGTGTGAATTAGTAATCACAGGCATTAGCCATCCAGTCACTAGCAAAATGATGTCCGTGGTGGAAGCTGTGAATGCAAACATCATAAGTAAGGATATGGGCATCCGATGCTTGGAATTTCAGTTCTTGACGGGGGGGCTGATCCAACCACAGGTTCACTCCCGGTTGTCGATTGAAGAGGCTCTCCAAGTAGGTGTTATAGATGCCTCCATTGCGATGAAACTCAAAGATCAAAAGTCTTACACCAGAAATATAATATGTCCCCAAACGAAAAGAAAATTGACATACAAAGAAGCCTTAGAAAAGGCTGATTTTGACTTCCACACGGGGCTGAAACTCTTAGAAGTGTCTGAACCTTTGATGACAGGAATTTCTAGCCTCTACTATTCTTCATGAAGAAGCTTTTGTAGTGTTATGGGTTACACGCTGGGCCTGTTTAACCACAAAGTCAGCAGTTCAATCCCAACAGCTACTCAGAGGGAGAAAGACGAGAATTTCTATCCCTATAAAGATTTACAGCCTAGGAAAGCCTAAAGAGCAGTTCTACATTGTCCTGTATGGTCATTATGACTTATAATCGACCTCTTGGCTGTGGGTGGGCAGGTAATATTCTTCACGATAAGGTAACAATCCTGTTACGCAAGTAACTTTACACACACAACAATGATACTGTGTAGTTATGGACTCTATCAAAACCGTCATTGCATTGATCAACTCATTTGATACAGTGAGTTGTGGCCAAACTCAAGACCCACTGCCATGGAGTCAGTTGTGACTCGTAGTGACCCTGTAGGAGAGGGGAGAACGGCCCCTGTTAGTTTCTGAGACCATAACTCTGCGGGAATAGGAAGTCCCATCTTTCTCCTGTGGAGCAGCTCATGGTTTCAGCTGCTGATCGTGGGGTATGTGATTTGTGTAACATCCTCCAAATACTGTTTCTTGAGGACAGGAAATATCTAAGTGCTACAAAAAGAAAATAATTTTTAATTATTTGAAAAATTATATAAAAATAATTTTTAATTATTTTTTAAATTATTAAAACATAAAATGTAGCAGAAGATTAACTGCTCTAAATGGTCCCATTTAGCTTTGAGATTCTTTTTTTTAAAAAATCTTAACCCACACTACACTGAGAAGTCTTACTTGGATTACGAGATAAGGCTGAAGAACTCCACCAAATCTGTAGCATCATTTCTTCAGAGCTCTCACCACTTCTGAGTAGGTCCAGCCGCCTCACTTATCAGATGGTATCTGTTCATTGCTCTCACCGAAAGAGGACTTCCCCAAACACCATAGAATTGAAGAGGAAAATGCTAATTTGTTCCTTTCTTTGTAAGGCTTTCAGTGTTTCAGATTGCCTCGAAAATGGAAAAGTTTTGAAGTCTTTCTGTATAAAGTAAACCCCTTTGCATATGAAAATGTTTACCTGAAGCTCTCATTTCTAGTTAAGACGTTGGCATGAATAATCAACATAAGTGTATTGTATGCTGGAGGAGGGGGAACGGTGGGTTTTTTTGATCACTCTGTATAATTTTTCTGTGTGTAGACATTCCGTGTGCATTCAGCTTGCCATTGTCTAGGACTTCCTCAGGACAATCACGATTGTAATGCTAATGCAAAGGCAGCAATCCAGAGATCTTCTGATGCCTCATGAATAAAGTTGAGTCTGTTTACTTGTCAAGTTGATGGAACAGCTGGGAGGTGTAGACCCATCAGTAAAGAAGGTCTCAGTTTTCTTTTTCACTATGCGCATCCTGGAAGTATGTCTGCTATGCAACATGATAAGCACGGCTAAGTAAAACGAATAAAATGTTTTGTCATCTGTGTGATGAAAAGAATATCTTCCCGTTCTTGTTTTCTGGGAGCGGTCATTTACCACGGCATATCTTTTTTTGTCACGCACACCTGTCAGAAGTCACTGGACGAGGAAAAGAAAGAGCATGTTGGAAAAGCCAGAGAACTACAGAAATGGGTATCAAATATCAGCAAGCCTTTGAGAGATGGAGAGAAGGCTGAGAAATCTCTCTTCTCTAAGCAAAAGGTATTCACTGAGGTCCTGCCTTAACAATAGCTGGAATTTACTGAATTGATAGAATCTAACTATTACGATATGAGTTAGTTATTCATTTCCCTCATCCTTGTAGGTAATGGGGGTCCGTGCGCATAAGTAACTTGCCCAAGGAAGCAAAGCTAGTATCAGTCTAGAGGGGCACGTGACTCCACAGCCTGAGCTCTAAGGTGGACAGACAAGTGTATCACTTCAAATAGTTCCATTGGCTTCCTGACTGGAATGATGAGAAATGAGAAAGAACTGAGTCTTCCTGTTCTGTGCCCAGAGTACATCCGGGTCCTCACATAAAGATGAAGCTATGCTGTCTCGTTCTCACAATTGTAACATAGTGTTTTAAGAAAAATGCAGATTAAAATTAGGGTGTTTGTGGTTTTTAGCATGAGCTTCACTGTGCTTTCCGGGCTCTTCTCTGCTTCATAAAGAGACTTTCTACAGTGAAGCACTGGCATTGCTAGGTGGAGTCTCTTTCCTCAGTAAACGGTTTCGTCTCATACACTGCAGTTACCTAGCTAGAGGTAAATTGCTGCAATTTGTGGGATGTTCTAGTGCTCCATGGACTCTTGGGCTGGACCACTTGAAGTTCTTGGTACATTGGTAGATAAAATATGAATTCTGGGATTGCTGCCCTTAGTGATAGCATCAGGAGTTCTATTGTATGGTTTTAAAATGATTGTACACTAAGACAGGTACCATTAAAAAAACCAAGACCAAACTGCCCCTACATAATCCTCTCTTGCTCGTTGTTACATTTGGAAATGTTAGACACTCCCCTCTCAATATTTAATTCCCATTCTTAGCTAAGCATTTGATTGTGAATGATTCACTTATAATCAGTTAAATTCTTGAATTTATTAAGTAGGGAAAATTTTCAGTGTCTTACATAATTTTGCCTCTATGAGAAAAATATGCCTCTGAGAGAGTTATATACCATGGCATATATTTGAAAGTTATTCAGTGGAAATAAAACTTAGCTCACAGTTTTACATTAAATTTTAGAAACTAATGTAATTATGTTGGGCATCAATTGCATTTTAATGAAAACTAATTGATCTTCAAAGTAATTGTAGATATATAGCTTAAAATTCTATGCCCCTTTTAAAAGAACAACTTTTTTTTCTGGGAAACATGGACTAGGAACCTTTTGATATTTTCTCATTTTCTAGTTGTATGAAATTCTAAAATCCATTCACAGTGGTCCTCAACCTTCCTAATGCTGCATCCCATCAATACAGTTCCTCATGTTGTGACCCCAACCAGAAAAATATTTTCGTTGCTACTACATAACTAATTTGTCTCCTGTTATGAATCAGCTGACCCTTGTGAAGGGTCGTTTGAACCCCCAAAGGGGTCGCGACCCACGGGCTGAGAACCGCTGCATTAGAAGATTAGTTTTGTACCTCGTGCAACTGCCATTTATCATTTCTGACCATAGGAACCCTATAGGGCAGAGTAGAATTGTAAATCTCTACAGTATAGGAGTAGAAAGCCTTGTCTTTCTCCCAGTTTGAGGTCTAGTACATATACTTTATAGTTTTTTGGAGAACAACGAGGTGCTCCACCCTCATAAAGGTTTACAGCTTGGGGAACCCTATATTGGTCTTTGTGACTTTGAATAGATTTGAAGTCAGTGGGTGGATCTCTCTCTTAAAGGAAAATTAGGAGAATTTGATGTGAATAATAAATCAGGAATCAGTAAGGCTTCCTGATTACCTATACCTATGAAAAACAAACTTTAGGTAAAATACATGGGAAAGTGCATGCACCATGTCATTGGTCCATCATTGTCATTCCTGTTCTCAAAGAGTGGGCATTAGTTTCCAATTATTCTCAAGTAATACAACGAGAGACTAGGAGAAAGTGCCGCAACCTCATGCTTCCTTTGGCCGCTGCAGGAGGAATGGTTTAGACTGAGAGTTAAATACTTCCACTTTGCTGAGACTGGTTCAAAGGAGCATTGCACGCAGGCCTTACGGGGATGGAAGGTGGAGTGCTGCACTTCATGTCTCATTGTTTAGTACGAAAATGTACAAGGATGACCTTGGACTAGTATTGAAACTACAACCAGCTGATGAATTGAGGCAACCTGTGCTCCACTGTTGGACTGGGACAAGTGCAAGCACATTGTAATATTTCCTCGTGAAAATAATGGCAGTTCAGATGGGTAGAGTGGGCTTTCCAAGATCATGCATCGTAGGAAAATTTACCCAGCCCTGTACACGGATAATGTAGTGTCTATTGACTTCAGTCACCTAGAAAGTAGACTTTCCACTTGATTCATTTTTAAATATTGCCGTTCAGTCTTGTGGGGGAAAAGTTTGATGTAATTTCTCTACCTTCTAGATTACCAGCGAAGAGATCACAATAAAGAAGGAACAAATATCAGAAGCCCTTCAAGCCTTGCAGGTGTTTCTGGCTAAACATGGTGACAGGTGTGTATGGTGGTGTGAGTCCCATTCGCAGCACGGGAGCAGTGTTCAAAACACTGAGCAAAGCAGAAGATCGCCAACTTTAATGGAGCCTTTTAGTTAAACTTGAGTGTAATTACACTTTAGTTATTAATGTAATCTCGTAAATACGTACCCTCTGTTAGGCTTTCCCACAGCCCTGCAATGTGAACACCATCTATATTTTGCTGAGACAGAGCCAGACAGGCGAACGATCACTAACTAGTCTGGGTGGAGTCAAGACTCCAAGCCAAGTCTGAGTTTTCAGCAGTGCTCTCAGAGACTGACCTCTGGTACAGAATGCATAAATATGTTCTTGTTTCTTAGCTGAGACTCGTGGTGACACGATTTCTTCTACCTTGCTCTTACATTTTGCAGCGAAGTACTATGAATATTTTAACTGGTGACGCAGGGAAAGGTGAAAAGCATTTCTAAACTCATTTGGACATACTTTTTGTGAATATTCCAGAATGACTGTATTATCCCTTAAGGAGTCAGATTGATTCTTGGGGAGGGCCTCCTTATTAGTTCGAGGAATAGTGCCTTCCTGTTGGATTTTCCTTCCACGTTAGAGATAACAACGGGGATCTTTCCCTTCTCTCTCAGATAACAATAATTTTTTATATTGAACATTTGTATGTGTTAAAGAGTTACCAAGTGTATCCATTTCCACCCTTCTGTCGGAGAGTCAGTTTCTCAGAGTCCATTTCTCTGGCAGTATGATTGTTCTAAGATCACAGAGGGCCTCCTGGATTATATCGTTCTAAGATCACAGTGGATTTACTGGATTATATTGTTCTAAGATCACAGCGGATTTACTGGATTATATCGTTCTAAGATCACAGCGGGCTTCTTGGGTTATGGCTGTGCACTTTGCAAAATCAGAACTTTTTTTTAAAAGAACTTTTATTTTTTTTAAACATTTTATTAGGGACTCCTACAACTCTTATCACAATCCATACATACATCAATTGTGTAAAGCACATCCGTACATTCTTTGCCTTCATCATTCTCAAAGCATTTGCTCTCCACTTAAGCCCTTTGCATCAAGTCCTCTTTTTTTTAATCAGAGCTTAATGTATCATCTTTAGCACTGGAAGATTCGAATTGCCCTTTTTACACTTTCTGCTTCTTTTAGAATGACAGACGAAGAAAGAAATGAACTGGAAAACCAAATGGCAGCTCTTCAAGAAGGCTATAATTTGTTATTTAGTGGATCTCTGAAACAACTACAAGAAGCACAAACCTCAGGCGAGGAAAAGGGAGATGAGCAGGTAAACTTTATTGACAACTTGAGGAACTTTCAGACACCTTGGTTTTGTTGCATGGTTGTGGAGCTCTACCAGAAATGGGTCTTGTACGTGGACAAAACAAGCAAACAAATCACAAACGGGGTTCATGTAAGTGCTTGAAAGATTCCAGTGTTGTGTATTAAATGGATCTTACACATGCTGGTCACCAGTTTCTGTGACAGCTTACTACCCTTTGCATGGTGAAAGAAAGAATCATTCATTTGTCTAACGCTTCTCTTTCTAAGCCACTCTTCCGCTGCTGTCTGAGGTGTGTTATCATGTAAATGCGATCTTCTAAGGTGGACTCATCTCTGAAGGTGGCCTTGGACTGTTGTAGCATTTGTCTGACTTACAGAGATGCCCGGAACACTTGCTTGAGTTGCCCTCGATCATATGTTACAGTGAATGTATGGGCGACAGGCCATAGCAACTTCTTAAGAGGCATCAGGAGTCACTTATCAGTTGGCCTGAATGTAAATGTTTCAGATCTGATACTACATGTCAGCGAATGTGTCCCGGCATTCAATACTCTGTGTCCAGAACGTTATGTTTATATGTGATGCCTTTACTCCCAGGAATACGTAGCTATAATTATGTGGTAGTTTGGAGGTATGTAATGATTTTTTTCAGATTCTTAGTTTTTGACTGTTTAGTTTTATTTCTTTTTTAAAAGTCTGTATGCTGTAAACATCCATAGCATGGGGTTTGACTCTCTTTCCATGTCAGTAGACTCTAATCTCACCCAACTGCGGAAAGCATGATTTGCCTTCTAGATACGTGCTCTGTTTTCTCACGTCATCGACTCTAGTGTGTCCCCACTAACCTGGTTAATGTGCACAGTAATAAGTTTTCAATTCACAGATGCATGTTGTGTTCAAAGCTTTATCACATCCTGCGCTGGTGAATAGATCACTGACATAGAGCACTTGCGCATGTGAGCTGCCTAACATTCACAGCCTTACCGCGCTCTGGTAAGTAGATGCTTTTATGTTAAAAAAAAAGTATCATTTACAAAATCTCTACATCATTTTCATGAAACTCACCCACCTTTATGCAACACGCTGACCTGGGATTCTTGCGTTCTCCTTTCAGCTGGATAAAGTGATTGCAGGTACCATTGATCAGACAACCGGCGAAGTCCTTTCGGTCTTTCAGGCCGTTTTAAGAGGCCTCGTGGACTACGAAACAGGAGTCAGGTTGCTTGAGATGCAGCTGATGATTTCTGGTCTAATATCGCCAGAATTAAGGAGGTGCTTTGACCTCAAAGATGCCCAAAATCACGGCCTGATTGATGAGCAAATTCTGTGCCACCTCCAAGAGCTAAATCAAGCTAAGGAGCTCATTGCTGCTGTGCCCTCTGCCGCAGTTCCAGTGCTGGACGCTCTGGCTCAGGGTGTGCTGTCTGAGACCATGGCTGTCCGCGTGCTTGAGATCCTGCTTTCCACGGGCTTCCTGGCGATTCCGGCCACGGGAGAACAGTGGACCCTCCAGAAGGCTTTCCGCCAGAACTTGATTTCCTCAGCATTGTATTCTAGGGTCCTAGAGAGGCAAGCCATGTGCATAGCTCTGATTGACCCCTGCACTTCTGAGAAGGTGTCTCTACGGGAGATGCTTCAAAGAAGCGTTCTCCAGGAAAACACAGGGATGCGGCTTCTGCCTGTGCGACCACAAGAAGGCGGCCGGATAACGTTAAAATGCGGAAGAAATATAAGCATTTTAAGGGCATCTCATGAAGGCCTCCTGGACCGGGAAACCATGTTTCGGTTATTAGGCGCACAGCTGCTCTCTGGAGGGCTGATTGATTGTGACTCTGGTCAGAGATTGAGTGTTGAAGAAGCTAGGTTAGAAGGAGTGATCGACAGAGACACGGCCAACAGCATCCTCACGTACCAGGCTCAAACAGGTGGGATCATACACTCAAAGCCCGCAAAACGCCTGACTGTGGATGAAGCTGTCCAGTGCGACTTAATCACTTCCAGCAGTGCCCTTTTGATCATAGAGGCTCAGCGGGGCTACGTGGGACTCATTTGGCCCCACTCTGGTGAAATCTTTCCCACTTCTTCCTCCTTACAGCAGGACTTGATCACAAACGAATTGGCGTACAAAATCCTGAATGGCAGGCAGAAGATCGCTGCCCTTTATATTCCAGAAACCTCGCAAGTCATCGGTCTGGATGTTGCTGAAGACCTAGGGGTTATAGATAATAACACCGCCTCGATTTTGAAAAATATAACTCTGCCTGATAAAATGCCAGACCTGCAAGATTTAGGAGCTTCTTGTAAAAATGCCAAAAGATGGCTCACCTTTTGTAAATTCCAGCCGTCTAGTATCCAGGATTATAGCCAGGAAGAGGAGGTTTGTGATGGAGAAGAGCCAGTGGCAACTCAGAACTCAGAACAAACTAAACAACTCTTCCTGTATTACTTGATGATAAATAGCTACATGGATGCAAACACAGGGCAGAGGCTTTTGATGTATGATGGGGACTTGGATGAGGCTATTGGGATGTTACTGGAAGGGTGTGGTGCAGAATTTGATAAGGACACACTCACAAAAGAATATCTTGATTTAAATACCTCTAGTATATTTCTTAACAATGCTCCCAGTCAGGAAAATAAAGAAAAGGATGAAAGTACAGTCTTACCAAGTAGTTTTGATAAATGTCCCCACAAAACATCTGAACACGCAGAGACAAATGGAAGTAAAAAGCATGGCATTGATGAAGCACTTATATTTTATCAGTCAGGAAGCCTGGCAAATGTACAAGCAATCGATCGTAACATTAACAGCTCATCTAGTGTGTGTGTCCCCAATGCCACATCATATTTAACACAGCCGGAATTTGTGGACGTTAGCTTGCATAGGCGTAATTCTGGAGACATACGTAAAAACTGTGAAACTCCGTGTCAAGTTGAAACAAGTGAACACATAGATGGATGTAGGCCACATAAAAACAGCACAAACTTTGCAAGTGGTTTGCAAACTAATGCTAGTGGGAAATCCAACAGCAGTTGGTCCCGTGATCACAATGAAACAGAGACTGAAGGTAACAGAAACAAGGATTCAACTTTCTTTGACTATTCACCCAGACTAAGTGCCCTCTTAAGTCATGATAAATCAAGAAGTAATCAGGGAAGTTTTAAGAACGTTTGCGCTCCAAAGAGCAACGGAACCGAACACTGGACATTGCCCTGCAGTGACCAAACCGTGTTAGTGGGTCAAAAACTGGGAGAAGGATGCCAAGATCAGTATCTGGGAATTGCAGGTATTAACATCAGTTTACAAGGAGAACCCCCTGGACGGGCATCAGTGAATGAGGCCTGTGACAGGCCTCAGGTCCAACTTCTGAGTGGTAAGTGCACTGCAGATACTTCTGGTGAGGGTGACAACATGGGTGCTGCTTTGCCGTGGAAACGGGAAGACAGACAAAATGAGTCTGAAATGGGAGAGCATCCTTGTGCCATGACTCCAAGGGAGGCTGGGCAGCCCCGGGGTGAGGCCAGTGCCGCCCATGCTTGTGGCAGACCATTGCTGGAAGAAGCCGCCGGGGCCGGTGACTATGAAACGTCACTGCTGGATGAGCAGGAGAGCGACACAGAAACCGACACTGAGAGTGATGATGACTTTTATGACACTCCCATGTTTGAAGACGATGACCACGATTCTCTGCTTCTTGAAGGTGATGACCGTGATGGGCTGCGACCCGAGGACTACGACACACTGCAAGAGGGGACTGATGTGACTGAACCTCTTGGAGATGTTTTCTATGAGTTCACAAGCGAGGAGGGAAATTCTGGGTTTCCCCAGGTGGGGTGGGTTGGTAACTTGAGTGTGAGGGAAGAACCCCAGCCTCTTCAAGCTGTGTTCTATCCGGGTGAACAAGTACATTTGCCTTCAGCTGGCTCAGACCAGGTACATGGACTGTTGCTGAGAAGTCTATCAAAAAGCACAGATAATCTGGAAGGTGCGAAGTCGGACTCGTGGATCAGTAATGAAAGTGCAGAAGGAAGAGAGAGCTTCGGTGCTTCATTCAAACTGGATGACGCTGGCAGTTGGAGAGGAAGAAAGGAGTGTGACCCTGGAAAAGAATATAAATTGTATGTTGATCATTTCGATTCAACGGAAAGTGAAGAAAGTTACGGGCATCGTGATCAGGAGGACGATCGGGACAATGATGCTGAAGATGATGTAAAAGAAGGAGGAGATGGAGATGAACACAAAACTGCCCCAGGCCAAGATGCAGTTGGAAGCATCTGGTCGTGTGCCGCTAGGAATGAGAAGGAAAACAGTGATGAGACTCAAAGTATCAGTAAAGCGATCTTCCTGCATAAAATGCACAATTACCATTCCTTGGAGAGACAGCACAGTGTAAGTGTCTTACAGGCAGCATCAACTAGTAAAAGTAGGGTAGTTACTGAAAGAAATACCCATCCAGAAGATACAGCTGTTGTTGGAAAACACAAGGACTGGGTGTTACATCATGAGATGATACTGAAAGATGCATTGTTGCCTACCATTAAAGACCCTGGATCAAGACAGATCTCTGGCCCTGAGGACGCATTACAGAATGCTATTGTCCTTTCAGCTTCTGATTTAGATAATAATCCAAGGAGCACAACGTTGACATTGATTCAAGAATCAGCATCCGTGGAATCTGTCAGCGGCAAAGGTGGGAATCTTGAGGATGTGACACCTGAAGTTGACTCATCTTTTAAGAAAGCTCTTTATTCTGACCCAGATTTAATGGAAAGACGTGCTGAGGAAAGCTGTTTGTCTTCTGAAGCATCTCTAAGGGGCAGAGGTCACCAAAGAAATGGAAGAGATGGAAATGGAGCATCAATTCGGAACATGTGCTCAGATAAGGGAGAAGAGCTTATGGGAAGTACAATAGAAGAGGATAAAGATCTCGAACTTGTATCTAATAAAGGTGCGAGGGAAGATACTGAGTTAGTTGGTAGTCAGTGCCCATCCCTGCCGATCACCGGGCATGAAGACCATCGTAAGGAAGGGACCCTGCAGACAGTGGTCAGTAAAAGTCCGGTTCAGTTTGAGAATCTTGGAGAAATATTGAACACATCAGCTTCCAAAGGGATCAGTGGCTCTACTATTTTGTCCAAAGGGAATACAAACACTAAGAAAGAATCCTTTTCGGCGCAACCTGATAGAGAGCCTGTTCCATTTACATCTTTAAAACATTGTACTCTGAGTGTAAAAGGGAAGGATGCACTGAAACCAAACACAGACATAGCAGGCGGGCTAAATGTCTCTTCACATCCTGGATTGAATTCAGAGATTCCGAGCTGTGACTCAATCGATGTCCCTCCCATGAAAGAACACTTAGAGCTAGGAACCACGAGTGTAAAAGAAAGGGCAACTCTTATCCAAGAAGGCTCTCCTGTGAATGAGATGGTCCAAAAGCATGACCTTTGCTCAGAAGGAACTGCCTCAGGGGGAGAAGCAGAAAGGCCTCAGCTCACACCTGAAATTAATGAAGCCTCACGTTCAGTCCTACCCCTTAGCCGGGTGGAGGACCCCGGGGGAAATACTGCCCTGGTGCAAGTAGAACGCTGTGTAAATGGAGTGCGAAATACCTCCAGTGACACTTCAGGCACTGATGGAATGGAAAGCCTGAAAGCAACAACTGAGCAAGAGCCACCAACAGAACAAGCCGTGTCTCCAGGAGGCCAAGATAGGGATGTCCAGAGACCTGAATTATCCCGGGTGTTGGTTGAGGACCTAAAGGAAATCTTTAAGAGCATAGTGAAAGAAGGTCACGTTAATCCTCAGGAGGTCGGGGGACCTTCCGCCTGTTTAGATGCTAAAGTGTTAATTCAGAACATAATTGGGAAGTTGGACGCATCAAAATTGGGAAACGAGGGATCAAATAGATGCAGTGGTTCTGGAAACAGGGACTCTCCTGGAGCTCTTCTCCTGAGCAGTGTGCCAGAACTCAATGCAGAAAGCAGGGAAGAGCCTTTCTGTATCACACATCTAAAGGCCGAACTGCTCTTTGATATATTAAGGCAAAACCAGTACAGCCAAGAAATCACAGGAGCATTTGAATTGATGAAAGAATTAACTCAGTTGGAATATGATCTAGAGAAAAGAGGCATCGCGTCCAAAATACTCCCATTGCAACTTGAAAGTGTTTTCTGCAGACTGCTCAGAGATGGATATTCACAGAAATCAGAAGAGGCCGGAGACTGCAATAAACAACCATCTGCTGCGTCTGAGTTGGTGGATGCGAAGTTACAAGTACTTGGAGACCTTAAAAGCCAAGAGGGAAGCCACTGTCCTACCTCAGAGAACCCTAAAGAAACGGGCCGACAACAGTCTCCGCCTTGTGCATCAGTATTGCCGAGAGATGCACAACGAGAGTGTTACGACGATTCCCTGGACAACTTGGAATGTGTTTCAGGCTCAACAGAAACGGCCCTTGGCGAAAACGCAGCGGAACTCGTAAGTTGACCTCTACGTTTTACGTGGAAGTGGTTGCATGAAATCACTTGGGAATAATCCCCTGTCTTTTATTTCCTTTAAGTAAATCTGCATGAGGACTACTGAAATAAAATGTCCAATTTCATCTTTAGTTTTCCAGTGAGTCACAGCAGTGCGCACAGCACACTGAAAAAATGCTCGAGTATTTGGCTTTGCTGCAAGATATGAAGCCTCCTCTCTTCAACCAGGAGCCTCTGGATAACAATCTAGAAGCTTTGAAAAACCAAATCAAACAGTTAGAGGTGAGTTTGCTGCTACCTGTCTCTGGCTGGTGGTCAGCTGATGTCATATTGATAGGGTTTTGTTTTTTTTTTAATCTCTGGAGTATGAGTTGTGTTTGCGTTTCTCACAAAATAGTAAGCGGGCCTGGGAAATATTTCTTTGCAGACATTTGAATTGGGATTGGCTCCGATTGCTGTCATCTTAAGAAGAGACATGAAGCTGGCAGAAGAGTTCCTGAAGTCTCTCCCGAGCGGCTTTCCCAGCGGGCAGCTTGCGGAACTGAGCGACAGCCACAGGCGTCTACAGGCCGCCTTCTTCTCCCTCAGTGACGGGTCTTCCGAAAGAAGGAGGCAACTTGTGCTTGCGATGGGCTCTGAAATGGTAAGCACAAAGATGTTTCCACCGACCCAAAGCTGAGTTTTGAAGAATTCATCATTTCGTCCCAAGATGAAGCATTTTCTTTTCAGACCGTTAAGGCTTTAAAGCAGAATCATTGTTTGTAAGCACATGACATTTGGGGCCCAACAGAAATCAACACACAGTTTTATTTTCTAGGCGAAACTGGCCGTTTCCCATGAAGAATTTCTGCATAAGCTGACGTCGTTTTCCGATTGGCTCTCAGAGAAGAGCAAATCTGTGAAGGATATTGAGGCCATGGATGTTGGAGCTATTGAACTAAAGACAAGCTTGGAGTTTCTCAAGGCAAGCATCAAAATAAATATGACCAAGTGTCTTTGAAAGCCAATGGATTTCATAGAAATGCTTAGAAAAAATACCATCTTTGTCTCTGAGAGGTGTCTGCTTTTAAGATCATCAGTTTGTGGATGCCAATCTGAGGTTATCTCCACCTCATCATCAAACTTTTACTACCCTAGACATGTTGATATTTGCATTCATGTTAATGTTAGTTAGTCCGGGAGCCCTAGTGGTACAGTGGTTAAAGTGCTCGGCTGCTATCCACAGAGTTGGTGGGCCCCGCCAGCTACTCCAGGGGAAACTGTGGTCCCCGGCTTCTGCATCTCCCGTGGGAGCCCTGGGAGCCGTGCGACCTGGCCCTGTAGGCTTGTTAGGAGCGGGGTTGACTCAGCAATCGTGGTTTCCTTGGTTGCCTTACTCATTTGGATCAGGCTATGTTTCTTCTATGTTCTGACTTTGAACAACATGCCTCTTGAATCATGGTTAGAAATCTACGGGTCAGAAAATCAAAATTCTGAATCCCTCGGTTCGTTCCTATTTCAAATGCCCCACAGTCTCATTTCTGGTCTCTGAGAATTGCAGGACTACCAGAAATACTGGCAAGTCCCATTTAATGCCGCTGATGGTCTCCGGTGTGCTGAGTGCACCTGAGAAGAAGCTTTACCTTCGGTCAGAGTTAACATTTTACTTTGTGACATAGCCGGCAAGGTTCCAATGTCGTTAGAAGGGCGCTTTATCTTTTTATGTAACACTAGTTGCCGTAGTATTTCATAGTTTCATCCCTCTCGTTGAAAGGGCTTCAACATTTTGTAGGAAAAGCCCACTGTCCTTTCATTCTGTTTTCCCACCGGCTTTTTTATAGCTTCTTTGCCCTGCGTAGGAGCCCTGGTGGCTCGGTGGTTACACATTGGGCTGCTGACGGCAAGGCCAGCAGTTTGAGCCTATCAGCTGCTACTTGGGAGAAAGAGGAAGCTTTCTACTCCCGTGAAAAGTTGCCGTTTCGGAAACTCACGGGGCAGTTCTGCCCTGTCCCATGGGGTGGCTATGAGATGGCATCTACTTGATGACAGCGAGTTTGGGGTTTTTTTTTAACTTGCATCACCAGGTTATATGTAAAATTTTGGCCTAGTAAATGCTGAAAGAAATAGATCAATAAAATTTTGATTCCCTGATGAAAGAGGCCTGCTTTAAAATGTAATTTGAATGTTTACCTTTATCATCTCTCTCGGTAACTTGTAATGCTTTGTTCACAGAATGTGTTCAAAGACCTTGGACGTACCAAAATGCAGCTGGAGACAACTGCCTTTGATGTGCAGTTCTTCATTTCCGAATATGCACAAGATCTGTCTCCCAACCAAAGCAGACAACTGCTCAGACTCTTAAACACAACTCAGAAGTGTTTTCTTGATGCCCAGGAGTCAGTTACTGCCCAGGTGCAACGTTTAGAGGCTCAGTTACAGCTAGAGCAAGAGCTTGGTGATCAGAAGGTTTGCCTTTCTTTTGGGGTTGGAATTCCAGGGTACGGGAAGATAGGAATGGCTTTCTAGAAAGACAATTCATGGATGGGTACAAGGTAGAGACTAAAATATAGAAAAATACTGTTTTTCATATTGTTGCTATAATTCCATTCATTCCTCTGGCTTCCTAAAACAAGCCTTTTCCAGGGAATGTTGCAGGAATTTGAAGGGATATGCGGATGAAGGTAGGGCTGCAGAGATTCAGGGTATCTCGTCCCCTCTGGGAGATAATATTGCAATACCAGGGTGGATCCAGGGCTCTGGACCAGACTGCTGCCTTTAGATTCCCACTGCACAGCTCAAGAGCTGTGTGACCTCAGGCAAGTCACGTGACCTCAGTTTTCCTCATTGGTCAACTGGAAACGATAGTGCTTCCCTGGAACAATTATGAGCATTTGGTTAAAGGATGCATGCGGAACGCTCGGCGTCTTGTCCAGCTTGTGTGAAGCTCTTGGTAAACGTTATCTATGGCTACAAAACATAACCGATCTATAATAGGAAGAGAAAAGGTGCATGCATATGGTATTGACTTAAAAATACTGTATTAGAAAATGACACTTTAAAAGAGAGCTGCATCTAATCAGAGTGACGAGCCAACGGGCGGGAATGACTGTCTGTGGGACTGGGCACCGGGATTAAGGGGAAACCGCATGATACTCTTTCATCTCTGGAAGCACGCAGCCATTGTCTCTAGCACGATAACCTCGATCCACCTGTCCAAGTATGTTGAGAGGCAAAGCCAACTAACTTCTGTTTTGGTATCCTTTTGCAGAATTAATTGTTTGTGTCGCGGGCTTCAAGAGCTTAAGAACAATGGGATGTTTTCTTCCTGTCCGTCAGAAGTTCCATCTCTCACATATGCATGGCCAGTATTCTGCTGAGCAGTTGCGTCCAAACATCCAAACACGGTCTCTTTCCTTCTGATATGGAACACACGCTCCCCCTTTCTGTCTCCCCTTGCTCGGTGCATACCGCAGTGCTATCATGTTTACAGCATACTTTTAAAAGCGTATTGAGAGGAAACTTGCAAAATGTGTTCTAATCAGGAGCTGTCAGAATAGCGATGTTCTTGCTACTCTTTTAAAGCTGCCTTGGTGTTTGCTCCACTTTAGATTGTAGCGGAATGCCAGCAAGAGTACAAAGAAAAACTGCAAGGACTCAGTGATCTCCTCACCCAAACGGAAAACCGCCTGATTGGCCACCAAGAATCCTTCGTCATTGGAGATGGCACGGTTGAGTTAAAGAAGTACCAGTCCAAGCAAGAGGTAGACGTGGGGTTTCACATGGGCAGCTCTGTTTCTGTGAGGTTTTATTAGTGCTGTTTGGAAAGCAGTCAGGATTCTTGAAACATGTCAGTCATTTTACTTCTTCAGAGGCAAGGCACCATTACACCCGTTGGGCCTGACACTCAAAATCAGATTTTCAGCGTCTAGCAGACCAGGTCACTTACTTGCCTACTTTTTGATACCATATTAAGAGGGACGGGTAAGGAGAGGATATGCTAATGGAACTGTTTTGTTTGATGAATTAAAATGTGTATCCAATTAAGGCTAACCTACTAACTGGCCAATTAGAGGACATAACAATGAGTCTCTGATCTTTCTTAGCTTCTTTTTTCCTCCTTCTATATCAGCATTTTATCTCTATTTATTAAAGGAAACTGAAAAAGAAATGACAGAAAAGCCTATCTTTCACTTGCTGGCAGGAGAAAGAATATGCTCAGTGGAATTAGCTAGTTCTTAGTTAAAATCCCTGCCGCTCCACATTGTTGGCTTTATATACCGTACTCTCTCCGCCCCTCAGTGTTTCCATGAATCATCCTTCTATTGTTACATTGTCTTAACGGGGGGTGGGGGAGTGGGGGTGGTGGTGGTGGTGGTGTGTGTGTGTCAGAGAAGTGGCCAGCAGAGTTCATATCACTCAGGAATGGCTCAATAAGGAGTTATCTCTTTCAAGTCAAATACTTTTCAGAAAAATTTTAGAGGCCTTAAAATCATGGAGAAAGAGAGTATTACAGCTCCAACTCTGTACACAGTAAAGACCGAAAACACACAGCAAAGGAAGAGGAACGTCCTATCATGAAATTGAGCTGTAAAAAACTCCACTGAAGTAGTATGTATTAAAAAAAACCCACATGCTTAGAAGCAGAGTAGATATGCTTACCATGTTTTAGGAGCTTGGATAAGTTGTCTACATTTTTGAATGCATAAATCATGATCTGATATATAATCCTAATCTAATTCATAAGAAGAAGTGAGAAAAAGATTCCCTTATAACGGCTTTGGTAAATGTGCTCGTATTTTTCTAAAATCTGGTGTATACAAATTTGCTTCGGTTATCTACTGAATACGTCGGTGTTTTCCATGTTTTAAAAACCACATCCATTTGCAACATGAACATGGAACTCAACCTGAAAATCTGTGCCTCTCTTTAGTGTCGTTGGAGAGCTCAGAGGACACTAAATATACCAACTCAGATGGCCTTAACAGACTGAAAATGCGGCTTTTAAGCTGAATATGCGAAACTTGCCTTTCTGTTCATCCCCTTTTAGAACGACAACTCCGTAAGAAATAAGTATGTAGTAATGAATCAAACATGTTTTTCTCTTGTGTTCTAAGGAATTACAGAAAGATATTCAAGGAAGTGCACAGGCCCTGGGAGAAATAGTGAGAAACACCGAGAACTTCTTGAAAGAGAATGGGGATAAGCTGACGCCCAAGGAGAAAGCTTTAATTGAACAGAAACTTAATGAAGCAAAAATGAAGCGTGAGCAGCTTAATGTCCAGGCAGAAGAGTCGAAAAAGGAGCTGGATAAAGTTGTGAAGACCGTGATCAAGGAAGAAACCGAAAAGGTTCATGTTTACTTTTGTGTTACACAATTTCTTGGTTGAGCCTGGTGGGTGTGATCGCTACTATGTGGTGTCAGGTGGTGGTAAGCAATGGATAGCACCGAAGACTAGCATTCTGAATTTCCAGGTATATAACTGATCAACTAATACAAAAAGTTTGGAGGGTTGACTTTAGCTTTTTTGTTAAAATTATTTAAAGTGGGGTGGTGAGCCCTTACACCCGCAATGTGTATGACTCCTCGCCTACTGTTGTGTGTATAGAGAGAGTTATAATTACACGGAGTTATATAGACAACGTATGCTTCAGAAGAGTGAAAACTTCCAAGTAACTGCATGGTGCTCTGAAGTGTAATTTCATTAAGCTCCTCAGGCAGGTTTTAGCATACCAGTATCCTAAACTTATTTAAAACGATCTAAACATCTACACGACCTAACGGTAACGACCGTGTACGTGTTCCAAATGTGAATTCTCTCTGTCCAGGTTGCAGCGGTGAAACAGCTGGAAGAGAGCAAGAGCAAAATCGAAGACCTTTTGGACTGGCTGTCACATGTTGATAAAGACCCAGAGAGGGCAGGGCCCGGACAGAGACAGGTCATTGAACAGAATGGGACCCACTTTGAAGAAGGTGATGGCAAGTCCGTGATTGGAGAGGAGGATGAAGTCAATGGGAACCTGGTGGAAACAGATGCTGATGGGCGCTTGGGAACCACGGGGGAGAACTTGAACCAACAGTACCAGAAACTTAAGGTGTGCCGGATGCTGTCAAATTCTCTTTATAATAGCAATATATGATTGATCCAGGATTCACCAGGGTGGGAAGGTGGGGGAGGGATTGGAAAAAGAGGAGCTTATACCAAGGGTTCAAGTAGAAAATGTTTTGGAAATGATGATGGCAACATGTGTACAGATATACTTGATAACAATTGATGTATGGAATGTTGTAAGAGCTGTAAGAGCTCCCGATAAAATGATTTAAAAAATTATTTTTCCAAAGAAGTGCCCATAACAGATACATTATATTTTTCCAAGTTTAATAATGACCTTAGGATCCAGCAAAGTCCTGACCCTCCCATGCATCCATGGGTATTTTGAATATAAATTATTATTATGAGATTTCTAAGCATGTGAAAGGAGCCTTGGTGATGTAGTGGTTACACGATTTGGGCTGCTAACTGCAAGGTCAGCAGTTTGAAAACACCAGCCCCCTCCTAGGGAGAAAGACTGGGATTTCTACTCCTGTAAAGAGTTACAGTCTCGGAAAACTCACAAGGGCAGGTTTATCATGCTCTGTAGAATCACTATGAATTGGCTTCAACTCAATGGTTGTGAGCTTGATTTGGGTTTCTTGAGGGGTGGGGTGGGTGGAAGCATGTAAAAAAGCAACACAAGTGTTTTGAAGTTCCATTCTTTGCCATATTAATCTATAGATTGTATGATTCATCTAGTCACATGCCTTTTCTTAGTCATTAACACTGCTGAGTGCCAGGTGCTGGCAGAGAGATGACTAGGTGGGCTAGTTGGAGTCGGCAGTATTGAAAAGATGAGGTGTGTGCAAAACTTTAAGGAGACGGGTGATTGGCCAGGCGGATATTTCAGGGAAGGGCTCTGCAGTCAAAGAGAACAACTGGAGAAGATGAGCAGGCTCAGGGTGAGCATGGGAAAGGCCAGTCGGCAGCCGTGCCTGCGTCGGCAGGGGACCCGGTGCCGGTAGATAAGCTCTACAGGGAGGTCATTCCGCTGTAAACCAGTGTGGAAAGCAGCAACAGCGGAGAATGAACGTGTGTGGCATCTTGGAGGAAATGGGCAAGGCTGCCCTGACCGCAGGGAGAGCCAGTGCACCTGTTCAGGCTCACCTGATTGCCCTGGAGGCCAAGCTGATCGGTAACCTGCCTGCTTGGAAGCTTTCCATCCGCCTTCAGAGGGAGGCTCTGCTGGCTCCGGGCTGGGCTCTGAGTATCTCATGTCATGTGCTCCTTCTCCGCAGCCTTTGAGGTATTAGGGTTGTCACCTGCACTTTTCCAGGTGCAGGAAACTGGGGCCCAGTGAGGCTGAGTTGCTCCAAGACCCCTCAGAGCCCCCTTTGGGTTCCTCACAAGATACGAATTGAAAGACAATGGAGTTTCCCCATAAACTTTTGGAAGCCCCTCATATTGTACTTACCGTAATTATTGTCATCCTATTACATGTTGGGCTGCTAACTGTGAGGTCAGCAGTTCAAAACCACCAGCTTTGCCAAGAAGAAAGATGGACTTTCTGCTCCCATTATGAGTTGCACTCTCAGAAACTCAGGAGCCCTCTCCCACAGGATCGCTAGGACTGGGTAGGCATCGACTCCATGGCAGGGAGAGTATTTTCAACAGGTTTAAACTTAACACACTCGCTTTTCCCATTTAAAAGTATTCTCGGGATCACTAAGAAATAAAATATTCTAGTTATTTGCTCAGTAATTCAGTAACGACATCAGGGACGCAGTGAACGAAATGAAACTGGATTAAATAGATGTCGTTGTAGAGTTGGAACGCACATTTGTCGACTTGTTTTCCAAACTGCTCAGTAACAGCACTTGTCCTGTGAGTGTGTTGGAACTTTATAGAGAAGGTTGGAAATTTCCTGATAAAATAAACCCATGTGCTCAAAATGCCGCGTTTCTTATTGTGAGATTCACCAGGGGCATAGAGCTATGCTGCAGCTTGAACAGAGTAAGGCGAAGCGGTGGTGAAGGGGCTCCCCTCCAACCTCAGCGTAACCCTGTCCCTGCTCTGTGTCCCCGTAGGCCCAACACGAGGAGCTCATCTCTCAGCACCAAGCAGTCCTCTTAGCCACTCAGTCGGCACAAGCCTTGCTGGAGAAGCAGGGGCACTATCTCTGTCCCGAGGAGAGAGAGAAACTGCAAAGGAACTTGAAGGAACTGAAAGTGCAGTACGAAGCCGCGCTGGCCGAGACGGAGAAGACCGTGAAGCTGACGCACTCTCTGCAGGAAGAACTGGAGAAGTTTGATACTGATCACAGTGAGTTTGAGCTCTGGCTGCAGCAGTCCGAGCAGGAACTGGAGAACTTGGAGGCAGGGGCAGATGACTTCAGCGGCCTCCTGACCAAACTGAAGCGGCAGAAGAGTTTCTCCGAAGACGTCATCTCGCACAAAGGCGACTTGCGGTACATCACCATCTCTGGGAACAGAGTGCTAGAGGCTGCCAAATCGTGCAGCCAGCGAAAGGATGGCAAGGTTGACGGCGATCACATCGACACTTCTGCCACCCACAAAGAGGTGCAGAGCAAGCTGGACCGTGCCACCGATCGGTTCCGATCGCTCTACTCCAAGGTAATTTCGTATTTATTTTTGAGGACGATCGTCAATCTGTGCTGATCGTTTTCACTCTGTCCTCGTCACGTTTGTTTTGCAATTAGAAGCAAGAAACCTAAAGACTGAAGCTGAAATTTTAAAATAACCTTCTTCACCTACATCTGTTTGTTTTATTCCTCTGCTTTACTTCTGAAAAACGTGTTTAAAATTTAGCAACCTGAAGTTATTTATTGATTGTTTTGCTGGAATCACTTTTTAGTTCCTCAGGGCTGTATCTCTAATAGCGGTCACTGTGCAGTGTGACCACCAGATGGCGGATATGTATTAGCTCTGAGCAAAATCATGTGTGAATTTAGTCTCAAGTTTGGGACTTGGCATTTGGTCCCAGGTGATTCTCTTCACAAAACTGCTGATCCTTCTTTTCCAGATACATTTCACCAGTGGCTTATTTTAATATTTAGTAACGAGTTGTTTCAGCCTCTTAATTTATGCCTGTGGACACCTAGCTGAGTTTGGCTTATTTGCAAAACCACACCCCAAGAAAAGCAATTCTCTCTTGGTGATTATACAGCGAAATATGTTAGAGTCAGAAACAGGGCCTGCCTCGTTTCTCTAGTTCTTACAAGTGTTATGCTTTTGACAAGTGGATCTCACCACCTTTCTGTTGCTCAATTTAGTAACAATTTTAGTTTTCCACCTCTGATGGGTTTCTGCCGTGCAGTCTCCAGCTTTCACAGGACTCACTGTATAAGCAGAACAAGGGCAGACTTTAAAGTTACATTGGGTCCTGAGGAAGAGCAAATTCCAAGGTGTTACAATCCAGCAGGACAGCTGCTAAAACCCACTTCAGACTGCTTTTTGCCTTTATTGGGTAAGGTGACCAGATTTTACCATTGGAAAAGCGGGACACCAGCACGACACCATTGATAAAACTCATATCCTGGTGAAATAGCCACATGGCAGCCGAAAACCATATACCCTAGCTTGTCTTTCCAAAAATCCAGACTTTTAAAAAACGCCATGGGATGTGGGAAAAATTGTTAAAAATCAGGACTATCCCACCAAAAGTGGGATGTCTGGTCACCTTAATATTGTGGCTCCTACCCTGTGTGTACTCGGAGTTCACCAGGTACTCAATCCACATTGGGACTCTGCGAATAGATTTGGGGCGAATAGTATTGTTAGACTAGTAAACCGGCCTCTAACATCATGGGGTTTGTAGGCGCAACTGTACGGCAAAAATACATGAAGATTAGAGCAAAGTCATAGAAGATAGGAGAGGTAGGAGAGAAGATAAAAGAAAGGCATCAGACACATTTTATGGTAGCATGCTCGCCTCATCCCCTCTTGGTGGTCCACGTGGAGGTGGGGGATGAGAGGAGGCAGGGGTGGGGTGGGGAAGGGCCTCGATATTTCTAACCAAGGCTTATATATACTTAGGGGTGTGCAAGCCCCCCTGAAGGGGTTGTACCACAGGCAATACAAGCAATGGGAGGGGGGCAATTTAAGGGTGTGCACGCAATAGGAAGGGAAGGGACTAGAGGTACATATGTGACAAGATGGGCGGATCCTAGATTCAAGATGGCAGCCTATCCTTGGTCCTCCTTGAGCTGGCTTGACTCATTCCAAGCTCTGTCAGGAAAGCAATCCACTCTCCTTATCAGCAGGGAGTGAGTCCCACCTGGGGTGGGACAGACAATAGAGTCTGATTGCTCTAGATGGCTGAAAGCCCTCAGGGAGAACACCTGCAAGCAGCTGACCTCCTACCATGCACAAGAAAGCAGTATCTTAGCTTTGGCATATATCTGGGGGAGTCAACCTGAGGAAAAATCTTTCTGCATCCCACTAGTATCATCAACAGCTTTCTAAAAAACAGGTGTGTAGAATTTAGGCACTTGTCCCTTTTCCTCTTCCAGGTTTGGAACTTAGTATTTGCAATCCTTGGATCATGCAGGCTAGTGTGTTTCTTCTTGTGGACATGTAAGGTCTCTCTCTCCGGAACTAGATTTCAGCCTTGGTCCTTGGCGCTGCGCGAGAAAGATTTCACGCTGAAGCCTGGCTCATGATCCAAGTGAATTGAATGAGAGTTAAAAGAAGCTTCAGGTTTTACACGGCGCCCATAGGATTCCTTTCGACCATGCAGCCTGGCAGAGACTGCCCCAGGTCACGCAAGGATCTCTCTCCTCCCAAGAAGACGACCAGACCACCAAGCAAGACCCTCTCCCTCTCGGTTCCTGCCTTCTTTAGGGTTCCCGGGGGAGGCATGGTGAACGACCCCAGGTCGATCCCATTGGCTGAATTGCAGTCACCTGGCCCAGGTGGGCTGCTCCAGGTGCAACGCCCATCTGCACCTACTGGCGGGAAAATCCAGCTTTGTCCTTTGCTGGCTCTCCTGGGCATGCGTCAATGGACTTCCCAATTCCCTAAGCTAAGCTGTCTAACAGACATAGCGGACTCCTCATTTAGATAGCTGCATGTTTTGAGACAAGTCTTTAAGACCGCAGATGTTATTTTTCATGGTAGCCCTGGGTGTGGGGTACCAGCCCCCCCACTGGAATGGGTCCAGGGAGCAGTTGTGTAATTGAGGGGTAAAATTAAAGAGACATCAGACCTCTGGGACTGTCATGACTTCAGGAGCTAGATCCGTGCAGAGGAAGAGAATATATTACCAACCAAGGTTTATGTAGACTTGGTGGGTGGGAAGGGGGGCATGCAAGCCCCCTCAATACAGGTAATCACATAAGTAACAAAGTGGGCTGTACCCTAACCCTAAAGGTCTCTGAATATAACCTAACACCAGTTCCCGGGGCAGGTAGAGGGGAGTGGCTGTCTACAGAGCCTAGAGAGCAATACCACATGTTTATACCTAGATTTAAGATACCAGCTAAATAGCAATCAGTCATGTGCTTGTAAGAGGTGCCTTTAAGGTAGCTCTATGATGGGAGGATATAGTGGGGAACAATATTAAGTATGAGAATGTGAATGGGTCTCACCTCCAACTCATAAGCGTGAGGGCCTGCCTCCACTCCAGAAACCCAGCCTGCCAGGCTGCTTAATACATGAGAATAAAGGATTCATCTGTATTCACTCTCTTCCCGTTCTCTGTTCCCCACACCTGGGCCCTCTGACTTCTTCACCATGCTTTCTAAATGTTTAATATTCTCTGCTTTTTCTTGTATGGAGGTCTTTACCTGTGTTTGTGGCCATTTTTGCAGGGTTCTTATTGACGCTTTGCTCCCGGGTGTGTGTGTATCTGTTTAGGAAACCAGGATGCGTGGGTTATGGAGACGGGAACTGGTCTGGTGATGGCCCAGGGGCCGTGGAGGGGAGGGTGGGAGAAAGGGGGGATCCACAGCAGTGGGCACAGGAAAGAAGGAAAGGTCACCATGTGGATTGTGACAATGAATGCACAACCCTTCTTGGTATGGTCGAATGATTGAATTGTATGATGTGCTGATGATAGCTTAGTCAAAATAAAGAGGACTTTTCCATCAGGGAAGAATAAAGTTTTAGAGCAGGGTTGAGGGAACTCATTGGCTCTTGCCCTTGGTTTTACTGTAATCTGGACTATTTGTCCTTCTGTTTTAACGCTATGAAGCATACAGGCCTGACTTATGAATTACATTGAAATCCTTCATATTAAAAATGAGAGGGCTTTCCAGTTTTGTGGAAGAACCATTATCTTTTAATCTCATTATTCCACGAACATGTTGAAGCCCCCTAATAACTCTCAATATACAAGGTGGGTACAAACCAAGGAGGCGGCCTGAGCAGATCTGCCTCCTCTGACACATGCCATCATAACCCTCCTCTGTTGTGTTAAGTTTCGGTCATTGTGAATGTGTGTTTGAATTGACATACATCTAGAACTATCTCGTGTTCTTTTTGCTGTCATGGAGGTTAAATGTTCACATAAAGAGGGAAATCTTATTCCTACAGTTTTGACTGACTGTAATTGAAGTCTGATCTCTTCCAGGCTATATTAACTAGTAGGTCTTGAGGTTATGTTGACAGATAGGAAAAGAGTGAGTTGTAATCCCCACCCTGCTTATCTTTTGATTGCTTAGTGCAACATTCTGGGCAATAACCTTAAGGACCTGGTGGACAAATATCAGCACTACGAAGATGCATCCTGTGGACTTCTGCCTGGGCTCCAGGCCTGTGAAGCTGCAGCGAGCAAACACTTGTCGGAACCCATTGCTGTGGACCCCAAAAATCTGCAAAGGCAATTAGAGGAGACCAAGGTGAGTAAACAAATGAGAAAGGGAAAGGTATATAGACCCTTCAAGAGTCTTGCCCAAGGTCTTCCTTCGCTAGTGTCACCTAGGGTAGAGGTCAATGAGGAAGGCACGTTTCGTCCCAGAGCAAGTCGTGACTATTTCTCCCCAGTCCATTTATCTCTCGTTCTAGTGAGATAGTTTTATACACAGGTGTAGAGTTGGTTTTACTGTACCTGCCAATGTCCAAAGAAAACCCAATAGCATACTCTGGGTCCCATTCTTGAAAAGAATTTGGTAATTGGGATAGACTGTTGATCTTAAAAACATCTGCTTACTCATCAGACAGTAGAGAGTTTCATGACATCGTGTTCCGGGAGAGTTACTGAAAGTTGAGCTTCCAGGTGGCGGGCTGGAGCGCACATTTGTGAAGCCTTGATCATCTCGGTGAACCTTTATCTCGACCTTTCCTGTCCCTTGTCTCTGCTCCGTCCGTTCTTTTCAACTTTTGATGCCATACAACATATACTTCCTCATCTTGCCCATTGTCTTTCTCTCCCATTGCAATTAAACTCCATGAGGACAGGTACTTGTCTGGTTTGGTCACTTTTATGTCCCCAGCACCTAGAAGAGTATCTGACCCAAAATAGGTAAGAACTATCTGAAAAAATATATATAGATGAAAACAAGAAGAGATATCACTGCCGTATTTGGGAGTTCACTAGCTACTGCCAAGAACTCGTCTGAAAAAGTTTACCTGCCGTGTCAGAAATATAGGCTTGATGTAGAAATTGCAGAATTGTGGGGCTCTTGGCATTACAATGGCAGAGGATGTCTCCGTTCTGTTTTCTTCAATTTAAAGCATATTTCTAAAGTCTAATGTAAAGAAAGACACTTCTTATAACCCATTTCAATATTATTATCCTGTATTACAACTTTCAACATACTCGTTCACTATTACCAATAACTTTTTAGATTGGGCCATTTAGTAATTCTCTTCTTGTTAGCAGAAGGGTAACAGGAGTTTGAGGAGCTCTGGGGAGTCAGTGGATAAGTACTTGGCTGCTAACTGAAAGGTTGGTGGTTCAAACCTACCAGCTGCTTCATGGGAGATAAATGTGATCGTTTGATTCTGTAAGGAATTACATCTTTGAAAGCACCGTGGCACTGCCCTCCTCTATCCTACAAGGTTGATATGAGTGGGAACCAGCTCACCAGCAATGAGTTTAGTTTGGTTTGGTGCATAGTGACTTATCACTGCCAGAGCTAGCGAGCCAGCACAGTCTTGGCAGGTAAGCAGCTCCTGGTAGAATTTTGTTGCATCTCTTGGTTAAAAACACCAGACTTACTGCCATCAAGCCAATTCTGACTCATAGCAACAGAAAAGAGCCGCCGCTTCCGAAACCGTAAATCTTTACGGGACTAGAAAGCCACATCTTTCTGCCACTGAGATGCTTGTGGTTTCAAACAGCTGGCCTTGCAGTTTGCAGCCCAACACGGAACCACTGAGCCGCGAGGGCTCCTGTTAGGGAATTGTAGTAAATCAGTTTTGTGAGGTGAACAGGAAAACGGGTATCTTACTGGTGAGTTTAAAGTTTCAGGTGGAAGGAAACCAAGTCATGGGCTGTAATAAAACATGGCAGGCGATGGCCAAGACAGAGAGAAGGCCTTGAAATGGGATGGAAGCATCAGCCGAGGGGAATGAGCAGGAGGCCGGGAGGTAGAGAGGGCGGAAAGTACTGCTGCTTTTCAGAGTAGGAGCATGCACACAGCCCTGCAGGAGGGTCTTGGGGGATGTCCTGGGCAGGTCCACTCTGATGTGACCTTAGAACAAGTGCAGGACCTGGTACCCGGCTCACACACCCCTACTTATAGTTTGATAGACCTTTTGATATATTCATGGGCTGCATGTGTGTCATCACAATTTATTAAATTATGAAAGTAGGATGGGCTGAGTTTTACCATTAGCTTTAGATATTTTTATTGAAAACAAAGTCCAAAATAGCAGAGGATCTTTACATTTTAAGCCTTCAGTGGTTTGCTTAGCCACCCACTGATTTATTTCAGGAACCGTTATTGGAGCTTCTGGGTGCCAGGCAGATAGTCAATACTCTAGTCAATACTCTTCCTGGGGAACCCTGAGAAACCCTGAGAAGAGTGAGACGAATCTCTCCAAGGGTGAAGCGGAGCCAGGTTCGGGACGATGGTGGCAGTTTGGTGGCGTAGTTGTCTGAGAACGTTGGTATGTAGAAGTGAGTGAAGACATTGGTTCCTTCTCTGATACTTCTGTCCTTTTGATTTCAGCAGTGTCCTGTGTGTGTTGGCTTCCAGGACACATTAGCTCCAACTTGTGAACCACGAAGCAGCTCCTCTTTGGAGCTTTGTTGCTTCTTGCTATCTGAAGGATCAAAAAGCACTTGGAGCTTATAAATTCCACATACTCCTAAATTCGCCCCATGGTTTACTTGTGCATTCTGATCTTGGCCTCGCCGCGAGCATCGTACAGACTTCTCTCAGCTCCTCTCTCGTGAGCAGCACTCTCTCAATGAAGATGACCTCTAATCTTCCTGGCCAATGTGCTAGCCATTACGCTACATGTAGCTATTTAGAACTTGAAATGCGGCTAGGGCAAATGAGGAACTGAGCATTTGATACATTTATTTATCTTTGCAAAAGCTGCCTTTGGCTAGCAGTTAGCGTATGGGGCAGCAAAGCTTTAGCCAAACAGGTAGCAAACTCTGTTGCCGCACCGGATTTCTTCCCCCAGAGATTGCCTGTTTGGAGACACCCTGGTTGCGTAGTGGGTCATGAGTTGGCCTGCTACTCCCAAAGGCCGCAGTTTGAAACCACCATTGGCTTCTGTGAGAGAAAGCTGAGGCTTTCTTCTCCTATAAATATTTACAGATCCCATAAATATTTTTTCCATCCTATGGTGTTGGTATAGATAGGAATCAACTTGATGGCAGCGGGCTTGGCTTGGTTATCTAACCTATTCTATTTCCTGCAGAGGCCCCTGTCCAGACTTGTTACTGTTCACGTTATCCCTTGATCCGCATGGCTGCTTCCCTTCTTCCCCATTGATTCAGCCCACACAGCACCACCTGTTACCCTCACTTAGCCATCAGCTCGTCCTCGCCTCTGCTGCAGGCGAACATGTGACCTCTTCAGCCTGACTTTCTAAAGTCTGTTGTTCACCCACCTTCCCACATATCTCTGTTGATCCACCACACATATCCCCCAGCTGGATAGAACTGCCCCCCTTTTCTTGCGACTTCTGCCTTGTCCTTTAGTCCTCCTGTCATTCATTCATTCATTCCTGCAGGGCATGCCTCGCTTCCTGCACACTTCTCCAAGCCCGCCCTTTCTCCAGGACCCACCTCAAGCCACCGTCATTGGGGGGGGGGCAGGGGGAGGCGCTCTCCACTCACTCCCTTTTCTGTTTCCAGGAGCCGTTTTTCTGCCTCCTCATGGGCACATCCCACTTTTATCATGTCCTGTCTTACACTAGGCGTCCCTTGTGTGTGCTTGTGTGTTTTCACAAAATGTAGCAAACCTTTTCTTTTACATTTATAAGATGGTCAGTAATTTTGGTTAGTTTTACAAGCATATGACTCAGTTTTGAGTCCGGGTGTAATGAAATAGAAGTCCCTAATTTTCTCCTTATCTGAAGTGAGAATTGGTCCCAAAGACGATGGCTTTTGCTGATGTTTGCCCGTTGTTGTTGATGCTTGGTGGCAGTTGTGGTGGCTTTGTTTAAAGGGTTAAAGGGGGAACACACGTTGAGCTGAGAGGCTTACATGGTCAGGAACTAGGCTAATTGCTAGGAATGTCTGCTTGAAGGTTTATTTCAAGACCAAATTTGTGCTATCCTGTCTGATGCTTTTGCTAATGGTTTTTTTTTTTACATATAATGCTTCTTATTGTGAGAATTCTAGAGCCACTTTATAAAAATGAAAGGTTTACTCTGTTTTAATTTATCTTGTTGTAATTCTTTTTTTCCATATGGGAATCTACCTTTTAGTTCTATGAGCATAACTGAAAAGCATTAATCCTACAGGCTCTGCAAGGTCAGATATCAAGTCAGCAAGTTACTGTTGAGAACTTGAAAAAAACTGCTGAAGTGCTTTTAGATGCCAGGGGATCATTGCTGCCTGCTCAGAATGACATCCAGAAGACACTGGGTAAGATGTGCATTTGCTTGTTTGCTGCCTCACAGAGGAATTCTAAGCAAAAATATTCTAATACACAAGGGGAAATACATACTAGTGTATATATTTGTGTGATTTGTTCTTTCACTCTGAACTTTCAATTCTCATTCTGGAGAAAAAGGTATACTTTTCTAGGTATGTTAGAATCCTGGGTCTGGGAGCTGTGTAGCATAAAGGAGCACATTCACATTGTAATTTCATATTCAGAAAATGTAACATTATTTGTGTAGCACAGAATTAGAACGTTCCAGGATTCTCCTGACTTACGGGAGTGATTGGGAGACCCTGTCTTAAGACAGCATCCTCACTTCATTCTCTTGAAGCTGATGTGAAGTGGCCTCATGGGGTTTCTGTGACACAAACTGTTCAGTTGTATACTAGACACTTACATACAGTGATAGTGCTACTTTTGTGTCCTCTCGAATTTTGAAGCATTTTTCAGAGAAGTAAGGAGCCCTGGTGGTGTAGTGGTTATGAGTTAGACCGCTTACCAAGAGGTTCTCAGCTCGAAACCACCGTCTTACACCTAGGGAGAAAGATGGGGCTTTCTACTCCCATACAGAGTTAGTCTTGGAAATCCACTGGCCTATTGGGTTGACTCAATGCAGTGAGTTTGATTTTGGGAGAGTTTATCTTAGTCCCTGTAGCTTCCGATAGGGTTTAATTATACTGAATGTATAGTAGATTATCACTACATGTTATTTACTCTCTTATATGTATTCTTTATATGGTTTGAGTTACTTTATATTTCTGTGCATGAAATGATGCATTTTAGAGTATGGATTATACTCTGAGTAGCAATGTTAGTTGAAGGGAAGGATAAATCTTTGCTCTTTTAAAATGACTATGTAGAAGGAAAACCCTTGATTATACTTCAGAGACATTTGAACTTTTCAAATCATGCAGCCTGAACAGTAAATGCTTCTTTAGCATGCACCCCCATGTAAGCACCTGTGGTTATAAATCATATATATGTAGTCTTGTATGGGAGCCCTGGTGTTGCAGTGCTTAAAGCACTCAAAGGTCTACAGTATGAGCTCTCCAACCCGTGCAGGGAGAGGCATAGCAGTCTGTTTCTGCACTGACTTACAGCTTTGGGAACCTTCTGGAGCAGTTAGTCAGGGTTGACCTGAAAGCACTAGGCTTATGGTTTATTACTCTATTACCATATTAAAATAATAAAATAGGAACATAAAAATTCTTAACCTTGATGAGAAGAATATGAATAGAGGTGTCAACATTTTGTTCTTTTATCCCAACAAACCTTGCACATCCCGCCTTGAAGACGATTGCTTTCAAATTCTGGACACAGAGTTACAAAAGCAAGAAAAACTATCTTTGACGTAGGAAGAGGCAATTTGACATTTCCCTGACTGTTGTCTAAATGTATACAGTTCATTTTTCTTTAGTTAAAACATATGTATCACGTTATTTTAAGATTTTGAAAATGACTTCTGTCTTAATTTTCTAGGAATATGTAAAAATCTATTTAAAGAATAGAGAAAGTAGATCTCTAAGATCTCTTTGACTTCTGAGAAAATGCCACCCACTTAAAAAACTTCTTATAGTGGATTTTTCTTTCCTATCTTTTATTACAATAGTTTGCAGGTTATTGAATTCAAGAATGCACTTCAATGACAGCATTTTTCACCATGAAGTACAAAAATAAATGGTAACATTATAATACATTAATTAGTTGAATTATAGCTGTCCTGGCTTGGGAAATCACTCCCCAAACAGACGGCTACAGTTACTTACTCTGCTGATGCCCAGAGTTGTCCACTTGAGAAGTAGCTCAACTGCAGAGCTTCTATAGTTCCATATCTTGATCTATCTATATGTTTATATACCTATATATTTAGATGGATAGGTGGCAAGAGAGAGAGAGAGAGACCCAAATCAATCTCATAGTGACACTAGAACACAAGGCACAACTGCCCCTATGAGTTCCTAAGATTGTAACTCTTTATGAGAGGGGAAAGCCAGTATTTCTCAGAGAGAGAGAGAGAGAGAGAAAGATAGATTTAAATTCAGAGCACGTACTTGAACTTGCTGCTTTTTTTTTTTTTTTGCTTACGGCCTCTTGGTGCCTGTTCAACCCTGCCCTCCTTCCCTGTCCACATTCTCAGTGTGCCTCAGTGACAGGGGCAAGATTGTCTCAGCAGCTCATCTAAGCTTCCTCTCTCACTTAAGGAACATTTGCCAACCTGCTTGCTCATGATGTCGTATCAGAACAATTAAAGAGAAATCCTGTCTTACTCATATGGAAAATGTTCCATGGGTCAAGTGTAGGCAGTCTATTTCTTTCTTATAGAGCTGCTTCAGATTAACGCTTACTTTGCCTGAGACATTTACAATGTAGTTGACGAAAGCATTCAGCAATAATTAAAATTGGAACTCTGCGGAATTTAATTCAAAATTAAAAACAAATTGTTTTCCACAATGATGCAGACATTTAAAAAGACGATTGTCCTCTAAACTTTACACTGATCTGAAGTAGAAACTGCAAGAATGTTAAAACATAGAACTTTACATCCAAGTGAAAATTAGAGTAGAAAAGTTTGGGGTTTTTAAATTCAATCATCTTAAATCTCTAACATTGATGGTAAACTTTGTCTCATGCGACATGAACTAATCTGATAATCTTAAAAAATATATTTTTTATCTTCCACTACACTTCTAAAGCAACTTCTTTTTAAAAGTAACTTCTATATATAGATATTTATTTCATATATATCTATGACACATAATCTCACTCATCTCTGTGATAAGTAGATTTTTGCTGTCTTTTTTGAATAGAAGGGTAAGTCAAAAAGTGTTGCTATTAAGGCAGTTCATATATGCACAAATTTATTCCCAACGAAAATTATTTAAACATGTCTCTGTGATCAGTGGCTAGCTGCAGACAAGTTCTCTCAGTAATTTACTTTTATAAGCCTTACTCGGGCACCTTAACAAAACAAAGGATACTTAACAAAGATCAGCAAGCTCAAAGAGCTGATCTTTCCGTCAGTGTTTTAGACAAGATTGAAGCTAACGAATACACTTTTATGGAGTGACTCATTACCAGAGTCAAGTGATTAATTTACCAATGTGCCCCAGAGAAGCAAGTCCAATCACACAGCGGCTTCTGAGGGCACCGCTGGACCAGTCCCATTCCAGGAAAAGAGGCTGGCTCCGCAGGCGCTGGTGATTTTTCCCTGGAACTCTGGAGAGCGAAGCCTGATAGATTTTTGTTCTCGAAAGATATGAGATGATCTTGGGAGCTTGTTATGAAGGAGTGTTAAGGAACTCGAACGGTGCACTGGTGAGTAAAACGCCAGACAAGTCATGCCCAAGGATTTTTCCAATCAGGGTGGCCATGGCTGTCTCGTGAGAATTTCTTTGGGGAAGCTCCCATCTGCCCTATAGTTCGATTCTTGCCCCTTCAGATTTACTTTGTTCTGGCTTCTCAAATGACATTTAAGATGCATGCAATTTGAGTTCCTTGAGGTTACCAGAACTTCCGTTTTCAATGTGGTGAAAGTAGACAAGTTCAGAACTCTCCAGGGAAGAACTGGAGCGATGGAGACATGGCCTTCAGAAGCATATACGCTGAGCTTGGTGTAAACTATGCTGAGAAAAAGCTTCACATTTTGGCATTTTTATTTAATAAAAGTTTCTATGATTTTGTGGCAATGCGTTTCAACTTCCTGTCTTACATTTGGTTCTGCCAATTTCTATCCACAGTGAAGGGTGACAGAAACTTGTTTTATGTATGAATGAGTGAGAGTATTTTTATATATAAAGGTTAATTCTTGAGAAGTCTTTATAGATGCATATTGTTTCTTCAGAATAGCTCCCTTGCTGTCACCGCCCCCCACCCCAAATTGGCCAACAAGCATGGCCAATTGGAAATGACAGGTTTGAAATGAGACCCAATAAACCAACATTTATTACAAAAGTTTGTCCCTGTGACTATACATCTAAAAATATCTCTATAATACAGATATATGTATTAACTGCCAAAAAAATTTCAGTAATTGATTTTCCCTCTCACTGGGATATTTTTCTTCTTTGTTCAGATGATGTAAGGTGGTGCCCTGCTAGGCAATAGGAAGTGTATTGTTAGAGTATATTTTCTTTTTTAAATGGTAGTATGGGAGCAACATTGTGATTCAATCATTTTAAGCTTGATCAGAGCAAAGAGGCCTCTGTGGTTAACATTTCCTGATCTGTTTGGACTAGATGACATTGTTGGGAGATATGACGATCTCTCCAAGTCTATTAATGAGCGGAATGAAAAACTCCAGATAACCCTGACCCGCTCACTGAGTGTGCAGGATGGCTTGGATGAAATGTTGGACTGGATGGGAGCCGTGGAGAGTTCTCTGAAAGAACAAGGTCAAGTGCCCTTAAACTCCGCTGCTCTTCAGGATCTCATCAGTAAGAATATTGTAAGTGACAATTTTAAAGAGAATAAAAATCCCCACTAATAGATGAAAGGCACAGTTCAATAAGCTCTGGGCGGGGGGTGGGGGGAGTGGGGTGCACTGCTGATCCACTTAAAGATCCAGAAGAAATGACATGTGTCCTGAGTGTAACAGCATGGAACACGGTGTTTGCACAAAGATGGCTCTGCACACCGATTTGTCTGTGAGGCATCTAGAAAGAGCTTTGTTGTCTTCATGATACTATCATTTGTGTTAAAGAGGCCTATGCATGCATCAAATCCTATCTCATCTACCAAGGCTTCAGCCAGCTGCACATGAGGTTAATCCGCTCCATCTTGTTGTCTGGCCTTTTAAGAATCAGGACCATGGATAATTCAAGCACGCCATTGGATGGATCCCAGGGTTACTGAGTAGCAGCCGCCTCCTGCCTCTTTCAAGCCACTAGCCAGCTGTTCTTCACTTTCCCTTGGAGAGATTTGGGCTGAGATTCCTCCCACGATAGATCAGACAGCATTCTTGTCATTCAGCCCAATTGTCAGTCACAGGTTGCTCAGGTTTCTGTTGCCATGAATAGTAAGAGGAGAAACAGAACAACAACAAAAAAACACTCTCTGATATTACCGATAAGCCTCGTTATGAACATGCACGCACTCTTTGATTCGTTTCAGATGTTGGAGCAGGATATTGCTGGCCGCCAGAGCAGCGTCAATGCTGTGAATGAAAAAGTGAAGACATTTATGGAAACGACAGACCCATCCACTGCATCCTCACTGCAGGCCAAAATGAAGGACTTGTCCGCTAGGTTTTCAGAAGCGAGTCACAAACACAAGGAGAAACTTGCCAAACTGGAAGAGCTAAAAACCAAAGTTGAACTGTTTGAGAACCTCTCAGAAAAGCTCCAAACATTTTTAGAAATGAAATCTCAGGCTCTTACTGAGACAGACACACCAGGAAAAGATGTTACTGAATTGTCTCAGCATATGCAGGTATATGTTCCTGAATGCAGATGATGCTGATTAAGAATATGAATAGTTAAAAATAAAATGAAGACTATTAATAGTTAAGCCAAATTATAATTCACTGATTATATAATATAATATATAATTCACTGTTAATATGATATGCTAACTTGTGCACTAGTGAAGATCTGCGCTTTATTCCACTAAAAACCTTAAGCAGTCTTTGCTCACTGATTAGAAATCAATGTGATGTATCGCAGGCAGCACCTCTGTTGTCCAGTGGATTCTGACCCAGCCTCCTGTGTTCTTAGTAGCGCTGTTCATGGGGTTTTCAGTGATGGATTTTTTTTTTTTGAGGTAGATTGCAACACCTTTCTTTTCGAGATGCCATTTTATTTTTCTTGTTTTTAAAAATTTTATTGGGGGCTCTTACAACTCTTAACACAATCCATTGCATCAAGCACATTTGTACATATGTTACCATCATCATTTTCAAAATGTTTTCTTTCTACTTGAGCCCTTGGTATCAGCTCTTCATTTTTCCCCTCCCTCCCCCACCCTTGCTCCCTCATGAACCCTTGATAATTTATAAATTATTGTTTTTTCATTTCTTACACTGACCAACATCTCCCTTCACCCACTTTTCTGTTGTCCATCCCCATGGAAAGGGGTTATAGCTAGATCATTGTTTTCTGTTCCCCCTGTCGTCCCCCACCTTCCCCTTACCCTCCTGGTGTGGCTACTCTTAATATTGGTCCTGAAGGGTTTATCTGTCCTGGATTCCCTGTGTTTCCAGATATTATCTGTACCCATGTACATGTTCTTGTTTAGCAAGATTTGTAAGGTAGAATTGGGGTCATGATAGTTGGGAGGAAGGAAGCATTAAAAAAGTAGGGGAAAGTTGTCTATTTCATTGGTGCTATACTGCACCCTGACTGGCTTATCTCCTCCCCACAACCCTTCTGTAAGGGGGTGTCCAGTTGCCTGAAGATGGGCTTTGGGTCTCGACTGCGCTCTCCACCTCATTCACAATGATAGGATTTTTTGTTCTGGGTCTTTGATGCCTGATACCTGATCCTACCAACACCTTGTGATCACAGCCTGTGATCACACAGGCGGCTGTGCTTCTTCCATGTGGGTTTTGTTGCTTCTGAGCTAGATGGCTACTTCTTTATCTTCAAGTCTTTAAGATCCGAGACGCTATATCTTTTGATAGCCAGGCACCATCCTCTTTCTTCACCACATTTGCTTATGCACCCATTTTGTCTTAAGCAATCATGTTGGGAAGGTAAGCATCATGGAATGCCAGGTTAATAGAACAAAGTGTTCTTGCATTGAGGGAGTACTTGAGTGGAGGCCCAATGTCCATCTGCTAACTTAATACTGAACCTATACATGTATGTACATAGATCTATTTCTCTATCATCATAAATATATTTACATATGTACATGCCTGTATTTAGACCTCTATAAATGCCCTTTGCCTCTTAGTTCTTTCCCCTATTTCCTTTTACTTTCCTCTTGTCCCACTATCATTTTCAGCCTTTTGGGTTTCAGTACATTGCCTTTGATCAATTCCTACCAGGCCTCCTACATCCTCCTCACCATCGATTTTTGGATTACTTGTTGCTCCCTTGTCCCTAGGTTTGTTAACACCCACTTCCTCCCCCTTTACCATGCCCCGCTCAACCATCCCTCCCATTGTTTTTTTCCTCCAGATTCTTTATCCCGCCTATCTTATCTAGATAGACATGCAGAGATAATAGTAAGCACAAACACAAGACAGAGCAAAACAAAGCAACAAAAGAAAACAACAAACCAATGACAAAAAAAAGAAAAGCCTATAAATAGTTCAAGGTCTATTTGTTGACTTTTAGGAGTGTTTTCTAATCCAGTCTGATGGGGTGAGATGCTATTTTCAGTGGACTTGAACTTCCAACCTTTAGATTAGCAGCATAAGTATGTTTATAGTTTATACCATCTAGAAATTTCCTATATAACATACATAGATACATTTACAGATATTGTACTGGTATAGGCAAAGTATAAAGTATGCATTTTCAAATTAAATAATATCTACTATACTTCACTTCAAATTGCCTGCTTGCTTCATGCTCATTTGTATTTAGAGTCCTGATGAGGGGCAGAATCTTTCCAAAGGATAATCTAAATAGCACCATTATGATCACCTTCTGAATTTTTCACATTTCTGAATGCAATTTAATTTGAAGGTCTAGCAATGTCTGTATTGACTAGATATCTAAATACTCTCTAGGAATCAACTTCTGAATTCTTCCAACACAAGAAAGATCTTGAAGTTTTGCAAAATCTCCTGAAAGAGACTCCCAGCCATGGCTTACCAGGAGACAAAGCTCTGCTTTTTGAAAAAACAAAGAATCTGTCAAAGCAATTCAAGGAAATGGAAGACGCCATCAGAGACAAGTAAGGATCACTTGGAAAAAGTGGATTTTATTCCTCTCAATGCTCATTAGATTGGTTGCTTTTATAGACCTTCATAAATAGATGAAGCAAATTTGGAAACCTAATAATCACAGGGCTTGTTAACGCTTTTATATTTTGGTAACTTGTTATCTGAAAACTAAGTGCATTGCTTGTTGAAGTAAGTAGGTGGAAATCAATGCTCTTTACGTTAAAGCGGAAAGTATTATGTAAGGAAAAATGGTAGTGGTTGCGTATTAATTCAGAGTGACCCATACTTAATGTGGTCTCCAAAATCGTTGCCAAATATCACACAGAAATACTCATGAAAGAAATCATTGTGGTTCATTGCTTTCTGGGCTCCATTCAGAAGCTTTGTGAAATTTCAGTATTCTCCTTCATGGTCCCTTTCATAGGAGAGTTTGCTTTTTAAAGAGTTGTAGATAAGAAATGACTCCATGCACAAGCACGGTAAGAAATCAGAATGGACTGATGTTGAGCTAAAAGCCGTGCAGGAGGGAACTTTGCATATCTGATCTCGTGCTCGTTTGGGATGCACATCTGGCTTTGCTAAGTGTATACAAACGAGCTCAGAAAGAGAGAAGATGCTTTTCTATTCCATTCTTTGTTGTTTTATAATTTTCTAAATCTTTGGGATAGGGTCTAGGCCATAGCATGCTTAGCTCATTTCACACAGGAGAGATGTCCTTGGATTTCTCAGATGAACTCTTCTTCTTCTTTCAAATGGGCCCAAGTTCAAAGCTTCCCAGTCCATCAGACATTAATCTACTGCAACAGGTCCTTATGTGCCAGTGTTCTACACACTCCCACGTGTGTACACGTCTCTCATGTATGACTGTCGCCGCAGCTGTTCATGTGCTAGACATGTGTGCCCCGCCATGGTGTGGAGCACACAGACAGATCTGGAGACGTTCCCTGTGGAGTGACCTGAAATAACACTCATTACAACTCTGCAGACACTTGCACCCCAGTGTTATAAATTTGCATATGTACTCCTGAAAGCACCCAGCTTATCCATTAAGGTGACTATCGTCTTAGTCTATGGACCACTAGGTGGCATTGCGTCTCCCTCATTTCAGTGATTTATACAACCTTTCCTTGGGTTCTGTGCCTTTTGGCATTCAGAGTTACATAAAAGTGGACAGATCAAAGCTCGCTGGATCTAAATAACATGAAAACCGTTTATCTCGCCTTAGAGTTTATGTAGTGTTCTGGAGCACCATGACATGTGAGTTACAGATTTCTTAACGATTCCTCTTTACTGATGGCCCGTGCCTGAGCAACAGACAAATAGTTATTTACCTTGATTTCACCTGAACTCTTGCCTCCTGCATGTACAAGGGGGTACGGTGTGAATGTGGGCATTTTTTTCCCTTAATACAAATTGTGAATTTAGGAATACTGATTTATTTGCTAGTCAGCCGTTTGGTGCATTTCCTTTTCAAACTTAATATTTTATGGGGTTTGTTATCTAGAAAAGAAGCTGTATCTTCTTGTCAAGAACAGATGGATGCTTTCCAAGTCCTCGTCAAATCCTTAACGTCATGGATTCAAGAAACAACAGAGAGAGTTCCTATTGTGCAGCCTTCTTTCGGCGCAGACGATTTAAGAAAATCATTGGAAGAAACCGAGGTGAATTATTGTGTGTAATATAAACTTCTCACTAGCTGGTGTCAGAGGATTAGATTTTTCATCTCTGCATCATAGACCTACTCTAAACTTTGGTGATACTGGAAACGATGACTTGGGAGTAACTGTTACTACAAACGTATGTCCTCGCCTGCTCTTTCTCAGAGGGCGGCGCCCGGTCAGAATTGGCTCGGTGGCAGTGAGCACTTAGGTGGCGCAGTGCTTGTGTTAACTCTGAGCAAGATGAGGCTTTCTACTCCAGTGAAGAAAGGCTCAGAAACCCACCAGGACAGCTCTGCCCTGCCCTGTAGGGTCCCTCTGAGCCGGAATTGACGCTGGCAGTGAGTTTGAGGTGTTTGTTTTTTGAGAATTAGTGAGTTGCTGACTTTAACTATATTGGTGTTTCTTTCCCCACTCCATCTCTACATAGCTTCTCTTTGTGCCATGTTTTTTTCATGGTGTTAAGTTTCTCTTCTTCCGTCAGCATCTTACTCTAACATAGAGACACCCCTACGATCAGTACTTGAAAAGTTATTGATTCTGCAGCATAAACATAACACACGCCTTTTGTCATTACACTCAAACCAGAAGATGTCTGGCTAGTTAGAACCATGTATTTTTCACTCTAGATGTGGATGTTTAGGGAGAAAAATAAGATTGAAAAATTTAATGAGGAAAGCTCACTGGGAAGTGGAATTCTAAATTCTCATTTAAAAAGATTTTTAATTGTCTCGAGTCCATTTTCTCCAGTCACCTGGCTGTCCCCTGGGCAGCTCTCCAGACCTACAGTTGACAGTTGCTTTAGAACCCAGGACAGCTAGGAATGGCCTGACTTCCACTCCGCCTGGGACAAGGCCCGCTCCACTCTGCTAACAGTGCTAACAGTCACCCCGGCTGTTGGAGCCAAGAGGGATGGTGCCTGTTCCCCCCTCCACCCTTCCCAAGGCAGCGCTCTCACATCATCGCTACTATCTGTGCTGGAGGAATTGAGTTACGATGCACAACTTTGAAAAGACGCTCAAGATCGAAAAATAATGTGTTTTTATATTTCAAGAAATTACAAGAACAGTGGAATTTGAAGACACCAGAGATTCAGAAAGTAAGCAATAGCGGGACCGCACTATGTAACCTATTAAGTGCCGTGACTGCCCCTGCGAAAGCGATGACAGCAGTTAAATCAGGTACGTGCTGCCCTTTCGGGCAGAAAGCAGGGTTTTGGGTACGCCACTGCCAGAAAGGCCGTGCATGAACTCATGTCAGGAACCTGCGACGGCGATGTGATAAGACAGGTGGCTGAGGAAGTATCTGTGCTGATCAAATGTCTACTACTATTTCCAGGCTTCATCTAATTGAAGACTACATTTAAAATGTAGCATTCTTTTTGGAGAGGGGGCACGTTAGATTTCAATTTACTTGTTTATTTTTTAAAATGAAAACATTTTATTGTTCTTAGAGGGAGCTACTCAATTCAATTCAAATTCTACTGGAAACATTTCTATTCACCTTCCAAGGTCTGATTAAGAAATGAATCTGGTCTTTTGGAGAAAGGCGTGAGAGGAAAAAGCAAGCTCTTCCCGGAGGGTGGACCTCTCTCAGTATAGTTTGCTTGACTCTGTCTGGGAGCCCCAAAGAAAACCAGTATGTAATGTATTAGCCAGCGGAGCTGAAGCTGAATCTTAGAGCCACTCTTCATAGCAAAAGGAAAGAGTTGTGACCATATAGTGCTTCTAAAATCAATTTAAATAACTTATAGATGTCGCTTTAAGTGTGAATTATATTTGTAATGTTGTAAGTTTTGGAGGGTTTTGGTTGTTTCAATCCAGCAATAAAGAGCCGGCAGCTCTCACACTGGTCTCACACTGGCCTCCATGGTTTATCTGGTCTGTCCAGCCCCCAGCGGCCTCCATTGTGAGCCTGATGTTCCCGCTGGGCCTTGCTCAACCAGCCTTTTATTCCCCTCGATTAATCTCATTTCAGGGAATAATTCATGTTGTGTGTGGTGTGATTATCTCTCCTAATCAGATTTTCTGAAATAAGTCTCCCCACCCCCACGCCCCCACCCCTCCCCCAACACATTGCACATTATTTAATTCTCTATGCCTACTTTATATTTACAAATAAGTAAGAATTACTTTTCTTTTCCTGGTCACTACCAATCATGGTAGGAATGAATATTTAGTATCTGCAGGATATTTTCACTTAAACATCTGAAATGTCATTATGTGTGATCTTTTGTTCTTTTTAAAGAAGGAAAACTTTGGATAAAATTTACGTTTTCAAATATTTTTGTTTGGATTTTTTTTCTTAAGTGGCAAATTTGGGGGATATGTCTTCTGTGCTTTGCATAGATAACCAGTGGATACGAATTTAGGACAAGCTAACTGATTTTTTAATATTCAGATAATGAATACCAAAGAGTGCTAATGCTGGATATTTGCATAAGAAAAGAGAAGTATTTAAGTAGTTTCTATTTCTAGGTCATGGATTAACTGCTTTTAATTCCTATGTGGTCTTAGGTGTTAGTTATTATTTTACTCATCAGTTTGGGAATTAATTAGTCCAGTCACCGAGCTAGTAATTAGTGAGACGGGAAATTAAATTCAGGTGAGCCATGCATCACAGGGAAGGACACCTAACCACGGTGCTCTCCTGTCTCTATGCTGGCATAATTCTGAGTTAGCAATATAATTAATTTTCCTTCCCTTGCAGCTTGTTTTCATGTTTATTAAGCACTCAGTGACACTGTTACGTGGCACCAGACAGCTCTCAGCTTAAGGAAGACAGTCTTTGTTTGGACAGTTACTCAGACTTCATTGCGTACACTTATACCAACCTTCTGGACTTAAGGCACTTCCCCGCTAAAGTAACTTTAGTGACAAAACCACGTTCTCACAAACTTCCTTTGGCAATTAGATAATGTAAACTTGCTGAAACTCTTCAGACTATTGTGCTCCTACTTTAGGAACACACTTCATATAGAAGAGGGAACATGCGTCAGTCTTTACATTGGGATCTGCATTTGACTTTGAAATTGAATCAGTGCACTTTCCAGTAGAAACACTCCCCCCCACCATGTATGACAATTACGGTAATTTAAGCCTTCCTACTGAAATACATAAAAATGCCATAGAGCTTGGTGATTACTTCCGTGCTAATATTTTTGCAGGTAGTGCAATATTAAATGGTGAAGGAACAGCTGCAGATACACAGGAATTTCTGGCAAATAAAGGTGAGTAATAATTTTAAAGGTTATAGATTAAAGTAGTTCGTTTAGTTTTGTTTTCTTTCAGTGGCCTACAATATCAAAACTAAACCAATCACGATGTTATCGAGTCAATTCTAACTCAAAGCGAACCTGTGTAGGGAGTGCAAGGCTCAAACCCTCCCGGGGGACAGAGAGCCTCAACTATTCCTTACTGAGCAGCTGCCAAGTGCAAACCGCCAACCTTGCAGTTGGGAGTCTGGCGCTTGCTAGGCAGTGCCACCGGGCCTGACAAGAGTTAGGTAGAAATTTCAAAGTTGGACTAGAGTGGAACTATGTAATGTAGCATTCATAGTCTCTAGAAATGCTATATTTTATATGTAAGTCAGTGATTTCATTCATATGAAATTAGTGTGATTCAATTGAGCTCTTAGATTAATTTTTATTTTTATTAATTTGAAATGCTTGTTACTTGGGGTGGCATTACCTGAGCCGATTTGCTGTGCTTGTTTCCACAGAAGTTACTAAGTAGCATTCCATACTTCAAGCTTTTTGTTCCATTTTAACAACCTTTAAATTTCATTTGTAAAATGAAATGTTCCTAAACTATCACTTCATTTTGTAGCCTTAGAAAACGGTCTAGCCTTTGAAAAATACTATGACTTTATGATAGTAGGTTTAATACTGACAAAATAGAAATGGGTATCATGGAAAATGTAAACTTCCATTTTTTAGAGCTTGCTTTTTAAGAGCCTTCAAGATGAAATGTGTGTGTGTGTGTGTGTGTGTGTGTTCATAGGAGTAACATCTGTCAAAAAGGATATGAGTGACATAAGCCATGGCTATGAAGATCTTGGCCTGTTGCTCAAGGACAAAATAGCGGAATTGAACACTAAGCTTTCCAAACTACAAAAGGCTCAGGAGGAGTCGACTACAATGATGCAGTGGCTACAGAAAATGAACAAGACCGCAAAAGCATGGCATCAGACACCTGCACCCACGGATAGCGAGGCTGTGAAGTCGCAAGTTGAACAAAATAAGGTATATTTTGTGGGTCACTTACTTAGGCTACGAGGAGAGAACATTCAGAATGGAGAGCCCTGGGCGCTAGTCCGGAGACCTCTATCTGACTTCCAGTCCTGTATAACTTTCACCAAATAAGTTGGCCAGTTTTCTTTTAATGTGTGTTTCGGGAGCATGTGATGACAGTAGGTGTCGCCTATGTGTACACAAACCTTATGAAGATGAGTGAAGTTTGGATGTGAGCAAATTTGTCACCTTTAAATCCACTGAAGTCTAAGAGACTATGACTTAGTTGACCATTGATTTTAAGGATACGTTTATGATGAATCTGTTCTATCTAGTATAAAATAAGGTAGCTAATGCCTCCCCTCTTTGTAATGTTTTCCATTATAGCCAGGAAGATGGAGAAAATAGTTCTAAAGGTAACAATGAGGGTGGAGCCTTTTTACAGAGAACTTGTGTATTTTGCACTCTATACCACATTGCCCAAAAAATAAAGTGCGTGTTCACTGCAGACGCTCACAATTCTGGCAGCCTTCAGCAAGGCTGATTTTCTTACTAATCACAATCTTAAAGAACGTCATCTCTTTTTCCAGAGGGGTTTGAAGATAGTATGAAATTATTGCTCAGTAATAACGGCTAAACTCATCCTCTCTGTGGCTACAGTGTTCCTTCTTTGTGGGATTCCTTCATCAGATGGTTGAAGACAAGCTAAAAGGAACGTTAAATAATTCACTCTTAAACTTGGGTCCTCATCCACTGCGGCATTTTACCGTGGGTTTTTTCCCTGCGCAGGTCACACTGGAGAGAAACAGGCTCCGTCATAATTGTGTTTTTGTCTTCTGATGTCTACATACTTTAACATAGTTACTGTAGTATTTATTTTCCCCTTGTTAGTCATTTGGGGCCGAACTGAAGCAAAATGTAAATAAAGTGCAAGAGTTGAAAGACAAATTGACGGCGCTGTTGGAGGAGAACCCAAATACTCCTGAGGCCCCCAAATGGAAACAGATGTTGGCAGAAATAGGTATGTTGTGTTGCTTGCATCAAAGACCATGCACACAAGTACGATCCTTTCCCATTTTTATCATGATGTGTATCCAAAAATAGTTTTCAATATTTTGGATTTATGTTAAGAAATCCTCACATAATTTTGGATTTATGTTAATGTTTCAGAATCTGTTTTTGGACATCCAACAGTGTTGCCTCAGATTATATTATGCTGAGAATATACATATCTGGTTTTTTTTCCTAGCTAAAATGAGCTAAGTTCATATTTATGAAGATGGCTGATACTATAATAAAATGTGCATTCAGTTTTATTTTCCGATTGTTCATTTACTTGTTACTAGCTTTTTGGTGCTTCTAAATCATTTACATGTTACTACATTTTAATTTAAATGTTTCTTTTGTTTGTCTGAAATTGAATCCTCTTTTTTTAAACCTTCATGGAATTAACTTCTGAGACTCCTGCATCCTCCTACATTATGCTCTTAGTCCCTCCGCTAACAAAGATTTTTTTAAAAAGCTCTCCACAACACTCTGAGTGTTTTGATTCTTTAGCCGAAGTTTTCCTCCCACCCAGGCCTGTCCCTAAATAATCTGTCCCTCGTAGATACAGTGTCCTCCACAGCCTTATGTTCTCCACCGCCCCTTTCTTTATTCTGATAATACGGAACGCAATTGTAAACCATAGTCATCAGTCCCCCTTCACAGTGTCTCACAAACAGGCACAAAATAAGGACTCTATAGTGTTTTTCTGCTTTTAAGGAGCAGAATTTTTTATTTTTTAGCCTTTCAATATTTGACTGTCCAATGCAACAATACAATGGTTCCATCGTATATGAGGGGACTTAAGGAAGCTCCTGGGAAAATTATTTTATTTTTCCATGAACTTTTTGAAATCCCTCATGTATCAAATGTTATGAGGTAGTGGGTTGCACATTGGTCTGCAGTTCCACCCCACCAGCCGCTCCACCGAAGAAGGATGAGGCTTCCTGCTCTTGTAGAAATTCACTACCTCACAAAGCACGGGGGCAGCTCTACTCTGCCATGCAGAGCCACCAGGATTGGAAAATCAATGCAATGGTAGTGAGTTGTTGAGTTTTTAATGGTCGACTTATAAATATATTCCAAACTATGAATTTGATAAGGGTTACTTTAAGGTTTCATAATGTTCTCAAAGGCAGGTTTAATCACACTCTCCAGACTCTTGTTACACTGAAATCAATTTGCTCTAATTCAGTGCCCTCACCTACAAGCATTTGGAATAGCAGAATTACTCGGGCGTGGGGTGGGATATAATCAGGACACATTAGAATGGAGTGGATGGGGTAAAGAATGTGTGTTTTGAAAAACCTCCATGATTATTTTGATATTTCTTTCTCCCAAGGTGCTGCCTTAATTGCATCATCTTGTTTTCAGATCATATTTGAGTAGAACATGCAATACAGATTGATCTCATGAGATAAGATTTTAGGGATTGAGGTCTATTTATTTATTTGAGGTCTATTAAATCAGCCCTTCGGTACATTAGTCTTGGTGAAAATAGTAAGCATGATAACTCTTTAGGACCACTACTGAAAGTTTATTGAGCAAACGGTGTGTTCAAAGCCCTGGCAGAAGAGCTTGGGTTAGTCGCCTCTGGCTTTAGGAAGCATCCTATTTTGAGGGCAGAGAAATTAGGGAAGACTTCCAAGAGATGGAAAGACCCATTGGGATTGTGAAGGAAGCAGAGTAAGATTGAAACATATGAAGAGGCAAACTTGAGCCCTGTGTGAGTAAACACTTGCTTGGATGGCGATGGTAAAATCAGCAAGGCTGGCTTGGAGCATTGATCTTGAAGAGCAAACCATCTCAGGTCAATAGAAGAGGACTTTTGCGTGTCAAGCAAATGTCTTACATTTTATTATTAGAGTGGTGAGGGGTTAGTTATTGAAAGATTTGATCAGGGAAAATGGCCTATTAAAATGATTTTCGAGCACAACAGATTATAGCTGAGAAAGAGTGTTGGCTGGGAGACCAATCAGAAAGACAGTGATCCTCAAAATGCACTCTTGGGAACAGCAACATCAGCATCACCTCACCCGGGGACTTGTGCGAGATGTAAAATGCCGGGGCCAGAGCTCAGAAATGTACCGTATTATTATTTTTAAATAAGCTCTACAGTTGATTCTAATGCAGTTTGAGTTTGAGATCTGCTGGCATATGCAAACGCTGATGAAGGCCTGAGCGGAGTCATGGGATTGGCTTACGGATCTATGACAAGGATGTAAGAGCACCGAGACCGTTAGAAAAGAACACTCAGAACCGTTGCATCTCGGGGACATGGAGGAGATGGGAACTGATTAAGAGCAGACTTTGAAAGTCAGAAAGAGACTCTAGTTTAAAGAGGAATATCATGGGTGTTGTTTTATAATGTGGAGTGTAAAACGGGTGCGATGCCCATCTTTGCAGCAGTTGCTTGTTGCTGTGTGATTCCAAGCGGAGAGAGTGATAGAGGAGGAATAAAGTTAAATTTGGGAGTCATGTACCTAGAACTGATGGTTAGCGATTTGACAGGAAAGGATTCGTGGTCGTTGTCCACACAGGTCAGTTATTGCTGAGCAAAACCAAAGGACGTCTAGAAAGGAAGAAGGAACGGTGTTCTGAAGATCCTGTTTGCTTTGAGGAATATTCCATTTTCTCTAAGATCTTTGAAATCACGCCCCAGTTTAGTTTTCTCTTCTTATACTTTCGTCATAACCACTCGGGCCACAAAACCTGTAAATGCACTTACATTAGAGGCCTCTAGTCCGCCATTAGAAGAGCTAGAAAGATGACGGGATGGTCGTCACGTACCACATTTAACATCCCATGCCATCTCATCACATGCATAAAAACCAACCACCGGTTTCCTCTTTTACCTTTTCCTTTTTTTTTTTTTTAGATTCTAAATGGCAAGAACTCAATCAATTGACAGTTGATAGGCAACAAAAGCTGGAAGAATCCTCCAATAAGTTGACACAATTCCAGACTGTAGAGGCCCAGTTAAAGCAGTGGCTGTTGGAAAAAGAGCTGATGGTTAGTGTTCTCGGGCCCTTGTCGATCGACCCAAACATGCTGAGCACACAACGGCAACAAGTGGAGGTGAGTGTTACCTCATTGCTCATCGCATGTGAAATCACCGTTCTCGGTCGGACAAGCACCTCCGCAGCAGCATCCGCTTTGTGAAGTCTAGATTTCAAGGGCCTCCGGCAGGATGCATCCAAAATGTTTGTGCAGCTCCCAAGACAGGGAAGGCTTAGTGGGAAGCCCCCAGAGGACCAAGCCGAGGAGGCACACGTTCTGAAGTACTGTGTTTGACCCCAGGAGCGGGTCACATTCCTCATAATTTCAGTCATGTTACAGTCTGTACAGACCCGGCCGCCTTTGAAGTATTAATGGGATTGTATAAGTAGCAATAACATTTTTATGGGAAGCTTAGTGCATGCTTCTTTTGTTGTTTAGAAATTACTCCTTTGAGGTTTTATTTGTCTTGATTGCGGTAGTAGATAATGAAACGTTTTAAAGTCCTGTGGGACAGCTTTGAGGGGGAGAGGACACAGGAGGAGAAGGGGAGAAAGGAGGAAGCAGGGAGAGTACCTGGGACCTCCGTGGATTAGTTGAGCCTGCCTAGTGATAAAGCAGATAAACCCACACCAAGGAGAAAATAGTCCATAAAACTGAAATCAGACGTAATTCCAGAAGCTCTGCTGCGGTTTCGGTTGGGTTTCCTTATGGCTGGGGAGTGGCTTTCTGGAGTGGTGAGGCTGATTCTGGACGTTGGAAAACAGACCTCGCTCTTGATAGTTTGAGTCGCATGCCCCCGTTCCTTTGACTCCTTCGTCTGAAGAGAATGGAGACACAAGATCAAGATAAATGTCAGGGGTGGGGTGGGGGCAGTTGCCGTTCCTCCTGGTGGACTCCAGACATAAACCTGATCTGATTGCGAGAAGGAAATTTGCGGGCTGTTTGTTTAATAATGAGACAGAGTCATGTGGAGCCTGTTTGTTCTGAGCAATGTGATTTATTGGCTAAAATCTTTCTAATAAAGACTATAAATATCAATAAATCTTACATTAAAAAACCCAAAAACCTTTGTAAATCAATGTGCCATGAGTTAATGTATTCTAACACTATTATCACTGTGCATTCCCTTTGAAATACAGCTGTGGGGTTTTTCAGAAACCTTACAAAGGGAAAACTAGTCAGAGGAAGAAAAAAACAAAGCAAATAAATTTGATGTTAGTGTGACTTGAACTTGCCCAGTGGTGCTGGTTCCCTGGGTAAATGATTTTTTTTTTTGCTCAGACTGCAAAAAAAAAAACTTATCAAATTCCTTTTCCCCATTAAAGGGGTTGCTTGAGACAAAATGTTATCTTTACAACGCCCCATTGTTCATGAAATAAAAACAAGGAAAGCAGTAACTAGAAAACAATAAAAACCACCTGAACAAGATACATACCATTTCTTTCTGCTTAGAAACCTAACACTGGTCCTATTGCCATGGTTATATTTACAATTCATTAACGAGTGCTTTGCTTGTGTGTTTGTTTGTGCTGTTCCCTCAGATTCTACTACAAGAGTTTGATACTCGGAAGCCTCAATACGAACAGCTCACAGCAGCTGGCCAGGGCATTCTGAGCAGACCCGGTGAACATGCCTCTTTGCATGGGGTTGTGAAAGAGCAACTAGCCACTGTGACCCAAAAATGGGAGTGCCTAACCAGACAATTGAGTGACAGATGTGACTGGATCGACCAAGCCATTGTGAAAAGCACACAGTACCAGAGCCTGCTGAGAAGCCTTTCCAATAAACTGAGCGACTTGGACAGAAAACTCAGCACTAGCCTGGCTGTGAGCACACACCCCGATGCCATGAACCAGCAGCTGGAAGCAGCCCAGAAAATGAAGCAGGACGTAGAGCAGGAGGGGAAGCAGCTCAAGGTGGCCCAGGCCCTCTGTGAGGATTTGTCAGCCCTGGTTAAAGAAGAATACTTGAAGGCAGAACTTAGGAGGCAACTCGAAGGTGTCTTAAAACCATTTAAGGATATTGAACAAAAAGCAGGTTTGTTTCTCTTTTCAAGTTGTATATTGCCTGGTTGGAAACACACAATGTGCAGATACTGGATATTGCCTGTGTTGTTCAATCGATGGTGCCCTCAGCTGCCAGCAGAAGGGCTGCAGTTGGACTGGCTTCCTGCTCCTGAAAAGGCAGCCATTGCAAACCCCACAGAGCACAATTCTGCCCAGCACACACGGGCTTTCTCTGAGTCTAGGATGGCAACTGGTTAAGGAGACTCTGCCCCACTGAAAGCACAATCGCAGGGGAGACTTGACCACACGCAAGTGTGGAGCAGTTCCGTGTGCTTATGGGCACACGGTATTAGGCAAATTTTATACTGATTATGGAGAAGACAGCCAATTTGCAAAACTCCACTTATGGGAGCCTATTAAAACTTCAAAACTGGGCTTTGAAAAATATGGTTGTAAAACATTTTCACTGTGTGAACACAATCTTATTTCACTAGAGAAAACCGTTATTTAAAAAGGCTTCGTGATTATTTTCTCAGTGCTGTTACACTGGATGATTTTCTACCATAAAAGACTTTGGTAGAGAAATGCATCAAAAGGCAGCATGTGGTACTGTTGTTTTTTCTTACCCACACATAATGACATTTGTCCGAGGCAGTACCAAACCCAACCCAACCCGCTGCCAACGCGGTGGTTCTGGTGACCCCTATGAGAGCTTCTGAGGGTGCCGATTTTCACGGGAGCGGAAGACCTGGCCTTTTCCCTCGGAGCCATGGTGGGTTCGAACCACAGACCTGGCAGTTAGCACTCTAAGGCCTCCCCAGCAGCACTGCCAGGCGGTGACGTACTGGACTTCCTTCAAAGGCATGCAAACACAGAGCACGTTTCGCTGCCGCGTCTGTTTGACTTGAAGAGCAACACGGTGCCTGCCTCATATATAGTAAATCTTAGATTCGGGTCTCTTAATTGTGTGGAACTCAGTATTGATGGTACTACCCATTTCAGCCATACCCCTTTGATGGCGTTAGGAGCCCTGGTGGGGCGGGGGCAAAGTCGTCAGCCGCTAACTGCAGGTTGGCAGTTTGACTTCCTCCGGCCGTTGGGCAGATGGAAGACCTGGTGATCGGCTGCCATAAAGAGGACGGCTCTGCTGTCACGTGGGGTCACCAGGAGTCCAAAATGGACTCAGTGGTACCTAACCACAGCAACATGATTGTTGCTTTCAACCGTGTAGGAGCCCAGCGTGAGGCTAGAGGACTTTGCCTGTGCTGTCATTTAATCTCCACCACAACGCTCCTGTTCGTATTTCCATGTGGGGCAGTGTGGCATTTGGTAGCTTAATCATTTGCTCCGGGACTCAGAGCTCTTAAGAGGTTGGGCCCACATCCCAATCTGTGCATTTTCTAAGTGTTACGTTATTTTGTCTCCATGAAATTTGAAAGAGAGGTGAGAATGCGATCTTTGATAAGAAATGGATTCTTCATCAACACAGCCCAGAACCCTGGACAGTGGTCACTTCCCATACTTGACCGGAGGTGACCCCAACGTGGTAGATGTGTGTGGCTTGACAGTCTTCTTCTACTGGCGCCTTTGTGTTTTGTTACTTACTCCTACGATCACTTTTTGCCCTCTCTCCTTTCTCCTGCTTCTTGCCTGGAGTTTCTTATTCCAGTTCTTACTGTTGGGGCGTCATGCATCCTTTTACTCTTTTATGAGTAACTTAAGTGGACTTGTAGTTCTAAGCACTAGTAGAAGCCCCTGGTTTTCCAGTTCTGTCCACGGAGAGATTTTTGTCAACTGCAGCAACATCATGGCGCCATGAAATACGTAAACATCTCCGTGTTTTCCTTTTTAGAGAACCACGTCCAGCACCTTCAGTCAGCCTGTGCCAGCTCGCATCAGTTTCGGCAAATGTCTACAGATTTCCAGGCGTGGCTGCACACAAAGAAGGAGGAGCACACGAAGTCTCACCCGATATCAGCCAAACTCGAGACCCTGGAGTCACTGCTGACGGCTCAGAAAGACTTTAGTAACACTTTGACACTGCAGGCTGAGGCCTACCAAAAAACCATCGCCGAAGGTGACAGTCTGCTCTTGAAAACCCAAGGGTCTGAGAAGGCAGCCTTACAGCTGCAGCTGAACACTATCAAAGCTGAGTGGGACGGGTTTAACAAGCAGGTGAAAGACAGAGAGGACAAACTCAAAGATTCGTTGGAAAAGGCCCGCAAGTACAAAGAGTATGTGGAGACTCTCAGTCCATGGGTAGAAACCTGCCAAGAGAACCTGGCGGAAATCAAGTGCTGCTGGGATCCCGCCGAAACAGAGAAGTCTATTGCCAAACTGCAGTCTCTACAGAAAGAAATGGACCAACACTTTGGGATGGTGGAATTATTAAACCATGCAGCCAACAGCTTGCTCAGTGCCTGCGAGGTCGATCAGGAGGCTATTGCAGATGACAATAAATCACTGATGCAGAAGGTCGCCAATGTGACTGAGCAACTTCACAGCAAGAAGTTATCTCTGGAGAACATGGCCCAGAAGTTCAAAGACTTTCAAGACCTCTCCAGAGAAGCCAAGAGGCAGCTTCAGTGTGCCAGGGAACAGCTGGACGCCCATGACTCCCTGGGGCCCCAGGCTTGCAGCAACAAATACTTAACTCTGCTACAGACTCAGCAGAAATCACTGCAGACCGTGAAGCAACAGGTAGATGTGGCCAAAAGGCTTGCCCAGGACCTTGTAGCTGAAGTCCCAGACTCAAAAGGTACCTCGGATATCCTATTACAAGCAGAATCTTTAGATCAAGAACATAGCGCGCTGAGCCAGCTAGTGGCTGAAAAGAGCTCCTTCTTAGAAACCAAGCTGCAGGGCATTGGGCATTTCCAGAATACCATCCGAGAAATGTTCTCCCAGTTTGCAGAGTTTGATGACGAACTAGATAGTATGGCTCCCGTGGGGAGAGATGCAGAAACCCTGCAAAAGCAACAAGAGACCATCCAGGCCTTTTTGAAGAAACTGGAAGCCCTCATAGCAAGCAATGCCAACGCCAATAAAACCTGCAAGATGATGCTGGCCACAGAGGAAGCCTCTCCCGACCTTGTTGGCATCAAAAGGGACTTGGAGGCTCTGAGCAAGCAATGCAACAAGTTACTAGACCGCGCCCAAGCCAGAGAGGAGCAAGTTGGAGGGACCATCGAGCGTCTTGAGGAATTCTACAGCAAATTGAAAGAATTTTCTACTCTGCTACAGAAAGCTGAAGAGCATGAAGAATCACAAGGCCCTGTTGGTATGGAAACGGAGACAATTAACCAACAGCTTAATGTCTTCAAGGTAGGGAATTCTTCACATTTTCTGATTGTTGTTATTACTAGAATGCATTTCTACTTGGGTCTAGAAGGGAGATCGCCTCCTGGTGTAGAACCTTCCCCTATGGCTGCTATACTGTATTCCGCCCTGAGTACGCATTCTTAGAGGACCTTGGGGTGGCACTGTGGTCAGCACTAGGCTGCTAAGCCAGAAGGCAGGTGGCTCAGACCCACCTGTCTCTCCAGGGGCTAAAGTTGTGCCAGTCAACTTTTGTGAGGATTTAACAGCCTTGAAAACTTCCAGGGCGGTTCTGCTGTGCCCTGCAGGCTCACTGTGAATCGGAATGGACTCACAACAATGGAGCACGGTGGGAAAGCAGGCATGAGGGCCATGCCAGGTGACGGGGGCAGTCTTAAGCTCTCTGGGGACTTGAGCCCTCGTGGAATAGGCCTGAGATCACAATAAGAGGTCAAATGGGATGCTTTTAAAAGGTCCAGGCAGGCCTAAAACTGACAGCAAAGACTCTTGCTCTGATGTCATCCAGAACTAATGTCTGGAGCAACTGGAGCCATGGTTTGAACTCGCCGCAGAGGCCAGGCCATCACCGAAGGAGGTCGCTCTCGGTGCTTGTCTCTCAGCAATGCCTTTAACGGTGGCATTCAGCCCTTTCCTACTGCTACCCACTTCGTAGTCTTCTCACCCTCCTTAGTTTAATTTCTTCTGGCAGCTTCTTTCCCCCCAAAGCTCCTATTTTTAAAGGGATAATGGAGCTCCATGCTATATTCCTGGCTTTATAAAGCAACAACCTTGGACTCATGCCCCGGAGGAATAGGAATACATTATTTCTAGTCAGGCTGTGTGCTCCTCACTGCAAGGAATTATCTGCCACTTGATCATGCTCAGCACATGCTTAATGAATAGAGCATTAGATTAGAAATGGTGGGCCAGCGGCAGTGTCATTGGATCTGGCTTCATTGGAGAGAGGGAGACTAGCAGTCCTGTCTCCGACTGCATGGTCCTCTCAGTGGACAGGGAGTGTCCCAAAGTACGAACATTTGCCACACGGAACTGGTAGGAAGCATTGTGGTTGTCATGGATCCTTTTCTATGTGGTTTTTTTTTTTTAACTTTGGGGTCAAGACTGGTGAAGTCTGCAGTTGCACCAATGGCAGGTGGAGGATACAATACGATCAAGTAAAATGATTTATAAGATGACCACTTATTTCTGATGCGATTAAATATACATCATATGGCTTCCAAATTCTGTGCTGTTATACTTGACATGGTGTTTGCTGGCTTTTTCGTTAAGTGTGACTATTTAGGCAACTGAATGTTGAGAAAGAGCAACTCTTCCTCCTCTTCCTCCTCCTCCTCCTCCTCCTTGCCTTGGCTACTGTGGCCATTGCTTGTCAAGTTCCTTTGGAGTCTGGATAGAGCTTGTAAGAATCCATGATTCTGCTTTTAGATCTTGTTTCTTGAAGGTAAAAGAAATGAATTACCATATGGCTCACTCCAGTCTTTCCATTACTCAGTCTGATTTTCATCTTTCTGATTTGAAAAAAGATTTCACATGAGCAAGTTTTCTAGTAGAAAAAGCCAAGGTCTCCAAAGCTAGTGCAGAAGCTGAGCTTGCTCAGACAGAACGTTTCGGAATTTTGTATAGCAAGCACCCTCACACAACTTTGAACCAGTCACTCTATGGGGCCCTTCACGGATAAAATCCAATTCTGTTCAGTGCCTTTGCGAGACATTACCATTTCTCTGGGTTTTCTGTGCACTTGTATAGAGTAAGTCTTCCTTTCTCTTGATGCTGAGCCCCCACCCCTGTGGTTCCAGCCAGCATTCAGTGAAGAATGTGGACCCCAATGTGGAGAATTCTTTTGGAAAAAAGGAAAAGCAAGAGGGAGGAGCTGCTGAAGCACCATTGCTTTGCAAGTGTTTTCCAAACTGCATGCAAAGCACTCCACAAACATTTCCTACCATTAAGAGCTAACAGGGATTGTATTATTTGATTGTGCAGAAAAGTAAAGTGGTCATTCCTCCTAAAAATAGGCCACTTAGCCTACTATTTGCCTGTTTTCTGATTGCTTTGAAAGAAGTTGAATGATTTTAATGAAATCCACTACCTTATAAAGAACTTCATTGCATACTTTCATTGTCTCAAAACCCAGTTTTATGCATTCAATTTTGTTCCTGTCACACCCCCTCCCTCCAAAAAATTCGTAAGGAAGTGCCCTCTGAACTGGTAGATAAAATCCTGTTTGGAAATAATGTTCTTCTGTTGTGCTAGTGGGTCATGCAGGGATAGTGTGGGTCCTAAACCTAGTCATCTCTGAGTTCTAAAAAAAGCAGAATAGATTCAAGTGCACACGAGGGAAGAGATGCTGTATGAGGAACCATCTACCAGCAAAGAAATTCCAAGGATTTCCAGCACAGACACCAGAAACTAGGAGAGAGGACCACAGATGGAATTAATGTGACCAAACTCCTGATTTGCACTTTTAGCCTGTAAACTGTGAGAAAATAAGTCTGTATTTTAAAGATGCCTGTTTGTGGTTCTTTTATTGGGTAGCACTGGGCAATGTAGACAGCCTGTGACTAAAACCGAGTTTTTAAGGGGACAGGTCACCTGTATTTGATAGCCATATCTCAGTGCCATAGGTAAAAAAGATTATTGTAAATTATTGATTATTGTAAATGGAGGTGATAGCTTACACCATTACTAATTCCATTTATTTGTATGGGGATGGGGCAGGGAGGGTAAAGTAATAGTAGATTTAGCAGTTTACCTTTGTTTTGAGCGTACTACATGTAAAGCTCTCTACTTTTAATCCTCTTAATTGTGTATGAGAGATTGATGCTGTTATTAACTCTGTTTTGAGGAAGAAATATACCTAAGAAGGGTAAGTGACTTGTCCAAGGTCACACAGGTAATTAGTGTCAGAGCTTATATGTTTTGATGAAAACAGTGCACTGTTTTGTGTCAACCCTATGCATCATGGTTCACATCTAATATTTTCTCTGGGAAAATTTTAAGTCATCATTATGAAGCCTAATTTGAGACCCCTAAATAACTGGTTTGAAACCACCAACTGCTCTGAGAGAGAAAGATGATACTTTCTACTCCCATAGAAAGTTACAGTCTCAGAAACTCAGATGGGCAGTTGTCAGGGGAAGCCAGCCCTAACACATCATTTTGGGCCTGGTAGGCGCAATTGTACAGCGATAATCAGTAAAGATCATAGTAAAGTGATAGAGAGCATGAGAGATAGAAAAGAAGTATTGAAATAAATGGAGTCAGACACAACTCGTGGTAGCATGCTCACCCTCAGCTCCGCTTGGTGGTCCACGTGGAGGGAGAGCGTTTAATGCTAGTCCAGGCTTTTTATCTTCTCTGGGGACATGCAAGCCCCCTAATTACAGGTGAGGACATACGTCACAGGAAGAGGCTATGCTATAGGTAATACAGTAATGGGAGGGGGTGGTCTAGGGAAATACACACAATAGGAAGAGGAGGGATTGGGGGTATACATATGAGAAGATGGGCGGATCCTAGGTACAGGATGCCACAGATCAGTTTGTCCTGTTCCCTGGCTCAACTGATAGAGACCATTGTCTCTAGCAGCAGGGAGCAAACCCACTCCTGTGGTGTGGGGATACAGCAGTCTGGCAGGGACTGCTTCCTGGGAAGATGCCGGTGAGCATCTGACCTCCCCCCACAGGCAGTTCCACACCTGTGGAGCCCTGGTCGTGTAGTGGTTAAGAGTAGACCTGCAAGAGAGGCATGGTTGGTAGTTCAAAACCACTGTCAGCTCCTTGGGAGAAAAAAAACGGGACTTTCTACTCCTGTGAATAAACAGTTACGGTCTCAGAAACCCACGGGGAGTCAATACTTGATAGCAGTGAGAGTCACATTCTCGGTAAATCTATACCCTTTTCTACCCCTCCCTCATGGCCATGGGGTCTATGGCACAGCGACACCCCCCCCCCCCCCCCCAGGACAGTGTAGAACTGCACCTGTGAGTTTTAGAGACTGCAACTGTTTGGGGAAGTAGAAAATTCTCTTCTCACTCTCGCTCTCGCTCTCAAGGAGCAGCTGGTGGTTTTGAACGGCTGACCTTGTAGATGGCAGGAAAAAAACCCATAACTCCTATTCTAGCAGGGTACCTCCCCCCCCTTACCAAAAAGGCTTGCGTCTGAAGCTACATTCTGATTATTTCTAGTCATTGTACTTAATTTAACCCCCACAAATAAATAACTTTCTAGGTAAGAATCTTTCCAACCTGAGAATTTTTTTTCTTTCAAAATAGAAAAAGCATTACATTGAACAGAAAATTGTCAAGCCATGTTGAAACCAGAGACAAAGAACAGAACACATGCCTAATTGGACTGCAATAAATTTTCTGTGGTCCAAGTGAAGACACTGTTTAACCTCTATAACCAACTTATTGCCATCTAGTTCATCCTGACTCATAACAACTCTAAAGGACAGAGTGTAACCTCCCCTTTGGGTTTCCAAGGCTTTTAAATCTTCATGGGAGCCAACAGGACAGCCGTCTCCTTCTTCTGCTTTGCTTAACTCCTGAGTTACCATTTGAATACTGGAATAAAAAAAGGCCAAGAAGCATATATAGGGCTAGGGAAGGCAGGCAGTTTGAACACTATTTGTAATTATTATTGCTGAAATAGTTTTCCAAATTTCTCTATGAAGATATTTTAATTAACATAAAAACTACATTTAAAGATAAACCATCAAACCCATGCTTTATAGCGGTTTTAAGTGTGAACATTTTGATATACCAAAGTTTCATCAAGAACAGGGATGCTAGATAAAGCAATAACAGAAGATAATTCTGTTGCGGATGAATTTTTTTTAATTGTCCGGATTTTTGTTACCAAGACTATATTAGCAAGAGGGGTGTGTGACACCTTCCCTTGGTATTATTAAAGAGGAAACACATTTTCATGTTCGAAGTCACAGCTTGATGCATGGGCTTTTACAACAGTCATATGATTGGACTAATCACATCAAAGGAGCATTTGTGATTTGGGGAGGAAACAGTGCCCACATGCGGGCACGGGAGAAACCCTACATTTTGGCAGAGAGCATGCCAAATCTGTTAAGACCTGGAGCTGATCTGACTACAGTACTGTGCCCGCCTGCTCGTCTCACCCACACACGTTTCAGACTAGGCGTAACAGATGGATGTGCCCTACCTCCATTACACCAAGTTTACACCCCACTGCTCCAGAGGAGCCCGGTGGCACAGCGGGTTAAACATGGGCAGCAGTTAGAGTCACCAGGCGCCTGGCAGCAGGGAAGGAGGGAGATGCCATCTTTGTTCTCTGCCCTGTAGGAGCTCCATGAGTCAGGGTGGACTCAGTGCGATGATGGGCCCTGAAAGCCAGGGCTGTCAAACTAATTCTGCTAATTAATGCTCTGACCCAACCTCTCTTCGTGCCACACTGAGGAATTAAAGTAACTTGTTCTGGGGTCATTTTATTTCGGTTGTGGTTATTCAGGTTAAATCAGTCCCCCAGTAAACACCATCTGGATGACCACTGTAGCAGAGAAGCCGTTGCCTCCCCCATAATGATTATGATTATCCAGCGCCTCCCTTAGATCAAAGGAAATCGATGAGATTTACTTCTTTAAAGTGTTGAAAAGCAAGGGTGGTGTTTTGCGGACTAAGGTTCACGCCTGACACAAACCCCAGGGTATTTTCAGTAACCTCTTCTGCATGTTAAGTTGGACATTGAATAAGAAAGACCAAAGAAGAACCGATCATTTGAATTACAATGCTAGAAAAGAATAGTGAAAGTGCCAGAGATTGCTAAAAGGAAAAACAAAAACCAAATCTGTCCTGCAAGAAGTACAGCCCAAATGCTTCTGAGAAGCAGGTATGTCAAGAGTTCATCTCTGGTGCTTTGGACATGGTATCAAGGGAGAGCAGCCACCGAAATGGACACCATGCTTCCTAGAGGGGCAGTGAGAAGAGGAAGACCCTTGACACAGTCACTTGACACTGTGGCTGCAACAAGGAGGCTCAAACACAATTGTGAGGGCCATGCCGGGCCTGGCTGTGTTGGGGTTTTTGTAGACAGGGTTGCTTTGAGTCAGGACTGACATGATAGTGCGTAACAACAACATGTAATTAACTTGTGTAGAAAGCTGCTGAACGGTGTGTGTGTGTGTGTGTGTGTGTGTGTGTGTGTGTGTGTGTGTGTGTGTGTGTGTGTGTGTGTAGAAGACAGGGAGCAGAGAGAATGGAATTACACATTGTTTTCTTGAGAAGAATGCCTAACTATTAAATTGTTTTTAAATGTATCTAAACCTAGATTAGGTATATGCTATAATTTTAATTGAAGGAAAAGCTCTGGAGCTATTCAAGAATAAGGTGATCCTGATTCTGTAAGGAGATTGTGGTTTCATGTATCTTTATTAAAAAAAACCCGCAAACTCAGCCATCGGGTGGATTCCACTTCATAGCGCCCCCTAAAGGACAGAGAGAAAAGGCCCCTCTGTGGGTTTCTGAGACTGTCCACACTTTCTTCTGTGGTTTCAAACTGCTGACGTTGTGATTAGCAGCCCAATTTGTGACCTAACTGGCCACCAGGGATCCTTGTATAGATTTGGTATTCTTTATTTCAAAACTATTTTGTTTACTTTATCAGTAACTTACCATAAAATATTAAAATAATAAGTGTTTCACAGGGCTTGTTTGGTTTTTATAATTTTTTGTTTCTCTGAAGTTGAGTTAGGTCCTTAACACATCTTTGTTTTATTTGTAGATGACCTTTTAAAAGTTATAGGTGTATGTATAGACTTTTAAATTAACAATGGTAATCTAGATATCATCTTTTGTTACATATATCTATTGTAACTTGAAAACTTCTAAAATATATACAAAAAGCATCAATTTAGTACTGTAGCTATTTAAGGAAGAATGTGCAAGCAAGTGCTTATCCATGATAGGATTGTCTCCCCAAACCATCGGGTCCTTGGTTCTTATTCTGCTTTGTGAGCACTGGGTGCAAGAGAAACAGAAAGAAACCTCGTTGGGTCTGGGGAGCAGAATTAAGTCGGGATCCTTGAATTGAGGCCACCTGGGTCTTCCATCCCTGGAGACTTCCAGGGTTCTGACTTCTTCCCACTTGTCTTGCCCTCTCCACAGAGGTCCAGCCGTGCAGTCATGGTTTTCCTGGATGCTTTCTGGATCTATTCTAGAATGGTACAGGGAGGGTGGTGGGTCAGATTTTGTGATGGAATCGATAACCAGGATGCACAAGATGAAAGATTGAGATAACAGAAGGGTAGGCAGTGCAGAGAAGCATACCAAGCAGGAAAGACTAGAGAAAGGAACTCTCCCCCACCCCCCAAAAAAGCTGAGGGTTTCAGTACTACCCCAAATTCCCATCAACCTAACCTTAGAATTTTGGACTAAAGGGAACAAACCTCTTAAGTGTTTTTAAAACTTGTTTATTACTTTCTTGGGGGGGCGGGATCTGGGTTAACATTTCAGTATTTTTAAAATATAAACTATTTTCCATTGAAATAAGTAGCAGTTACATATTCACTCTGATGCAAATCCAGAAAACCCTTTAGCCATTTATGTGAAGAAATTTATCATTTTGAAAACAAAATATAGTAAGCTAATAACTTAGCTGGTTTGAGAAGAAGCGGTAGAAATTTCTGCCCCCTGTGGTCCCTTTCTGCTTTCACAGCACAAGACACACACATCACCTGTTTGGTTTCTTGTCTAGATTTCAGGACCTATTGGGCCAGGCGGATACTGGTCAGTTTTCATGAGTAGTACGACATTTAGGTACAGTGAGAAATGTGCATTGGATTTCTTAGCATCTCCACGTTATCTTTCAACTCTAAAACTCCCTTGTTTCTGTTAATAAAATTAGCCTTCCAACTTTTTTGTGAAGCGGATATGTGTACTTGGTAGTAAGATTTTTCACAACTTTACCTTCTAAAGATTTCATTTAACTTTAGAAATATGAAATGAGAAAATGTTACTATTTTACTTATATTTGTGCACTTTCCCAACATCACCTGCCTTTAGAAGATTACATTTAATAGGCTCTAAGGAAAATCAAGTTTTTGAGAACTTTAACATTGTGATTTCTGTATGCATGAAATAATAGTGGTGCCACGATTTCAGCAAAACATTGCTCATGTTATGCATGAGAAAATGCGAAAGCTCTAAGTAGATCCCATGATTAACATTTAATTCAGATTGAGTTAGCTTGGCTTTATTACTATTTTGGACTATCACATTTACAGTCACTGTGTAAACCAGAGTGGGAGGAAAAGATAAACTAGTCCTATTCTGCTTAAAATACAAGAATCCATCACGTTATCCAGATATGTCTTTAGAATGCAGCTTTCGGTAACACAATATATGTAAGTCACTGCTATATATATCACTGTCGTATTAATTAAGAACACACAGTTTAATTTGAGCCAGCATGTGATACATAAGTTGAAATAGGTTTAACAAAATAGGAATTCAGTGATTAAATACAGGTGGCTGAGGTTTAAACATAATCAACTAGAGGACATTTTTCCACAGCTCCTTACTGCCCACTGCCCATTTACCCGTCCATATTCCCACGGAGTCCTCAGTTGGGTGTGCGCAGCAGCTGCTGTGTTTTCTGGGTGCTTAATCATGTGTCAGGCGCTCCCGTGAGGTTTGACAGGTAGAGAACGCAGCACTGTTTGTTGAATGGCTGAATCTATGAATGACTTGTCCGTGCAGTTTAAAAAATGTATTGTACACACCAAATGTCAGGTTACATGTAAGTCAACATCATTTAAGGTAGGATAGTACTCATAATGTGCGAATTAAAAGTGGACTGAACTGGGGACATTTCTTTCTCACAAAAAGTTCTGTAAGGCACTTAAAGTGAGAAAAGCGTGCATTCAGCTCTCCTGGGAACCTGGTACTTAGTATTGCCTTTCCGGCTTACCTATCAAGATCACGGTGGACAGAAATAAAACCCTTGGTCGCCACTAGTGTCTAAACCACTGTTCAAACATGGCAATTCTGTTGCGAGACTTTAAAAAAAATGGCAAGCTGCCTCACTGGGTAACTTTATCTGCTCTGTTGGCAGCGTTGTTAGTTTGTAAAACAGAGAATGGAGGACTTCAAGTGCCCTGGTTGGTTAAGTACTCCCAGGAAGCCTTAGGGTTAGCGTGCTGAATTTATTTTCCAGTTATATTTTAAAAGGCGTTTGTTGTATAAATAAAAGTCGGTAGCTGTGGATTTTTGTGGGTGTGTGGTAGTGGATATGTGGGGTGGCTGCTAACAGAAAGGTGTGCAGTTGAAAGCACCTAGTTGCTCTGCAAGAGAAAGATGACGCTTGGCCTCCTGGAGAGGCACAGAATTGGAAACCCACAAAGGCAGGTCGGGCGGTTCTGTAAGGTCACTGAGTGGACTCCATACATACATGTAAAGGGGGTTCAAAAAGGGTTGTTTTTGGGGGAAGAATTTCATGATCTTTCAATTCCACGTTCCCCACAACCTTTTTGAAATATATGCATCTCCTTACCGCTCTGGATCATTGCCTGGGTGTGGTGTTAAATGAGAACTCTGGTCATCAGCCATACCAGGATTCATGTCTGCAGAGGGCAAGGCGCCCTGCCCAGGCCCTAACAGACTCACGGGGACAGACTGGTTGGGGACACCAGTCTACTTAACTAACGGAGATTCTGCCGAGTGGGATGAGAGTTTGGTTTCCAGTGAAGGACCGCGGCTTGGCTAGGCTTCCTCGGGGTGCCCCCTCTTAATCAAACGACCGTGGTCCGCAGACGCAGATCGCGGGGCTCCTGGTGCCAGGCCACGCCCCTGCCAGCGCATCCTTATCTCGGTCCATTTTGAACCAACTGCAGGGTCTCCGCGGCGCTGACCCTGGGCTGCCCCGCTCGGCCGCTCCGGGGCCGCGGAGCTGCGCTGATGTCACCGGCGCGCTGATTCGTCGGAGCCTGGCGGCCAGGAGGGCCCGCCCCCGCCTGCTGGGCGACCGGCCGGGGGATAAAAGGCCGGCTGGCTGCGCGAGGGCGGAGCTCCGCGGACCAGGGCTGCCCGCCCCGGGAGCGCAGCGCAGCGCAGCGCGCCGAGGACGCAGCCCGTGTTGCCCGAGGACAGAGGGCGTCTCTGGAAGCTCCCGGGCTCGGGAGGATGCCTGCCCGGGGCCGCGCTGCCGAGAGGGGCCTGGGACGGCGCAGGAGGTCCCAGCTGCAGCTCCTCTTCTGCCGCCGCCGCCACCTGGGTCCCCGTGCAGCTGCAGCTACCGGGAAGGGCACACCTGCGGCCGGCCGCCGCGGGGCCGCGTCCGAGGATCACGCAGCCGGCCTCCTGTCCCGCCGCTGAGCGGGGAGGTCGCTGCCGGTGCCTTAGGGGGCTCCGCCGCCCAGCCTCAGGTGGAGTAAGCCTTCTGCAAGGGGCTCCCAGAAGACTCTCTGGAAACGGCTTCTCGCTCTCTCCTCTCTCTCTTTTTTGGGTGGTGGTTTTTAAAAGGGGAGTGTGTAACACACCAGGCTTTCTAACTGTCTACTGAAAATGACTGTGGATGTTTCACTGACCTGGTTGTCTACGAGATTGATTCCACACCCCACCCCACCCCACCCTTGGGTGGTTTTGAATAGCCTGGAAGAAGCTTAATATGGGAAGAAAAGCTGCCTTTTGGATCAAGATTATTTATAGCTACTCCCACAAAAAGTAAACGAAAATTTTAACTTTCTTACAAGTTCTAAGACTTAACTTACTCCCCCCCACTCCGAAGATTTGTGCCGTGCCTTGACCACAGAGCCTGTGTGCTTTCAGTTTTCGGGAGCATGGATTATTTATAAAGGGGATGGAGTGTCGAGAGCCCCCCTTCCGTGGATTACAGTTCACCAGAGCGCTGCCGAAATTCACCTTCCATCTGCTAGCATGCCTGTCGCTTTGGAGGTTTTAATCTGGACATCTGTACTCCAAGCTGGATTTAAAAGGGAAATGGGCTGACGGGAATGTTCTGAGTGCTGGAGCCACTGTTCTCTGTGTGTGTGTGTCTTGTTTTTTTCGTGTTTGGGGAGTTTGTGAAAGGGAACTTTGGGGGCCTTGAGGGAGGCGAGGCAGGAGATTTCTGTTCTTGTTGCACTTTATTTGTTTTAGAATCATTCTAAAGTAACAACCAGGTAAAAGAATCCGTAGTTGCTTTTATACTGACAGCACCGATGATGACCTCAACCCCTCATAGATTATGACGGATGTTATATGATCACGTGTCTTTATGCTAAGGACACTTTGTAGCTCAGTTCACAAGTACTTTCTTTTCAAATGCTTCACCTTATTTCTTATGTCTGGTGTCCAGAGCATCAACTTTTCTTTGAACTCTCTTGAAAATGGGGAAGCCACTCAGCAGACCAGACTGTTTACGTCAGAACCCGCCCTGTGTAGGGAAGGGTGAAGAGGAGGAGGACCTGAATATTGAGGACTGTTATGTGCCCCAGAGGTCGATCTATGATACTGTCCGGCTCAATGAACAGATCGACTCGGGTTCCAAAGGGAGCCTGGCTTCCAGGCATTTCACAGACCGGACTCTGCCCCATAGTCACCGAACACTGGATGTTAGTTCTCTCTGCTCCAACGGCGCCCTGACGTCTTCCAGTGCCTTTGAGCTGAGAGGCCGTGAAGCTAACAAACTAGACGAGAAGATGATCTTCGATGCCCTCAAACTAAACAGTGACATCATTCGAACCGCAGGATTACCCAGAGCCAAATCTCACGCCGAAAAGAAAGAGCATAGACGGTCGTGGCGAATGTTCGTGCCAGCCAATTTGATGGATTATGCGAACAAAAGTGAAAGCTCATTTGCTGAGCCTCCTGATGGGGCAGACGCTGTTACCACGGCCACCAAGTACAGATGGGGGACCAACTCCCTGACTTCGGAGGAGGCCGACTCTGGTTTGTGCAGCCCCCCAGCAGAGAGGGAAGACAAAGAGGACATGTTAGCTGGAGACCGGTCACGGATTAGAAGCTTGTCTTCTGCTGAAGATCTTCATGTAGCAGAACAATGTAGACCCTTTTCCCCGGTTAATTCCGTTAGCGAACAGAAAATCCCATTGCTTTCATGTCAGGGTGCCCATCCTGATGGAAACGTCAAAATGATTTTACCCAGTGTTGCTGCATTGGGGGAAGCAAAACGTGCACATGGTCAAAGTGAACCTCCTGGCGGAAGTGGTTGCCTGCAGGGTGATTGGAAAGAGAGGCCTGCAGAATGGGATCCATTAGGGGTGCCAAGAGATGGGGGAAATGAGCACATTTGGGGGCTTGGAGAAGAGAAGTCGCATGGGCCAGGAGAACCCCACATTACAGCACAAAACAGGGAACCTGTGGACACAGAGCTCTCTCACACAGGCCTGAGAGAGCGAGACACAGGTGGCCGTAGCACCCATTTAATAGAAAGTACAGTGTTGTCACCGTGTGATGCTGGAGAGTCTAAAACAGTGCCTAAAGAGGAGGTGGAGGCTCCACTTTCTGCCCAGGATGTGGAGGTGATCCATCTGAAGTGCTCCCCGAAATTCATTCCCGTGAGAAAGAAAGCATCTCCCAGAAAAACCAGGGCCCAGGCAGAAATACTGGACACGGTCTGCAATGGCTTTCAGGCAGTTCAGGTAATTAATGGAATTGGGCAAGTCTGACATGCCAGACGTTTGTGGTTCTGTGAGCAAAGTGGCCTCCAGTATCTTCCAATGATCGAATTCACTCGCACATTTCGGGTGGGGGGGGTGGTAGGTAGGCGTGACGGGTACTCTGTGAGATGCCAGATATTGATAAGTTGGTCATTATAGCAAACTGATTAGGGTTCATTTTTTAAGAAGATTGATTATTCCTACTTGTTGAGGGGGCTTCCTGTTGCTTGTGCAGAGGTGGCTGTTCCCCCTTATTTAAAATGCCCCCACTATGAAGTTATGTGTACACATGGCTTCTATACAACGGGTGGATTAAGACACTGCCATTGGAGAGCAGTTATATTGGATTTAATAGGCTTGACGGAGACTGATTCATGAAGGTACAAGCACAGTGCTATATTGTTGTGGTCGGCAAGACTTTGCAGCCCAAATTAAGGACTGTCTAACTGCTGACAGCGTCTCCTGCTCTTTCTTCCTGTGGAGGTCGGGAAGTTGCCGGGCAGAGTGGTGCAGCCATTGTAGCTGCTAACTTTTTGTGAGTGCTGAATGAGGTAAGAGGCGAAAGGGGGCAACCTTGTAATAAGTAGTGGGTGGTGGTGAAGCCTGTAATTTTTTTCTGCCCACTCAGATTGAAGTTCAGCTATTTTGGTGCTTATACTAAACTCTTCTGGTAAACTTTGCCTCAGAGGTAATTTCACTTTATTTTAAGGTTCTCTTTATGTGCCTGTGGGTTAGATTCGGGGCAAGAAATCACTCTTCGGAGGCATTTTGCTACAGCTGAGAGAGAAGGAATTTGAACAATATTAGAGGCGTTTTTCTTCTTAGTGTGTGAAATAATTGGTCTAGTCAAGGCGGCCTTTCCTCGAGTGTGCATTAACAAGCCTCATTAACAAAGTACATTTTCTCTAAAGGATCTTGCCATCTATTTTTAGAAAGCAACGTAACCCTTAGGAGAATATGGACTCCTTAATAATCATCATTCTTAATCCTCAGTATATTTTGTGGTAGCACTTCAGAAAATTACAAGTTTCACCTGCTCCAATTTGCAACCTGAAAGCTGATGTCTTGGAAACCCAAACCAGGCAATCTATGAGGATATTGGATTCATTTTTTGGGTTTTTTTAAATATGAAAACTATGTGAGGAGATTAAAAATTTACTTTCCCTGAATCCTTTTATATCACACAATTATCCTGGAATTGAGAGTTTACCACTTTCAGACAGACATGCACATACAGACACCCTTTTGAACATTTTTTGTGGTAAGTAGTAAACATAACCACAAACAGAAGTAGTAACTTAGAAGGTAGGATAGAAAAGAAACGAGATCAAATTCCATCTTCACCACCTTGCAGCCCCTGCCTGCTGATTTTTTAAAAAGTAAATTAAAAAAAACTAATGATACATGTTTGAAGTCCTTTCTGATGACTCTTTTATTGATTTAGGGAATCCTTGTGACATATGTGATTATGTGTAACTGATGCTCATGCATTTAGTTTTGTTTCGCACAAACAGCCAGAATGGATGTTGTCCGGGTGGATTATCTGTGGAAGGGACTTTCAGAGGAAATGATCGTTCATTTGTTTGCCATGGCTTTGTTCATTCATTCATTTGATAACAGGAGCTTCCTGCATGTTAGACTTTGAGCCAGACAGAGGCTGTATAGTTTGTCTCCTGCAGCCTCGACACCCTTCCGAATGAGTTTCCCATCGAGTGCCTGCGACTTTTGCCTCGGTGCTCTTTGCATGTCTCCACTCATTATGTTCTCACATCGACCATTGAACCATCCACCTGGACTGTGGGTATATTTGTAGAGGGCCTGGGGAGAATGACTCAGAACCACATGCTTATCTTATTACCGATTGAAGCTCTGCTTCCTTGGCCAAACTAATTGATTTTCCTCGTGGAATCTTTCAGTCCTATATGAAAACCATTTGGCTTATCTCTTTAGGAGTCGATAGCATCTACCCCCAGTATTATCTGAGAGGTTGATGTCATATATCCCAAGATATAAACACACTGTTCTATGCTGATATTCATTCAACACGTACTTATTGGATACCCATGTTACAAGCCAGGTATGGTTTTACAGCATAGGACTACTCTAGGAAAATCAGTTAGAAATCCCTGTGTTTAAAAGCATACATTTTAATCGAACAGACGGTATCCTTTGCATAACAGATAGTAATAGGTGGAGAGTGGGGGAAGAAATGGGTTTGAAAATTTCCCTGGCAACATAGACATAGGCCACAATGACCAAAAAATAACTGAAGGGGTGACAGCTGGCAGTGGCTGTGATCTGGTCAATGGAACAAGATCTACTAGGTCTACTCAGTATGACACACAGCACAACCCATTGGCATCTTGGCTGGCATGGGCAGGTCTAAAGGTGCAGGCACTCTACTCTAAAAGTGCGCGTCCATATCTTATTTCTTCTCAGCAGCTCCGTTCTCTGACCTACACCACATATTTGGCCTCTTGGCTCAACTCCTCAGTGATTCTACATTTCCAATGGGAACCTGAAGCTTCCATAGCCAACAAGCCACAGTTGTCCTTGCTAGACGCTGTAAGGATTTTTGCCCAGTAAGATACATCTTGGGCCCATCCTTCTATTTTTTGTTTGTTGGCTTAATAGTTCTCACATATCTTCTGGAAGAATTAAATTGGGACAACGGAGGGGGAGTGTCCAGTGTTGTGACAATGACCCAACGCATTTAGAATGAAGTGTTTTGAGAATGTCTCTCTTGGTCCTCTGTGACCTGTTGTGATCGTACTGTGAAATCGGATTTCATCTACTCAGGTGGAGGCTGCTTCTCATGAGTCGGGAACAAAAGTGTCTTCTCTCATAATTGATGGTTTTCAATACCTGATGACTGAACATATTTATTTCATATCTGGAGGAGGTTCGAAACTGTAATTCACATAATGATTGTTGTTCTCTCTGCAGGTCTTCCAGAAAGAAGAGATTGAACCCTTGCAGGCTAAGCAGCAAGACGTAACCTGGGTCGGCCAGGGCCTTATTCAGAGCGCTGCAAAAAGCGCCAGCACTCAGGGTTTGGAGCGCGACCTCGATGAGGCCGGCGCCCGGTGGAAGACTCTGAACAAGAAGGTAAGGTCTTCATACGCTCCTTGCCATGATTTACCAGTGTTCTTCACGGGCATTTTTGCGATCATGGAGTGTATTTATGCTAGATGAACTTCTCTAAGCAGGTGTACTCTTTTTTTTATTTTGAGGGGGTTTATACACTGGAGGTCCCAAACTCAGATGCCAACAGGAGCTTGACAGAGAGCGCTAATGCAGGAAGTGAACTGGGAGGGACAGGTTGTTTCATGGCAGGTGCGGTGGCGGGTGGCCCAGTAGCCAGGGCCTGTGCGGAGACAGCACACATGCCTCCAGGCATTCAGTAGCTGCTTTGTTCTAGCAAAGCCATTGCTGTGGAGGAATGCAGGCCACATAGTCTACTTCCTTTTAAAAGTACCTGGAAATCTCACCTTCTTTGTGAAAACGTTACATTTGTAAGTGCTCACAACTAATTTCTTGCTGTGTAATAGGTCAGAACAGTCCAAGTCAGACACTGCCTGCCCGGAGTAAGTCTCTCGTATAGCCTCTTAACTCCAAATGCTACTTTTCCTTTTAGGAAGCAGATTCGACCTATCCCCGAATTTCGGGGAGAGAACATGCTGGGATAAACCCTTTGCTAGCTTAAGGAAATAATGCTGAGACACAATGGCAGGCGTTCACATGACGTGTAAATTACCAGAATATTGTTAGGAGATGGCAGCGTTGATCTGGTGATTTTTGCCCATCAATTTCAGAGTCCTAAGAGGTTTCCAAGCCTTAAAACTACCATCATTGTTCTTTAAAATCTGTTTCATATTATTGTGCTCTTTACACACAATTAGAATGCAGTGCCAGGTGTAAATATATTCCATAGTGCTTAAAATATCTTGCCAACTAGTTTGTTTTTTTCGTCTGCAAGGGAAAGTTCTGCGAGAAGGGCAATAGGAGATCTCTGTGTGGGACACGGGGACTCCATTTATTAGAAGACAAAGCTCCCTCTTTGTTGAAAAAGGACTCGAGCTTGGAGCTAACACAATTTAATTGGCGACTTTGTGGTTATTTTGCCCTACTAAAAGAATACTGATTCACTCTACTGTAGTCGATTAAAAAACCACACAAAAACAAGCAAACCGTAGGCTTCCAGTAATTTCTTAAAGCCTCGTGAAAAGGGAGACACAGGTGGTCTGAGAGAGGGGTCAGAAAGTTATTTCTGATATGCTGGAATACCAGGGATAACGATAAACTGACTAACGTATTGTGTTTTTCAGCAATCTGAAAAATGTCATCTTTCCTAGCTAATCGTGAATTTACCAAGCATTTCTCAACTCTCAAGGATTCCATCATGTACATATGAGGGAGCTTCAAAAACTTCATTATTCCCTAATTCCATCCTCTTCCCCCCCCTCACCAAACTAGTTGAGGCTCCCTTAGAGTCTTGGCTGGTAAATAATGGCGTAGATTATAGTCTGATTCCCTTTTAACTTTGCTTCCCTGATTGCAATTCTTGGGGTAAATTTTAAATAAAAAAGAAGAAGAAAATTGTAACCAAGTGACAAAAGGCAGCCAGTGGGCAGATTTACCTATTTTGTGAAACAACGCAGTCCGGTGTAACAAGGGGAACCTTGCAGGTGGCCCAGCGGGCAGCCCAGCTGCAGGAGGCCCTGCTGCACTGTGGGAGGTTCCAGGATGCTCTGGAGTCCCTGCTCAGCTGGATGGCAGACACGGAGGAGCTGGTGGCCAATCAGAAACCCCCATCAGCCGAGTTCAAAGTGGTGAAGGCCCAGATACAAGAGCAAAAGGTAATGAGGCTTGTGCCGTGTGTCATACTGAGTTTTCATACTGGGAGGAGTAAATACTTTCACCTGGTGATGCTGTTTACATGAGTGGGATAGCCTGGCTAACTGGCTGTCCTCACCCTAGGCAGTGTTCTGTTAATCATTCAACAAATATTTACTGGGCTGACACCATGAGTCATACTCTGTTCCAGGTGCTAGAATTTAAAAAGATAAAAGTTTAAAGCCCAGTGATAGTGAAAAGGGAGGGACCGGTTGTGTGTGTGTGTGTGTGTGTGTGTGTGTGTGTGTGTGTGTGTGTGTGAGAGAGAGAGAGAGAGAGAGAGAGAGAGAGAGAGAGAGAGAGAGAGAGAGAGAGAGAGAGAGAGAGAGAGAGAGAGAGAGAGAGAGAGAGAGAGAGAGAGAGAGAGAGAGAGAGAGAGAGAGAGAGAGAGAGAGAGAGAGAGAGAGAGAGAGAGAGAGAGAGAGAGACCATAAAGTAATGAAGGAAATGATCAGCAAAGCAGGGGTGGGGATAGAATTAGGAAGTGACGGAAGCAGGGACTGGGAGACAGGGCGTGCTAAAGTGGAGGGAAGGGTGGTGAGGTGTCTTAAACAAGATAATCAAAGAAAGCCTTTCTGAGGGTATATTTGGATGTTGTCTTATTACAAGCGTGTTGGGTGGATCTCTAAGAGATTTAGGTGAAATATGGTTGTTTCTTCTGTTGCAAACTAAACTGAAGTGACAGGTTCGCTCCAGCTATACGAAGGGATATACTGCTGTGTTTTTGACACTGGTAAAAAGGGTCACACGTTGGGAAGATACACTCTTGAAAGCACTGGTTCTCCACCTTCCTAATGCCACGGCCCTTTAACACCGTTCCTCATGTTGTGGTGACTCCCCAGCCCCCCAGCCATAAAATTATTTTCATTGCTACTTCATCACTGTCATTTCACTACTGTTATGAATCGGGCGACCCCTGTGAAAGGGTCGTTTGACCCCTTCCCCTCCCCAAAAGGGTCGCGGCCCACAGGTTGGGAACAGCTGCTTTGAAGGGATGGTCATGTATGATTTCTTTGGCTGCTGTCCCGATGGTGGTCAGTTATGAAGTTTTCAACTGACATTAGCGATTACAAAACCCCAGATCCAACCTCACTGCCATCGAGGTGACCCCCGATTGACAGTGACCCTATAGGAGAGAGTAGAATGGCCCCTTCTGTGGGTGTTGAGACCTACTCTCTATGGGAGTAGAGATCCTCCGCTTTCTTCCAAAGAGCAGCTGGCTGGTGGTTTCAAACTGCCGACCTTGTGGTTAGCAGCCCAACCAATTACCACTACCCCACCAGGGCTCCCTGCCCTACCCATCCTGTCTGTCATACCTGTCTTGAAATGACATAGGGAAGGATCCTTGCTGACCTCAGAGAGGAGTGGTAAAGTTGTTTCTGTTGTGTGAGAACTTTTAAAAAGAAGGCATTCTTTCAGAGTTGGTGGACTCTGATTAGCCAACAGAACCTGTTTGTTGATTTTGCTCTCTTTATTTCTTGAGGCTTTGCTGTCAGTTAATCAGACAGTGATCCACTTAAGCACTTCTCTGCTGCATAAACCACCTGTTCTGCTCCAATTACGTCATGACCCCTACCTTTGTCAAGAGCAGTTAGTTCCACTTGCCTTTGCTTTGGGCGTTTTTAGTCTCACTATATAAGTGAGAGTATGCTCTTATAGTTTGTTACATCAGGCAATTGTCTTTTAGCTGTCAGTCAGAACCAGACTGAGGAAGTAACTAAGTATTTAGTGTCTTATACCCACAAGTCTTCTTTTTAAAGTCCTCACCCAGGAGAAATAACTGGAGCACTGTATTGCCCATTAGAAGCACTTGCTCTTGAAATACTTGTTTTAATTAGGTTTAGGCATGTTAATCCTGAGTTCTGTCTGGGCCTATAAACTAGTCCACTCTAGGCTTCTTGAAATGATTAATTAAAATTAAATTGAATTTTGTTCCTGCTGCTAAGTCTTGAAATGTTAGTCTTATTTAGCCAGTATTGGCTAATTCTGAGTGACACACCCTCTGTTCCTTTCGGAAATGATATTCAAAGACTCGTTTTTGTTTGTTTGTTTTCATCCTCATAAACTCGTAAAGGGTTTTAGGAGCCAAGAGACAGAAGCGCTGGCCACTCATTTTAGCCTCACCAGCTTCACAAAACTGGGCAGATTGCATACCCTCTCAAAGTATCAACTTCTTTATGTGTAAAAGCAGATTATTTACAGGGAGAACAGGCTTTGATGACAGTACGCACTGCCATTGCGTTCATTTCCACTCAATAGCAGCCCTGTAGGAGAGAGCCATACTGCCCCTGTGCGATATAAATCTTTACAGGAGCAGAAAGCCTCATTGTTCTTCCTTGAAGAGGCTGGTGGTCTTGAACTGCCGCACTTGTGGTAAGCAGACCAGTGCGTGACCCTCTGTGCCCAAAGGGCTCATCATAGTCATTTTTCTCTCCGTAGGCTCTATGGATTTTGAGTAGGTAAGGCATTTCTATCGCACTGTGGTAGTGGAGATTTGGTACCTGAAGCCAGTGGAGTGGGTCTAAAAAGAACCTTCTGTCCTGTTGTTTCACCTTCAGAAATTAATAACAAAGAGATTAATGATCTTATGAATCTTTGTTTTGCTTACCATGGAAAGTCCCTACCACCGTGACACAGTGTCAATGAACTGGAATTCATTAAATAAATGAGATATATATTTTTAAAATTCCAAGGCTCAGATAGACTTTCATACATATATCTATGCACAAGACACATTTGTTTTGGGGGGTGGGCAGGGGTGTGTGTGAGAGAGGAGTCAGACATCAGAAGTACTTAGAATCCAACATCTGTTAACTGTGATGCAATCATATCCTTGCCTTGATTGGTATTTAATGTTGTGTCCCCAGCTTCTCCAAAGACTCTTGGATGACCGCAAATCTACCGTGGAGGTAATCAAACGAGAAGGAGAGAAAATCGCCACAACAGCAGAACCCACTGACAAAGTGAAGATTTTGAAACAGCTGAGTCTCTTGGACAGTAGATGGGAGGCATTGCTTAATAAAGCAGAAACAAGGTGACTGAAATGCTCCCTGTTCTTTTTAAAGCGTAGCAGTGACCTTGCAGCTGATTTTGTATTTTGTAAACATGTTACATCAAATGATTTTCCTGTGTTTGTCATGTCTATGAACAGAGGTGGCCAGGGCTGGGGTGGTTCTCTCCCATCACTCTGGTGGTCATGGCGTTTAGTCCCCAGATGTGTCCCACATCTGTGTCTTGAGAAACCTATTCGCCTTGGAGACAATACAGGCATTGGCTTAGTACATAATGATGCCTGGCCCACTGAGCCCCAGGCACAGAACCAGGCATTGGGTCATGCTGGGCGACGGGAAGCTGCCCTGACCAGTTTATCCCCGCCCTGAGTTTGGTACAGAGCAGTGGGGCTCATAGTCATTGAAAGCAGAGGGGCATGGGACGATGCTTCATGGCAAACGAATAAGGTGTCGGGGGTGCGTGTAATAGGAAGGACCACTTCTTGGTTCAGGGAAATTACAGCTAATCAGGAGTTAGCTGGGAAATGCGGCAGGTGGAAGGCCCTCACATTTAGGAAGCCGAGTGGATGACTCCAGTGGGATTTTGCTCACAACATTATCTCTATTGCAGTCTTTCAACCAACATGATCGCACGGTCACCATAGTGACCAGTCTTCAGTAGTCGCTGGGAAGTATAGTCACCCCGACTGCTTGGGTTGAAAACAGATGAGCCTCTGAGCAGAATGAAGCGAGTTCCATAAATCCCAACTTTTTTGGGAGCAGGAGTGGTAAGGAGAGGATCTGTGAAATCTTGGATCATGGAGTAAAGTGAGCTCTAACTTTAGCGCCATAGAAGCAGGTGCTGGTAGAAAGCTGAAAGTCTCATACAGTCCTACAGTACATGTTAGCAGATCCATAACTCTTCCGTGCCATTGTGCTCTAGTCCCTGTGGAAGATGCTCTCGGTATCCAGGCATGTAAATGGACCAAGGCACGTCCACATGTCTTTGCTATACTAATGCCACGGGGCTTCTTTTCCTAGCGTGTTCTCACTGTGTATTTATTAAGGGATGGTTATAGGACACATGGTTTTACATGCAAATTTATTACTCACAACTAAATACTAATAGACCATATGTATTCACAAAATCATTATTTCTATTGACTCTAGATGATTGAATATTTTAATTTCAAAGAAAAAGAGCCATAGTGATGGTCCAGAAGTTAAAAACAATATAATCTTTTTGTAAAGTATTTAACCCAAGAGTTATTTGTCTTAAAAATTTGCACATATATGTATTTATAGCATATAATTGTACAGAAATTATTTTCAGCAACATGTGCCGATTTTCAATCATTCCCTTTTCCTCTCTGGAGATGAATTTGTCAATGTCAAAAACAACTCTTGGTCCCAGTAGGGATGATGTACAGGATTTAGGAAAGACTCAGGTACTGCATATACAGAGCAGCAAAATCACTTGACCCAGAAAGAAAAACAAGGAAACTGGGTGTTTTCTGAAACTACTTCAAACCACATTAGAAGGTAGAAGTCAAAAGAAATATTTTCCTTTATTCCTGATGCTATAATCCAGAAAAGATTGTGAAGTATGATTACTTTTGGAAAACACATTTATAAATTCACATACACTAGTATACAGTAGACATTGCAATTCTGCCGGAGGGAAAAGCTGTACATCTTTATTAAAAATGCGAATCCCATTTTGACCATTTGGTCAAAGCTGTCAGTGTCTGGTGCTCTGATTGAATTTAGATCAGATGTAAACATTTAAAAACAGAGGCAAGCACCCAGCAAGGGCTCAGTAAATGTCCCCTCCTATTACCATTTTCATTGTTATTAGAACAGTGTTGTTGTTGTGGCTTTTAGTACCACTGACATACTCACAAGTATTGTTACCAAAGGTTGCTTTAGATGCTTGAGAGCTAGGCCACTGAAGCTGTTTTGGCCCCGTCGAATTTTCATTAATAGAAAAAGTAATATACGGTGTCCTTCCTATGTTACAGATTTAAACTGCTACCTTTGGTGATCTCTACAAAAGGTGTTTAGAAAGTGCAGGAAGCTGAGTGGTTTTCCTTGACTCTCTCCCGTGGTCTTCCTCCCTGAATGATCTTTGTCTTGGCACACTTGTAGGACTCGGCAGCTGGAAGGTATCTCGGTGGTAGCCCAGCAATTTCACGAAACCTTAGAACCACTGAATGAATGGCTCACCACCATAGAGAAGAGACTTGCGAACTGTGAACCCATAGGAACCCAAACTTTTAAACTTGAGGAACAAATTGCACAGCACAAAGTAAGTTACAAATCACACGTTAGTAAGATTCAGCTCTCCATTTAATTTGTGGTTTTGTGATATAAATTTGAGTTACGTACCATTGTGACACTTCATTGCAAACTAAATTCATTTCATGTGTCATTCCTGCCTTCCATTTGCGTTTTCATCTTTTTTTTATTTGTCCATTCTTTTTTTTGTTTCTCTCTTGACTTTATTTAGGCCTTAGAAGATGACATCACCCACCGCAGTAAACATTTACACCAGGCAGTTAGCGTTGGCCAGTCTTTAAAGGCCTTGAGCTCCAGGGAGGATAAAGATATGGTACAGAGCAAATTAGACTCTTCTCAAGTGTGGTACATTGAGATTCAAGAGAAAAGTCACAGCAGGTCTGAGCTCCTCCAGCAGGCCTTATGTAATGCTAAGATTTTTGGGGAAGATGAAGTTGAGCTGATGAACTGGCTGAATGAAGTGCACGACAAACTAAGCAAGCTGTCAGTCCAGGATTACAGCACTGAGGGGCTGTGGAAGCAGCAGTCTGAACTGCGGGTATTCTGATTTATTTTATTTTATTTTACATGATTTTATTTTATGTTTCACTTCTGGTGCAGTTATTTTCACCTCATTTCTGTGTTGTTTTATGTTTGTTGCGATTTAAGAGAATCTACGTGGACCCCAAAAAGACTTTCCTGTGTTTATAGATAATGGTCATTAGTCATTACAATAACTTTTAAAAAGAGATTTAATATCTCCACTTAGCTAGTTTTTTCATTTTTCTCCTTTAATCTTGTATACAAATCCCCATAATTTACTAGTACTTCAATATCTCCACATAGGCCATTTGCCCCGAGTATGTTCTCAAGAGGAGGGTACCGTGAGCTAATGGTAGTGAAACATGGACTGAGAGGTTGGGTGATGGACAGTGGCGGGGGTAGGGGAGGGGTGTGTGTGTGTGTGAGTGAGTGACATGGAACAGTACTAACGATTTGAAAATGTGAGGTGTTTGCTCAAATAGGCCTTGATGAAACCTAATAAAAATTTTCTACGATAAACCGATGCTAATACTAACCTAATTTTTTTTCCCTTCCCACACAAAAATGGTGCCTCTGTTTTCAGGTTCTGCAAGAGGACATTGTACTCAGGAAACAAAATGTAGACCAGGCATTACTGAATGGTTTAGAACTACTTAAACAAACCACAGGTGAGCTGCCTTTCAAGTTAAATAGTCACGCACTCAGCATTCTGCCCGGCTTTCAAATGGTTCAGGAGTTAGGGGAGACAACGACAATGTTAGGGCCAATCCAGGCCTTCATTCTGGCGAATGCCTTCAAGACCAACCCAGGGGAATCGCAGACTGTGGCCTCCCTTCTTTCTCATGATCTCACTTGGATTCTTCGTGGAGGAGTACTTATGTGTTCCTCATCACATCAGGAGCCTTGGCACAGAAAATGGTCTGAGAAGCCCGTGAGGGAGTTACGATAGTTTTCCACTTGTTCAAGATGAGCACATAGGTTAGAGACAACGTGCTCTGTTGCTCTGTTTCTTTTAGAGCAGCTTGCATTGTGTCGACACACTGTGGCTGTAGACGTGCTTCATTTCTCTGGGGTTGAACCCAGTAAGAAAACAAATATTTGGTCTAATATCTTTATGAGGAGATCTCAGAGTAACTGTTGAGTGAATCTTTAGTTCATTGGAAAGTCTCACCAAACCTATTTCCAGTTCAGCATATATGTGGGGTGGGGTGTGGGTGAATATCACTGATCATAGGTTGGAGGAACTCAATAAAGCACCTAGAGCTTTAATTTAGCATTCTGAAGCCCATGACACAGCCTCTGCTTCCATCTGAAAATGAGGAGAGTGTAAGTGAGGACACACTGGAATAAGGCAGGCGGGTCTATGAATTTTAACATCTGTCTCTGTGGGTGCATGTGCATGTATGAAAGGGCTTCAAACATGCTGGTAGGAAAATTCCATGATCATCAATACCATGTTTTCCTTTTTGAAGCTCCCTCTTATGTAACCTGTGTATGCACACAGAGATAAATGTGAATACACATACACATGGACACACATGCCAGGCACTGTTGTAAACACTGAAATACAAATTCACTGAGTCAGTATAATAATCGTATGTCATAGATCTCGTGTTTTCTCTATGGAATGATACGTATGTAATACGTGTGTATGCAATATATATGTACATATATCTCTGAGTAATCTCTATTAATAGATCCAGAGGTTAAATGTCTTGCCCCAGGTAAATCAACCTGTAAGCCACAAAGTCAGTATTTGAACTCAGGCTGTTTGTAACCCCAAACCTTTAAAACGGAAAGCATCAGCCAGAAGACAGCTATGAAGGTGCGGCTTCCCCACATAATTAAAGGTCCCGTGGCCCTTTCCAGTTTGGGCATTTGTATCTTTCGAGCTGTGTGTATTTTGGAGAAATCCTGGGGAAGATGAAATCCTGTGAAGGGAACTTCAGCAAGTTTCCCGAGTGTGCAATAATGTCTAAAGAGACTCCTCCCCCCACCCGTCCTTTTGATGAGGAATAACACACCTTTGCCTTGTAGGTGATGAAGTGTTAATAATTCAACATAAGTTGGAAGCCATTAAAGCCAGGTACAAAGACATCGTCAAACTGAGCGCTGATGTGGCCAAGACGCTGGAGCAGGCGCTGCAGCTGGCCGCGCAGCTGCACTCTGCCCATGAGGAGCTCTCTGCGTGGCTGGACAACGTGGAGGTGGAATTACTGTCATTTGAGACTCAGGTTCTGAAGGGAGAAGCCATGAGCCAAGCACAAGCCAGGCAAAAAGTATGTTCTGATTCATGCATCTGGGATCAGCTTGTTTTCCCTCAGGGCACTGGTCTTCCACCTTCCTAATGCCGCCACCCTTTTCTACAGTGCCTCATATTGTGGTGACCCCCCCCCCACCCCAACCATAAAATTTTTGTTGCTACTTCCTCACTGTCATTTTGCTACTGTTGTGCATCGGGCGAGCCCTGTGAAAGGGTCATTTGGCCTCCAAAGGGGCCGCGACCCACAGAATGAGAACCACTGACTTAGGGAGTCTTAGTCTCATAGGAATATAGTGGTGCATCTTGGGTCAGTACTAACAGCCCAAAGGATGCCTTGGAGGGTGGGGGACCCAAAAGAGAATTGGCAGGCGGTTGGTTAGCTGCTTGAACTTTCAGGCCCCCTGAGATGAAGGTAGTATATCAAAATGGAGACGAGGAGAAAATCAAAGGGGAAATGTTTCTTTTTTCAGCGCTAGCACATACGTTTGGTTGGAATAACGTTTGTCTGAAAGGTCGCGTAGTGTCGCCTTTGTAATTATGTCACAACGACAGTGCACTGCTGTGCTGATTCTTCTTTCAGAGCTATCGCCCTCTGGTTTTGTCATCCATGAAGTATGGCCACATGTGGGTGGAAGGGAGGTCGGGCCTGCTGAGCTTATGATGATTCAGCTGGAAAGGCTTAAAGCCAATATGACCTCGTGTTGAGGGTCACTTAATTCTGACGAGGACTTTTCTCTTTTTAAAATATCCTGTTACCTGATTACCAGGTAGCGAACAAAGTGCCTTCTAACTTCCTTGGGTTTGTTTCATAAATTACTAAGTAATTTATATGTTACTTTAGACAGAAAAGCTCGCCATGAGAACAGACAATTGTACTGAAATCATTCTTTGGAATTTCTCAGGAAACACTTTCCGTTTGCAAAGTATCTTTGCAAAGCCAAGGTTTCTCTCACCTAACTTACACTCTGGGGCCTGTGAATCACAGAATTGGCCTCGGAAGGTGCTCACCCCCAGAAGCAATGACAAGGAAAGGCTGCTTGGATCGTTTACCAAACGCGTGCCTGCTTTCTGTTGCCCACTTTCAGGAGCTGAAGAAGGAAGTGAAGAAAAACAAGACCTTATTGGACTCCCTTAATGAAGCCAGCGGGGCTTTACTGGAGCTGGTGCCGTGGAGGGCCAGAGAGGGACTGGAAAAAATGGTGGCCGAGGACAATGACCGCTACCGCTTAGTCAGTGACGCCGTCACGCAGAAGGTGGAGCAGATCGATGCTGCCATTCTGAGGTTACAGCAGGTAAGGACTGTGAGCCATTGTCCAGCGGTAACGTTTGCCCCACTTGTCAGAGCTTTGAACCGTGCTTCCCATCATTGCTGTGCTTCACAACGGAAGGGTGAATTGGGAAGGAATTTGACCGCGTCCCTTCTGTGTCTGCGTGCCAGTGCACCCTGTCAGCAGCTGTGTGTGTCACCGCTTTGCAGCTCGCTTCTTACCAGGACAGACGCGGAGCAGGCCAGCCAGTTTTTCTCTGTCTGTGTTCATTCTGATGGCTAACGTTAACTTGATGCCTTGGCTTCCTCCGGCTCTGATAACCTCAGTGTGAGTGAGTACCTGGAAGTCACGTAGGTCAGTATTAACTGTGCAGCGCTGGCAATGAGGGCTTGTGTGCCTTTCTGAAAAGGAAACGATTTCGTGGGCAACACGGAGTTTTTGCCAGAGCCAACTTAAAGGGGAACGTGGTCGTCTGTAGTCTATCTGGGAGTCATACAAAGTTTTGTGGCCAAGAACAGTGACAAAGTTTAGTGACCCAACCCTCAGCCACTGTTGCTCAGAACATTCTGGACAGTGAGCAGGGTCCGAGAACTAGAAGTTTGTGTTTTGATTAGCTTTCAGTGCAATCTCTGTGGATGTTTGTAGTTATTGCACTTTTTTTTTTTTTTTTTGGTGAGGAGGATTAGTGTGATTACAGTGTATTTCAGAGAGGAGCTTGGAGAGTATATGACCAAGGTTTTACCAAGACAAGCCAGGAGCCAGGAACCCATATCTCTTCACGGATTCTGTGGGAGCATCTGAATGAATCTTGTAAGGTTGCCCTGAAAGGGCAGTTTATGTAGTTTTAAAACAATGTTTCACTCCTCATGGAATCAAGAAAGCTGATGGAATACAATGACACCAACTTTCAGCCTCCTGAACACATCTTCTCAGAGGAGTCCGTTCACGCCCGATGAATGTATTTGCCTAAGTGTTTACAGGGCACCACATTATTAGAAATAAGTGTGTTCATTTGTGAAGTATACTAGACTACTGAAAAATACTGAATTCCCCCCCGCCTCCCGAAAATTTATTTGAACGTTTCAGAATTGGCATCAAAGACTTCTTAAAAGAGCAAGACAAATCTTGTGAAGTTGACTACAGGGAGCTGGTTTAGTGAAATAAAGATCATAAGAAGGCGAGGTTACAGGTTGAAGTTGACCACAAGTAAGAATGTAGACTCTGTGACGATAAAGCGAAGCTCACTGCCATTGAGTAGATTTGTGGCGCCTCGCGAGTCTGTGGGACAAGGTGGAACTTGCCCCCGTGGATTTCTGAGACGGTAGCGGTGGGTGAAACTTTGGATTTTGACTGTGACTCTCTATGAGGGTAGAAATCCTTATCACCCTCCCACGGAGCAGCTGGTAGTTTCCAGCTGCCTGCCTTGTGGTTCAGCAGCCCAGCGCAGAACCAGGACAGCAACCTCCAAAATAGTTGGAGCTATCAGTAAAATCAAGCCCTCTTTGGAGACAGAGGCATATTTGTGAAGTGAAATCAAGGACTGAAGGTACTTGCAACTGATTGGGAAGTTGCAAGCTGAAGGAAGCTAGAGGTGCAATAACCTGACTGGGAAGCAATGACTGCTTCGAAGCAGGAATATGGCTATTTGGGTTGGTTACATATGTGACTGAAGGGGGTTTTTTGTATTTCAAACTTTTTTTGTTGTGTTATTCAATTATTTACCACTCTTTCTGAAATATGGAGGGGATCTGACCTCATCCCACCTTTCAAGACACACCTTCATGTACATGCTTTTTATTTTACCTTCCATGGTCCACCCCCTAGCTCCCAGCCCTAGGAGCCTGGGTAGCATAGTGGTTACAGATTCATTTTTGATCTGCAAGTCCAGCAGTTTGAAACCACCAGCTGCACTGAAGGAGAAAGGCAGCCTGACTTTCTACTCCCATAAACAGTTACCACCTTGGAAACCCACAGGCTCAGTTCTTCACTGCCCTGTAGGGTCGCTCTGTGAATCAGTGAGTGTCCCTCCCCAGAGACCACTCCCTTCTCCTTCCGCTGCACATGCACGTGACGAGATGTGAGCCGTCAGCATTTCTTGATAAATGACATTTTCCTATAGTTAATTCTTTTATCCACGAGTGACTAACTTTTCAGTGTTCTGTTTTTCATGTAGATTGTTCTTTGATACTTGGCATTTTGCTCAGTATTAAGAGGGTTTAAAGAGCGTCGGCAGTCTTGTGGGTTAGGGATTGGGCTACGAACCACGTGGAGATGTGCCGTCTCAGAGACGCTGTGGTGCATTATTCTGAGCTGTGATTGGCTGGATGGCATTGGATCCTGGGTTTATTTGTGTGTTGTTTTTTTTTTTATGGTGGTTTATACCTAGGTCTTTCCCTTTATAATGTCCAAAGCTCATTCGTAGCTGTTTTTTGAAATGCACACAAATGCGGTTTTGTGAACGAGGCTACTGTCTCAGAGGTATATTGACTTCCAAACCATTAAAATGGAAGTGGGTGTCCACAAAAAATAAGGGGGATAATTAAGATTTGAAGGCAGAAAAGAAGGGAGCATACAGATATCTGGCAATTAGCATAGTCGTTACAGCTGTCCTGTATAATTTTGTTTTTAGGTTTTGATTTGATATGGTTAAATTTCGTGTTCATACTATATTCCCAGCAATAGTTTTGAAAGGATGTCACACTGGATTTTGAATGCGTGTGGACAAAGACAACGGCCCTCTATAAGTGTGAATGATGATTTTTATCTCTTGGGACATAGCTGAAAAGTGTCAGTCGTGGACATTGTGCATGGTGTGCAATTACTCCTTATGTCCCCAATCTGACTCTGTACAGAGTGGCAGCTGTCGATATTCTAAAGAAGACATTCTTCTCAAAAATAATTGAGCCCATTCACTGCTTTCAGCGTGCGGGAGGGGAATGGAGCAAGGCAGCTTAATAAATAAACAGCGATGGTGCCCTTTCGAAAAAGCAGCAGCAAAGACCTGCCTTCGCCCCCACAGTGCATGCCATTCTCTGACCTAGAAGCTGCACATGGGCTTACATTTTAAACCCACACCGGAGCAGCATGCTTTTGTCGTTCTCTTTCTTTGGTTGCAAACTGAACCGCATGTGCCACATGGAAGTGAAAAATAAATACAAGGACACTCTTGCTTAAAAAAACGTACAGACATGTAGTTGGGCTTCAGACCACCGTGATTGTTTGTTTACGCCTCGACAGTTAATTGTCCCCTGTCTCTTGTAAACATACCATGTCAAAGGCATGTAACTCACTGGGTTGGGAAAAGCCAGGCACTCTTCAGCAAGCTTTAGCGGCTTGGTTTATGTAAGTGGGCCCCGTAGTAACCCTGATATTAGAAAGACCCAGGACTTATGATTTGGGGTACAATTAAAATAAATAGCACTTGGCTGATTAGAATAAAGCGTCATTGACGCTTCAGAGCTCAATAGCAACTGCATACGTCTGTTAAAGAACCAGTAGGATGTGAGGTTTGTTCAGCCCTTCCAGGTGTTTGGCGAGGGGGGGGGGAGGGAGGGGGGCACTGTGGGTTCCATGATGAATCACGAGAAGGGAAATAGAAGGAAATGCTAACCCAAAGGCAGGAAGGGAGTGAAAGGATGCCCTTGAGGTCGAGGTGTGTTTACTGCTTACTTAACCCCAGTGGCCCTGGGGGATACATGTTTGGCTCCTGACCACAAGGTCAGTGGTTCCAAGCCTCCAGCATCTCCACAAGAAAAAAGATGAGGCTCTCAGGTCATTATGAGTTGGAACCAATTTGATAGCAGTTGGTTTTGACTTGGGTTTGTTGTCTGTCTTAAGCTTACATTTCTATTGGAGAAACATTCTGGATAAGTGTGAAAGCAACGGATAAGTGGCTGCAGAAAGTTTTAAATATTAAGCTAAAAGATGCTCGTATGATATTTGAGCCACATGAGTGTTTTGAACTCCTGAAAGCCAAGCCATATTCAGGCACAAACATTGTCACATGGTGGGCAGGAATCACCTCTCTGGGGTCAGACTGCCTGGGGTCAAAACTCAGTGTCATCATTTACCAGCTGGGCAATCTTTGATAAATTAGTTGACTTTTCTCTCTGCCTCACTTTTCTCAACTGTAGGTGGAGTCAAGCATCATATCCAATGTGATAGGTGTATAGTCCTGGGGCTTGAAAGAGCTACTGCCTGCTAAGTGTCTAGAATGCTGAGTGCAGTCGACTATTGGCTAGTTGTGTCTTAGGTAGTCTTTGCTTCACACCTATATCGATTACCATTTAAAATATCATTTCCTACCATTTAGGAAATTCCCAAAGGCTTGTGGTTGTTAGTTGCCATCAGCTCTAATAAAAGTAATAATAATATAAGTTGATCATTAGAGGCCACTGATGAACAACACTGCCATCGAGTCAATTCTGCCTCTTAGCGACCTCTTTGGGGCAGGGTAGAGCTGCCTCTGTGGGTTTACGAGACCATAACTGTTTTATGGGAACAGAAAGCCCTCATTTTCCCCCCTGTGGTGGTTTCGAATTGATGAACTTGAGGCTGGCAGCTCATCGCATAACCATGATGGCCAGCAGAGCTCCCAGAGTCCACCGATAGCACTTATGAAATATTTCCCGTCATGAAGTTATACATGCTCTGATTACCTATTTATATTCATGTAATTTTTGTTATTATGGACAATACATTATTAAAATGCTATGATATTGCTGGCTATGCTGCTCAAATGTAAATGAGGCTTTTAAAAAATCCCCACAGTATTCATTAGAAATCACACTTGCTAACATGTCAGTTGAGTGAGCCATAGACCTATAATGCCTTGCTTTACTCTACATTGCTTAATATCGACCCAGTGGCTGTTCCATTTGTTGGAATAGACAGACAGACAGATAGATAGATACCTGGTAATTTAATTGCGCAAAAGTCACGAGGAGATTTTCTGCTTGAAGTCTTGCTTTCTCTTTGTAAAGAAGGTCCTTGCCTTGGTAAAAGAAGCGTTGTTTGTGGTTTAGCCTTCTCTTTGGATGGCTTTGATGGTGTCATCAGGCTGCTTTTGGCTGGACAGTTTTTTATGTGAAAGGAGACCCCTTGTTAAACTAAAATTAGCACTAGCAGCCCCGTTTTATCGATGTAGTTGCTTATTTTAAGATTGTCACATAAATACTAACAATCATCTGCACACAAACAGGAGGATGCCACGGCTTTATGATTTCAGAGACTAGCAGGATAGAATTGCTGGCTGTCACACTCTGTTCAGATACCATGCAGTATTTGCATGCCTGTAGCGAGGCAGGACCAGTTTTCGTCTGGACTTCTTTAAGTGAATCCATGGGAATCGAGTTCTGCCCCAAGCTTTATTGTGATTTGGCTCGAGGCTAGCAATTCCTTCAAGGAAGGCTCTTCTTGCTTTTTTCTTTTTTTTTTCCATGAGAATTTCTTTTTCTACCCGGAAGCTTCTGAAACCATCTATGAATTTTTTTTTCTTCTCTTCTGCACTGATCAATAGCTGCTAATGAGAAGTTCCATTTGAAGCAAAACAGTGTCATAAAAATGATTGACTCTCAGCTTCAGATAGGCTTTTTCAATTTGTTTATTAAGCTTCCTCTGAAGTCTACGCTGCCAACACAAACTTTTATTGAAGCTGCGTGTGCAAATGATTTGGCTCTTGGCTAAGCAATTTAAAAAAAATATGGCTTCACTCTAAAGTACTATATATAATGTTATGAGAAATATAAAGGAAAGCAATTTTGCTTAACTGTATAAAGTTATACACAGACATTTTGGAAGCGCTAAAGGGAGCCATTCCATTCTGAATGGGCAATGCCCCGTGTTCTGTCTGGAACTGTAGGGGGTCAGTGACCCTACTGGAAGCATTGCTCTCCAAGGAGCACGCGTGCCAGGTGCCGCTCATTCTACTTACAGACACTGCCCTGCTCGTCGCACGGCCGGCTTTGCATGGTTTATGGTCAGATAGTAGTTTATATTCAGATTTTAGCCAAGAAGCCCTTCTAGGAATGGTCCAGTAAAGCTCTGTTAAGTCTTATTTTCCTTGCCCTTATACAATTGAACTTTGTAAGAAAAATGGAAACTTATTGTTTTTACTCCCTATTACATTTCTGGCTTGGGCCTAGTACTTAGATAATATTTAGAAAGGTTTTGTCTTTTTATTCCTATCAGAATTGTTTAAAAAAATTGAACCACAAGCAGCTGAGATATTCATTTGTTTACTCATTCGTTTATTCATTACATGGTAAAGATGAAAGCAACTGGATTCATGATATGCAGATAATTTAATAGTATTCGTAATGTATGTATTTTCTCTGATTTATCTTGCCTTTTCAGATTATAACCATAGCAATAGCCATCGTTGTTGCTAATGTTTGTGTCGGATTATTGCTGCCAGGCTATTTCCTCTTAAACCAAATATAGTCCATGTCACAAAACTGACACGTGCTATTTAAAAATGAAATGTGCTTGATACAACTGATATATGGATTGTTATAACAGCTGTAAGAGCCCCAATAAAATGATTTATACCCCAAAAAAGAGAAATGTTACTCCCTGTTGATGAGGGCATGGCAAATCTCTGCTCGTGGAGTGGACATTAGCACAGCCCATCTGAAGGGCAATTTAGCAATATACTCCTATCTCTGCAAAAAGAAAACAGAAGTGGGGACTTAGAGGCAAGCAGTAACCTGCACAGTGCTTTGTTTTACTTCAATGAACTGTTGAAGGCGATTATAAATCCCCATTCAGATAGGAGAGCGGTCTCAGTGTCCTGTACCCATGGTTCTATCTTGTGAGGATTTAGCACGGTTTCTCAAGCAGGATGTCACTCTCATCAGGAGACAGGTCATTTCCACCACCTCAAGGAACCTTCTTAGCCACACCCTTTTCCTCCTCACCTGGAAAGCCTCCCTGGCAACCACTAATCCATTTTCTATGTCTATAATCTTGTCATTTCAAGAGCTTTGTCTAAATGGAAACATACCTTATGCAGCCTGGTGGGATTAGAGGTTGTTGATCAGCATCATTCTCTGGAGATCTGTCCACATTGGGACACGTATCAGTTTCATTCCTGTGTACACTCAATAGTACTCCACAGTTGGGCGCCACCCAGCTGGTTTAACCATTAGGTTATTGAAAACCATATAGCTTCTCTTCACATAAAGGTGCAGTAATCATTCACGTCTCCAGATTTTTGTGTGAACGTAAGTCATTTCTCTTGGCCGGGCTATGGTTGTTTATGCCATTTATAAAGAACCTGCAAAATTGCTTTTGAGACTAGCCCTCCCATTGTGTACTCTCTTTCCCACCAGCAAGGCTAGAGTTGGCACAGTTTCTTGATATACTTGCCAGCATCTAGTGGTTTCACTGTTTGGGTTATGAAGCTATGAAACTTGGAGGTAAAGGTTATTGTTTCCTAATTGGCGACATCAAGTCAGTGGGTGAAATATTGAGGTGCCTCATGACAGCTTAATGAAGGTAATGGGTAGGCTCCGTAGTAAGCCTTTATAGGCAAGGTGAAGCAAAGAGACACATTTTTCTGCGCTGTTCCGTGGAGTATGGGTCTTATTAGCTAAAAATGCTCTGCCTTGTGAGGTTGTGCTTTTCCTGGTCCCTTGACTAAAGAGAGAGGAGGCCTGGTGGTGGCGTAGTGGTTATGCACTTATAATTGGCCTCCTAACTGCAAGCTCAGCAGTTCAAAACCGGTAGCCGCTCAGTGGTAGAAAGATGAGGCTTTCTAGTTCTGTAAAGAGTTACAGCCTCAGACACTCATGGGAGCAGATCTACTCTGTCCTATAGGGTGGCTATGAGGCAGCATCGACTTGATGGCAGTGTGTTAGTTGTTGTTGGTGTTTTTTTATTAAAGACAGCAGGCTTCAGTGGGGGTGGTTTGTTGTGCTTATTTGGTTTTCTTGTACCCATGGCGTTTCCTGGTTGTTCTTTTTCACAGTGTCCATGCTGTCATATCTGAGGCAAAACCAACCCTCTGGGAGCTCACTGCCTTGTTCCTTTGGGCTCAAGGTCCATAATCATTCTGCCTTCTACTCTCCACTCTCCTGGGTGTTTAAAACATGTTTGTTTTATTTAGAGTGTACAGTCTTTTTAGGTATATTCTAACAAAACCCAGGACAGGTCCATCTAATACACTTCCCGGAAGTCTCCAAGAGGCCGTTGCTAGGCTCAGAGTGACCCTGTGGACAGCAGAACGAACCCTCAGCCCGGCCCGCCCATCCTCGCGATGCTGCTCTCTTTACGCCCATTGCTGCAGTCTCTGTGTCCATCGAGGACCTTCCTCTTTCCCACTGTCCCTGCGCTTTATGGAGCAGGATGTCCTTCCCCAGGCTCTGGTCTCTCCTGATAACATGCCCAAAGTATGCGAGCCTCTGTCTCCACACTTACAAGGGACTGTCTGTTGATGTTGTCTCCCAAGAGAGATCTCTGTGTTCCTGTGACGGTCCATGGCATTTCCAGCATTCTTCACCAGCACCATACGAATCATCCAACTTTTCATTTCCGTCCTTCTCTTCAAGGTGCTCTGGTGGCTTTGAGGGTTCCACATATTGGGCTGGTAACTGTAAAGTTGGCAGTTCTAAACCACGAGCCACTCTGAGGGATTGAAACTAGACTTGCTGCTCCCTTAAAGATGTACAGCTTTAGGAATCCATGGGGGCAGATCGGCTCTGTCGTAGAGTTGCTGTGAGTCGAAATCGAGTTGATGGCAGTGATTTTGGTTGTTTTTACCCTTCTCTTCCCTTCTTCACTAACTTCACCTCCGACTCTGCTTTTAGATGCCCAGGGTCTCTTGGAAAACAGATCTAGCAGTCTCTGCTTCAGAGATCCACAATGTGCATTCCCATGACTTCTCCCAACAGAGACTACTGTTTAGTGACCATTTGTCATTAGTGCTTGGCCTTGGAAAATGTTAGGTTTATCTGATTCAAGATCTTGAAAATGTTCATGTCATTTGACTTTGAACTTTAAGTCATCTTCTAGGATTCTGCACTAAGGAACTAATTAGAGATGTCAACAGAGATAGATGTATGGATATTCATTACAGGGCTGTTTTTGTAATAGCAAAAGTATGCAGAGTGCCTAAATGAAAATACCCAGGTCTGTTAGAGTAGAATCATGTAAAAATCATTGTTATAGGACTATGACTTGAGAATGCTCATAGTAAATGCAAAAAAAAAAAAAAACCCAAGATACAATAGATAATACAATAGCATTCTCTCAGACCTTGACAAACCGTTTCAACTTCTGGGGGAAACTCACTGAAGTATTGATAGCATTGGCTCCAGAGGGAAGAATGATGATGACTCTTTATTTCCTCCTCGAGATTTTTATCTACCTTTTTGAGATTTTACCATGCCCTTGAATTGCTGCTGTGATCAGGAAAATGCAATCTCTGAAAATAGTTTTTGAGTGCTCTTGAAAATAATATTTTCTACCATTGTGAAATTGGGTGTTTAAAAAATTACACAGAAGTCATTTGGAACTAGTATATTCTGCATTATTTAGAGACCAGTATGCACACATACATTTGTACATACATGTTTAATATGATAAATACTTAGTCTCGCTGGAAAGCTTATGCTTCCATAGCAGAATGACACCTGCATATCATGTGGGTTGAGACGATGGATGAAATGATTGAAAGACTAAGCCTGGACTTCAGCTATCGGCTTTTATACATGACAGAATTGGATACTGTTCCTAAGATAAAAATCTTTAAGATCCCTGGGAAATCCAACAAGCGTGCTAGCTGTCCCAGCATCACTAACGTGGTGCTAAGAACGCAACACGTGGTAAAACCTTATGTTTAATGGGTCTATGGAGCGTTCTTCATAACTTCAGTCGTCATTGCAGATTCTATGGGTATGCTGTGAATAGACGGGCTCAGATTTTCCACTTGTGAACGAAGGTACTGAAAAGAAATGTCGATAGATAATTCCCTGGCGCCGTTTACGGGAACTTGCCAACCCACGTATTTATCTTTTGTTTAGTTTGACCAAGCCGCGGATGCTGAGTTGTCCTGGATTTCTGCAACAGAAAAGAAGTTGATGTCTTTGGGTGACATCAGGCTGGAGCAAGACCAGACCTCTGCTCAGCTGCAGGTTCAAAAGGTAAAGACATCCATTTCCTTTGCAATGATTTGATAGAACACGCTACGTAGAAAATGCCCTTGCCTGATTTGCTTTTCAAGACTCTTGTCATTGTTTTCGTTGTCGTCACAAGCCTCTATTTTGAAAACACTTTTGGTAAATTACAGGCATTCACCATGGAAATTTTGAAACACAAGGATATTATTGATGAACTTGTTAAATCTGGCGATAAAATCACAGCCACGTGCAGTGAAGAGGAAAAGCAATCAAAGAAGGTATCATCTCGTCTGTGTGTCTGGTGGTGAGAGCCCCGAACAAACAGCATGTGCTGAGCTTTTAGCCCTCGTGAAGCACTTTTCCTTTGCTTGGCAGCTGCGATTTAAGTCGCTGAGTCATTCTATTTAGATAAGTCACATTTTAGAGGGATACAGAATAGCTGTGAAAGGAACATTCCTTAAGGGAATCGCCATGAGGACAAGCGTGGTGAAGCGGTGTAAAAGCTATTAAGATTGGAGTCACTGGATAACTGGCACAGAGTAAGCATTCAATTAATGTTAGCTGTATTCTTACCATTAGTATCGGAATGAATCATCATTAGGACTGGTGCCAAGTGTTCCAGCGCTTCAGGAACATTTGGCCTCTGCGGCCAGACCGCCAGAGGTGTGTGTGGTTCTCTCGAATGCTGCGGTTATTCTGTGTAAAGCCATGGTAGATGCATTTAGGAAAACAATGAACCGAATCCTTAAGGAAGCCCCCAGTTTTGTGTCGTTTCAACAGTTCTTAAGAGTTGATGGAAAACAAGCCACAAGTAAGAAGGTTTGATGTCAGTTCACACTCAGACATCTGAGAACTCCGATGATAGTAATCGGTATTAATGTTTTTAATGGAAAACCTTTGTGGGGCAAGAGAATTTTACAAACATGGATTCCTAAGGTCACATTTAAGAACGTTCTGTATTTGGTTTTGAAGTATACATAGGTAGAATTTTAGAACACACACGCATCATATATTAGTGATTTTCTTATATTTACACTCAATCAGGAAATGGTCATTTACTAATTTCTAATAGAATCTTTACTATATTTGCAAGGAGTCAGATATGAGAAAAATATATTAAATGTCTAAGAGACTGAAACCAGATTCCCTGAGTTTGAAACCTGGTCCGACCACACTAGCCATCTCATTGTGGGCAATTTTTGTTACCTCTTTGGACCTCATTTTCTTCCTCTAAAAAATGAGAATAATACAGTAATAACCCTTTCTTCATTGATTGTTGTAAAGTTAAATCTGTTATTACACATCTAGACATAATCACTCACTGTCATCAGGTCAATGCTGACTCAGAGTGACCCTGTAGGGCCTCATAGGACAGGGCAGAAGCGTCCCTGTGGGCTTCCAAGACCGCAACTCCTTCCAGGAGTAGAGACCCCATCTTTCTCCTGCGTAGACATAATTAATAATAATGATTTATTAATGCTTAGTAAAATTCTATTATTATAGTTAATGTTCAGCAAACTGATAGTTTATAAATGCCCAGTCATATTAATAATAATATTCTCAGTAGCTGTTAATCAACATCCTCCTCATCAGAAGCTTTCCTATCTCTTCATATTACTTTTCCTTGCTTGCAGGAACAGGAGTGTAAAGGGCTCCTCAATATAATAATGTCCCATATTATTGAACACGGGTTTAAAATTGGTTTTTAACACATGAAAATTTGGTTTTGCTTGTGCCTCACAAACTGTAGAGAAGGTAGCAGGTTTTCTACAGGTTGATCTCAGTGTACCTTCAGCTTTCACGCAAGTCAGCGCTACTTTTTAATGAAAAAAAGAAAAAGAGTGAATATCTCCCAGAGAAACCTAAAAGGTACTGGGAAATACTGTATTCATTCTTTGGTTTATTGAGATTCTGTGGTGTATATCTCCTATTAATTTACTATGTAAATTTATACTCTTGTCTATGTCATTGTGTCTCCCTATGAAATCTGTATATCATAATGTTCTGCTTTAAGTCCAGTATATGTGAATAATTTCTTTCCTCTAAGAAGTTTATTTATAAAAGGTAGTCCTTAATTTTGATGTAAATGTGGGCAGAACCCCCCATGAGATTTTGTTTTCTGGCTTCAAGATTGAAGGCATTGTAGCAGGGCTAGAAAAGTCTCCCTCTTGTGTCTGGAGAGCTTTTTTTTGAGGCCTATCTGTAATTATAAATGAACTTTTATACGTGGAAATAATTAAAGTCTAGGTCATACAAAGGAATGATTGATTGACTGACTTCATATACAGTTGTTGCATGCCTGTTTTGTGCCAGGCACCCACTACTGGACAAGTCATTTTGGAAAATGTGTACTATGTGGTCTAACTAATTACACCCATCTCATCATCAAATTTTTCTAGAAAAAACTAGACAAGGTATTGAGGAACTATGACACCATCTGTCAGATAAACTCAGAGCGGTACCTACAGCTAGAACGGGCACAGTCCCTGGTCAACCAGTTCTGGGAAACCTACGAAGAACTTTGGCCATGGCTGACAGAAACACAAAGAATTATCTCTCAGCTTCCTGTGCCAGCTCTTGAATACGAAACTCTAAGACAGCAGCAGGAAGATCATCGGGTAAGTTCAGTGCGATAGATCATGTCCTGGTCCCTGTGCTTTTTATGTTGTTTCCAGTGCTGTTGGACCTTGCATCATTACATCATTGTCGTGCTTTGTTTACAGTTGCTTGCTAATTGTTCACTGGGTAGACCACGTTGTTGTTATTAATCACATCTCGGTTTCCTTTGTCCCGTCAGCAATTGCAAGCAAATATGTTACTTTAAAGTTTTAGAGAATCAGCTTTTGAAGTGTTTTCAGTATAGGTGTTGGCTGAGTTTTACACCCTACATTTAGTGGAGAGCCATCTCAACTGTCAGTTGAGATGTAGGACTATATGGAAAGGATAGCATCCAGGCTAGGCCCTTGAGCTTGGAGAAAATGTACGATGTAGTTGCTATGTCAGATAGTAATCTCATGAAAGTGAGTTCTATGTGAAGGAAAAATACCGAAGTGTAAAAATAAATTATTTCCCCTTTGCCCTATTCTTTACATAGAATTCATTTTTAATTCCTTTGCTCCTATTAGAGTAGATGCATAAACTAGTGTGGTTTACATCTGCAAACTATCATGTTTATAACATGTATAAAAGGGCTTTAAGAAGTACTTGTCTCAGTAGCCAATTCGATGCTAACATGGGTTAAACTTTGGCAAGGGTTGTGGGTAAAAGAGAGCTCAGAACCAAGGTTTGGGGTGCTTCCTAGCTATGGATTTGTGAGCCTAGCTGCTTTTCCAGATTTGTACAAGATGTAACCTGATACTCATCAGTGTGTGTGTGTGTGTGTGTGTGTGTGTGTGTGTGTTTGTGTGTGTGTGTGTGAAGTTTTAACTTGGGTTATAGGATTACATCATTGTTTGAAATATGTGAATTATTTAGTAATCTTCCTTGTTTATTTTGTTTAAAAGTCCTGCCCATTGACACTGAAGAATATTTATAAATGAATTTCTTTAGAAGGGAGCATTAGAAAGCACGCTATTTAATGCAAGATAGAAATTTCATAGAGTTCTAGCTAAGTCATTCATCAAAAAAAAGACTTACAAGCTATGTTGAGCTGTCGTTTATTTTGGTATAGAAATTTGTTTACATCTGGCTGAAATCTTATGCTGACCCACTACATAATTTTTAATATAAAATCTTCCATGGATTTCTTCTACTCTCCATTAATGTTACATAACACCAAATAATATAAACAATATCTATTGTTGAACTTAATATCGAAATTGAGTTTACTTTTTATTTAAATAATCTTCAAGTCCTCAAAACAAATTTATGATTGTTGACACTAAAAGACTCCTGTTTGGATTATTTGAAATCTTCTAGAATACCATTTCTTCTTAAAGGCTTTGCAGCATCCTTTCCCACCCTGTTTAGAAAGAGCTCACCATATCTAGAGCTAGAGGTTCAATGGCTCCAAGAATCATGCTACCCAAGTGACAGATAGTTTTTACTGTAGACTAAAGCATTTCCAACCTGTCCCCACCCCTAACCTCCATGTCACCAAGAATCCTTTTGTCATAGAATTTGCCAAAGGCATCCCCTCCCTGTGCACACACATGTCCAAAGAGGTGTTCTCTTGATTGTCATGGAATAGTCTAAAATAAGACCATAACCAAACAGTTCCTCAAGCCATGGTGGACAGCACAGCACGATGTCATCGACCTATATTCTAGGCAACTCGAGACATCTGTCTCAGTAGAGATCTATTTCAGTCGAATGTTTCTAGACAGCTCTAAATCCAAACTTGTTTTCCAAGGGTGTCTTACAGAATATGTAAACCAGAACATCGTAACCTCTGCGGCTTTCTTTTTCTATGAAATCATGTAGCAGCTGACAGTGTGCCGCCACCACCACTGCCACCGCCTTCGTTTGCAGAGCCCAGCTACGAAACCAGAACTCAGAGCACTCTGTAGGGGCTGGGTTGTAGACATGACCTTACCACCTTCTTCTGCTGACTTGCATGAGAACGCCCTTCAAAATTTACTTTTACTTACCCTTCTCAAAAGTAACTTGAGACAACCTTCACTCTTCAAAAAATAACCTGTCACACGAAGAAAAACAAAACAAACAGAAAAACCACCCTCCAACTCATGGCCATCAAGCTGATTCTGCCACAGAGCGACCCACGTGGACAGGCTAGATGGCTTTGGAGGGTTTCTAAGACTAGTTCTTCCCAGCAGTAGCAGAAAGCCTCGTCTTTCTCCCTCTGAGTGGCTGGTGGCTTTGAATGGCTGACCTTGCCGTTAGCAGCCCAACGAGTAGCCAACGACACCACAATGGTTCACCTCGCACATCACCTGGGAGATCGTTAATATTCTAATATACCCAGTTTCCTCCACAATTTATCAAATGAATTTATATGACTGATTTTACTGGTCACTGACAGCAAAAACTCTAGAAAGTGGCTGCTTTCTTATTGATGTGTTTTGACTTTTACTTGTGAATTGGGTAAAGTTTTATAGAGCAAATTAATTTTCTTTTCAGCATTTCACATACAGTTTGCTTCTTGTCATGGATTGCTTTCCTTGGTGAGCCTTACTGATGAATGGTGAATGTTGGAAATTAAATATTTATAGGAAAAGATTGGTAGCCTGTCTCTTGGCATATCTTTTCTTAATGTGATTTTTATTAGGAGCTAGAGAGCAAGCAAGGAGCCCTGGGGATCACCAGTTATACGCTTGCTTGTGAACCTCCAGCTCGGTGATTGGAACCTCCTCAGCCACACCCTGGGCGAAAGACCTGGTGCACTGCTTCCGTAAACATTCAGCTTAAAAAGCAAACCTAGTTCCATTCTGGTGGATGCCACCTCATGGAGGCCTACCCTGAAGGACAGTGCAGAACTGAATGTCCTACAGGCTTTCCAAGACCAAGTCTTTACAGAAACAGACTGCCGTTCTCCCTCCTGAGGAACGATGTGTGGGTTCCTACCTCTCAGCTCAGCAGCGGGGTACTGAGTACTTAACCGCCGCACCACTAGGGGTCCTGCTGGAAAAGCCTAGAAAACCCTCTGGGGGCAGTTCTGCTCTGTCACGCGGAGTTGCTGTGAGTCAACGTCAGTTTGACAGCACCTGCCCACCGATCCAAGTTTGCAGACTCACCTTCTGATGAGGACAGGGACCGCTGATTAGGGGCCTGAGTCGGCTGTCCAGTTGAACAGAAGGCGGCTCCGTGCTGCGCAGAGGCTAGCCCACCGAGACCCTCCGGGAAGGCAGATCTCCCCCTGGGAGTGCTGTTGGGTTTGGTACTGAACACTAACAGCTCCGTTGGAGGCCTGAGAATACATGGACCAGAGAGAGTCCAGCTTTCGTCAGGCTTCTGTTTATTGATTAGGAGGAGAAGGGCTCTAGTTAGATTGCACACTGACCTGTTGGTATAAATATCGCTGCTGTTCTCGATTAGGTGACAGAATTAGAAGGAAGATTCATATGTCACATGGCTCCACCTGCATCTTCTAAACAGCACTCGAGGTGGATCTGTGTATTGCACGTGTGTAGTACCCTTGCGCCCTTGTAACATTTGAGAATAGATTCATTCACATATCTGTATGTGTACAGTACATATCATGTAACCAAACACAGCATACATACTATATAAAGAAGTACTCAATTCATGTCATATACATGCTCATGTTTTATATTAGTTCATAGATAGAGATACATTACCTGTGAGCATATATTGCTTTCACTTCCATGTATAGTTTTTTTTCTCTCCACAATGTGTGTACCTTTTAGTGGGCTCCCTCCCTCGCCCCCTTTCCTTCCTTCTCTCATCGAACATTTTCGGAAATAGGGTGAGTGTGCGAACAAGGAACACCAAGTGGTTTGACTCTGCCACTGCAGATTGGGGACATGGTGATTGCGAAACCTTTTTGTGGATTATGACTTTTGGCTCATCCTCTCAAGAAAATAGACTGCTGTGGGTAGGAAACGCCTAACGAACGGTTTTTCACGGTGTCACTCAGCCAGCCTTGCTGTGTGTGCCCTTAGAGAGACTTTCCCTCCTCCAGGCTGCTGCCGACTCTGTGTGTCAGGACCATCTCCCTGTCGCCGCATTGCGAGAGCCATCGTTTGTTAAATGCCTGTGTTGGGAAGGGTGTTTGGGGTTTCTTGCCAGCTGGCTGCATTGGGGGTGTAGACAACTGTAATATGGAAGTCTGACCCTGAGGTACTGAACTGCCGCTTGGTTTACTATAGCAACTGCGAGAGCTGATCGCCGAGCACAAGCCTCATATAGATAAGATGAACAAAACGGGGCCGCAGTTGCTGGAACTGAGCCCAGAGCAAGGCTTTTCCATCCAAGAGAAGTACGTGGCAGCGGACACCCTTTACAGTCAAATCAAAGAAGACGTCAGAAAGAGAGCTGTGGCCTTGGACGAAGCCATTTCTCAGTCTACTCAGGTAATCCTTGACACCAGGAAGGTGATGGAGGCCCTGCGGACAGCGTAGCATGGGAAGATGTTTGCCTAGATTCCCGTATTTCGTGTCACCGAAGGTTATCTATTCAATTAACTCTGAGAGCATATGTCTTTCAAGGCAGAGTGGTTGTGTTGGTTTGTTTTTGTTCCAAGGTAGTGCTTCCCCGCCCCCTCCCCCCCCCCGGACCTCACTTCTCTCAGCCTGCTTGCAGATACAATAAAAAATGACTTTCGGTGACGTGAGAAACATGCCGTTGTGACCATTATCCGTACTTCTAATTAAATGTTAATCCTGAGTAGAAGATAATACTTGCCATCAGGAGAGATAAGAGAACATGTAATTAATTATCAATAATAGTAAAACCCAAGAGGGCAATCAGCAGAAAAATTAAATTATAAGCTGAGTAAAAATATATGTGTGTGCATATATACGAAATATTGGAAATTATTAGTTTCTGAAAACATTGTCAAGAAATTTAATATTGAAATGACAGATTTTCCATTTATAAGGTTTGTTTTTTATCAAGAGATACACAGGCACATGAGGACTCAGCTTTCGTTTGCCTCACCCAATGTTGTCCTTGTTTTTCTTCCATAATCTTTATGGTTTTAGGTTTCATATTTAGCGGTATCTTCATCTGGCTTTGGTATCAAACTTATTATAGCTTCACAGAATAGATTTGGGAATATTCCTGCATTCCTTGCGTTCTGGAATAGTTTGGGTAGTGTTCGTTTTCAACTCAATGCTTGGAGGAATTCTCAGTAAAGATATCTGGGCTGAGGTTTTGGGGGGATCAGAGGGATAGGGGAGATTTAAAAAACATTTTGACCCCTTCACTTTCTCTTTCTGTTATGGATCGGTCCACATTTTCTGCCTCAGTATGTGTTACTTTGGGTAAATGATATGTTTCTAGACATTTGACCATTTATTCTAGGTTTTCAAATTTGTTAGAATATAATTTTTCATAATACTCTGTTATGGTCCTTATTGGTTCCGCTACAGTACTGCCTACCTCATTTTTAACTTGGGGTACTTCCTTCTTCTTTTGTCAGTTTGGCCAGGGGTTTTTCGATTTTATTGATCTTTCCAAGGAGCCAGTTTTTAGTCTCATTAGTTCTTTTGATTGCTTGCTTTTCCGCACATGCATCCATGAGGGACCTTGGCCCATAATTTTCTTTTTCAGTGATATTTGATGGTTTCCTTATTCTGTACTGTGTTCATTTTGTGTATGGATTTTATTTGTTGTTTTTGATTTTGTGTTTACTGAGTATGATTTTCTTCTTTTTCATTTTGGTAGGTTTATTTTCTGAGTGGTTACCCTGATTTTCTTTCTTTTTGTTTTTCTAGGTGTAAAGCAGTCTGCTGTATCTTGTTATCACCTTGACTTCCTCTCCACGTGGGAGTTCTTTAGCTATACCAGCTTGTCCCCCTTTTTATTTTGCAGTTGTTATTATTTCCCGATTGATGTCTCTGACTTTCCAGTCTTGTAGCTTTGTTCTATCTTTGAAGGCTCTTTACCATGGTTCATGTCTGGCTGATGTTGTCTTGTGTCTTCATCTCAGGTTCTGGTTATTGTTGCTTCTCTCTGTGTACTAGAGTTCCTTTTATAGTTTTGTCAGGTTGGTCTAATTTTTACAAATCTCTTTAGTTTCTGTTTATTTAGAAATGGCCTGGTTTTACCAACATATAAGTTTTTATTTCTCTCAGGGTCTTATTTATGCCATCCCACTGTCTTTTTGCCAACAGTTTCTCCCAGAAATCAGATCACAGTTCCCTTTTATAGCTGGCAGTTCATTTAGCATCAGCCGATATTAGGGATGTTTTCTGCTAACGAATCTCAAACATTTGCTCCATGAGTTTTTGCTTTATCTTTTGTCACCTGTTGTTCTGGGATTCGTACCACACGTAGGTTGTTCTTCTTGATAGTGTCACACATAATTCGTAGGCTTTTGTTTTATCTTTATTTGTTTTTCTCCCTGACTGTTCCTCAAACAAATTGTGAATCAGAGGATGTTGTCCTCAATTTTGTTGATTTTGTCTTCCTTTGATCTAGTTTTGCTCCTATGTAGAACTTCCATTGAAGTATATATTTCTGAAATTTTATTGTTAATCTTCCAGATACCTAATTGCTGCTTTGTGAAGTTTCCAATTGCCTACTTAATTTTTGTGAATTCTTTTAGATGGTGTATGTATGGTTGTCTATGTTTTTCTTGACCTCTTTGATATATTTTTGATGGATCCTGAATAAAAGTCTTTTTTGCTATTTATCAGATAGTTCAGTAACCATTCTTCCACAGAAGATTTCTGGCCCTTTATTTGGGTCACTTGTCTGAGCTGCCTTGCCTTGCTTCTTTGTGTGCTTTGATATTGTCTGTTGCCTCCAAGACATTAAGGTTTTATTGTTGTATATATTGATTGAACGTTTGTTAGCCTCACTGATGTTTTGTTTTCATAGGGTTCATGCAGTAACTACTCTGATTGCTAACTTTGGCAACACTGTGGGGCTCACCACCTGTCCCCAGGGAGTGGACTGTGGGTCTCCCTCTGTTTACTGCTTGTGTGAAGTAGCTGAATACACCGCTGTCATACTGATCCAGTGGTGTAGGAGTAGGTGATTGCCCTTGTTGACTGGGGAGGGTGGGGCGGGCCAGCAGGGGTTTGGTGGCTGCCACTTGCCAGGTAGATAGTGAATGGGTGGGTACGTGCTAATGGTCTCATATCCCATTTCTTAATGAGTGCAATCAATTATTTGTAAGAAACTAAATCTGAGCTACAAAATCAGGGTGAAGGAGAGGGGGGTACATACAAGTCTTGGTTTTTACCTGTGTCGTCATACTATCACCTGGATGCCTTGTTACATTTGTCCCAGGATCTAAGATTTTAGTGATAAGATTAAGATTTTAATTGTATAATTTAGTAGGTGTTCCACCCACCCCCCATGTACATTTCACGTTAGGTCCTATGGGTCGTTCGTCTTCTAACCAGTCCCTGTGTTTTATTCCCAGTTCCACGACAAGATAGACCAGATCCTTGAAAGCCTGGAGCGCATCGTGGAGCGCTTGAAGCAACCCCCGTCTATCTCTGCCGAGGTGGAGAAAATTAAAGAGCAGATCAGTGAGAATAAGAACGTGTCAGTAGACATGGAGAAGCTCCAGCCATTGTATGAAACCCTTAAAAAGAGAGGAGAGGAAATGATCGCTCGGTCTGGAGGCACCGACAAAGACCTATCTGCCAAAGGTAGTGTGTATTTTTGGAACTAGGGGGGAAAATGGAACTCTACTTTAAAAATAATTCCTAACTTTTATGCTGTTACTCCCAATTACATAACAAAGTGATAACTCTTACAGAAGGAATTTAACAAATAGGATGTTTATGGCTGAAGGACTGTACATAAATGCCAGGTCAAAGTCTTCCTGTGCTTGTGAAATCCATCAGTTAAATGTGAAGTGTTCCGACTGGCAACAGGGCCTCTTAAACTAGTTGGTTCAAGCATCATACTAATCAGGCCACACCTAGGAATTTTGGTTCCCATTACATAAAACAGGTGTCATCTCCCATCCCATAACCACCGAAATGGCCACCTGAATCACAGTGAGCCTTCTTAGAGAGTGAGCCGGGGACCCATAGAAGGGCCATGTACATAGATTAATGGGATTTATGATAAAACAAGACCAAAATAGGAAGAGGCTTCAACAATCTTTCTGGACAAATGAAATTAAAACATATCCTTCGGCAACCTTTTGAAATCTCCTTGTACCTACCCTATAATGTTATATTCCTGGGACCAGACAGACAACGTTAGTCTTGATTTGGAGAACTTAAGTAAAGAATAAACTTTGTCAGGTAGGTTTTCCTCTTGGGTGGGGATTAAAACCAGTCTCAGTCAAATGGAAAACCTTGTGATTCTATTCTGAACTCACCGAGCGACCACGTTTGTCAGGGAGCGTCTTGGTTCAGTAGGCAAAGAAGACCTTAGGTGTTGCGTTGTTTGGGATAGGCTGTTTGGTGGCAGTGATACGCCCTCGACTGGAAGCAACCCATATTTGGCCCAGTGTTAGATGCACAGCAAATTAACCGTCTGAAGTAAACACGTGTACTCTTGCTCTAGTAGCGCTCATTTACAGAACTGTTGGTGTTGTTTGGCTCCATAGCTGTTCAGGACAAGCTTGACCGGATGGTTTCCATATGGGAGAACATACACACTCTGGTGGAAGAAAGGGAAGCTAAACTACTGGATGTGATGGAACTAGCAGAGAAGTTTTGGTGTGATCACATGTCACTGGTGGTTACTACTAAAGATACTCAAGATTTCATCCGTGACCTGGAGGATCCTGGGATCGACCCCTCTGTGGTCAAGCAACAGCAGGAAGCAGCAGAGGTGAGCGGACAGCGCCATTCTAAGTGGATTTCTGCGCTTAGTGCCATGTTCCCACTGTTATCGAGTCCATTTCACTCGTGGGGAATTGGTCTGTTAAGATTCGTGTTTGTTTCTAAAAATGGACGGCACAGTGACATGGTCTTAAAATAGCATGCACCCATAAATTTCACTTGGAGAGTGTGTATTTAAATATTTCACTCCGTCCCTACTGCTTCTGCTTTATTTCAAGACTTGGTTATCTCTTCTTTGGCTTCTAAAGTAATTCAAAATAAAATCCCTGCCTATACTTTCCTCTTCCTTCCCCCACACTGTTTCACTCTCCTTGCTCTGTGTACTTTCGTAGGTTTTATTTTGTTAGGGTAGGACGTTCTTCGGGCCACGCTACTGGGAACTCCTACTCAAGCTTTGAGGTTCAGATGGATGGGTACCTCCCTTGCCAGAGTTACCCCTTCCAAGTTTCCAGAACACTTTCCTCTTAGCAAGGACTCTACACGTTGTTGTTGCTAGATTCCACTCACAGTTACAGTGCATCCTGACCCCAGACACAACAGAAGGAAACACCGCATGGTGTTCCTATACTCTACGCGTAGTATGACTTAACCCCATCTTTCTTAAGCCTTCCGAGCTCCTTGAGGAAGAATAACCACATCTGTTTTCCTGGTATGTCCCCTGCCTAGTTTCGGGCTTGATTCATGTGAGATAAATACATATATTTAGCTTTAACATGAAGATAATAGAAAGAGAGGATACTTTGTTTCTAGTACAGTATTTCAGGAGCTTAATCACCTTTTGATAATGACCTAATAACCCAAATCTAAGACTAGATTATCTTAAATCTATTAACAGATCTAGTTTACTTATATGTCTTTTAAATATATATTGGCAGCTTAAATTGGTGCAAAGAACAAAATATCGTACTATGCCTCTCAGTATTACTGATATATATGTTTTTAAACTGTTCAGGTATTTGTCACATGGTATTATTCATTAACTATTGGCTTTGGAGTAAAAGTCTGGTCTTCATGAGTCAATTCAAGGGCAGTTTTATTTGTTTTTTAATATTCTGTTGTACTTTCTTGATGAAAAACATCTAAGAACTTAGGAACAGACATGCGCTCTGATTCTACTCTGGGAAGTAATGACCCTTCACGTCTTTGTGGACACTTTTCTAGTGTCCAGGTGATTTTGCTTACAGTCCCCAGCCAGGCTCTTCTTTTCTGTTTTCTAGTCCCTGCGAGAGGAGGTTGAAGGCCTGCAGGAAGAGCTGGAGATGGTCATTAACCTGGGCTCGGAGCTCATCGCCGCGTGTGGGGAACCTGACAAACCCATTGTCAAGAAGAGCATGGATGAGGTACAACTGGCATACTCTCCAATCAGAATGTCGTTGGTTTTGTTTTTTACTGTTGTTAACTAAATCAGATTATTTTCCCCACTAAACTCCATTTCATAGAAGTAGTTGAAAATTTAATAGATGCAGGAGGACTAACAGAGTTCTATTATTTATATTGTAGTTAAATTCCGCCTGGGATTCTCTAAATAAAGCTTGGAGAGACAGGGTTGATAAACTTGACGAAGCCATGCAGGCTGCCGTTCATTATCAGGATGGACTACAGGTAAGGGGGCCACGGTGTGTCTTTGCTGCAAGGTGAACTCACGCTAATTGATGTCTATCAACTTATACATTGGCACTAACCCAAGACTGTAGTTGTGAGCAATTGTTTTGCCTATTTGCATATACTTCTGACTCTTAGGTATGTATAGGTTTATGTACACATTTGTATATTTTCAGTGACATTTACTTTGAAAATAAATATTTTAATGCGTGCTTTTTTAAGTGAAAGTAAATGTTCCCACACAATATTTTTCATATAAATGGCCCAGCACCAGACAGTGAAGTAGAACGGAATCTGAGTTCTGTTCTAAAATTGAGTGGAATAAGATGAAAGGGGTAAACACTATCTAAAAATATCACCAAGCTAAACTGAAGTCAAAAGTAAGGAAATTTGATTGGGAGCCAGCATTCTCCATGTGCTAAAATAGATTTCTAGTCTATTAGGTCATGATTTGATTTGTAAGAAATGTTTTATTTTCCACATATATAATTCTCTTTAATAATTGTTTTCATGCCTCTAGGAGTCCTCGTCGGGTTCTTTGACCACTTTTAAGGCTTTGTTAGCTTCTAATATGAACAATTATTTTGTCCACTGAGGGATTTTTCATTCCTTACCTTTCTTAACCTGGTTCCATTTCCTAAGAGGCTGGCAGGAGTTTACTCTGCCACCTCTCCTGCCGTATGGAAAAAGCCTTCCTAAGTATTTCCATAACACAAAGAGAGTATTATTTTTAAAGTTCAGATGAGAACGACTTTTCCCTTTTGATTCTGTACCCCCACTTCTCTGTAGTTGTGAAACGAAATACTACAAACCATGGCTTATGCCCACTGAACAGTGTTTTGAGCTATGGAATTACATGAAAAAAAATCACTTGCAAATAAAAACCTGACTATAACTCTAGTACGTCCACCAGTCCCCCCTCCCTTTTTTAATCAAAAGGATCATTTACTGGCTTCCTAGTGACACTATTGGACGAGTGTTAGACTTGCTAACCATAAGGACTGCAGTTCAAAGCACCACTTACTCCAAGGGAGGCAGACGAGGCTCTCTGCTCTTGGAAGTAAAAGGATGATTTGCTGGCTTCTGTCTGTGAGGCTGGATTATGATTTTCACGCATCTGAAATTCTGAGAGATGGTACCACCACCAGGCTCCTCACACGAGACACTGGGCATGTGGAATCTCTTTCCCTCCATCCGAAAAGCCAGATAGGGTAGTTAAGTTTGTTAGCATCCTAGGGTAGTTAAGTTTGTTAGCATCCTAGGGTAGTTAGGTTTGTTAGCATCCTAGGGTAGTTAAGTTTGTTAGCATCCTAGGGTAGTTAAGTTTGTTAGCATCCTAGGGTAGTTAAGTTTGTTAGCATCCTAGGGTAGTTAAGTTTGTTAGCATCCTCTGTTCACTGAGTCATTGTAGCCGGATGTCAGAAGACCAGATGAAGGGAGGTTCCAAGGTCTGATTGCAAAGTGAAATAAATCATATTTCTTATATTACTTACTAACGTGCTTAGATGTTATTGATGGTAACTTAAACACACCAGCCTTCCAAGATGTAGTTTTTTCTTACACTCTGGTCTGGTAACTTTTAAGTCTTGTTTAAAGTGTAAAATAATTTGGTTTGCATTTGGTTTGCATTCATTGCCTGAAAAGATGTGAGTTGAGCTTTCAAGTTGTTGTTCTTGTTTTAAATGTTTATACTACATACAAAGGAAAAAAGAAGGAAGTTATGAGGTCAGTGTTAGAATTCCGAATAACGGTCATAATATCCATCATTTGTATGTACAAGACTTTGATACTAACCTAACACGCAAGGGTTTTGTTGAGCCAAATGGCTTGTTCAAGTGCTAAACCATTAAATTCTTGGTTGCTAACTCCATAACAACAGATGGGCTTGTGTCTTTTTCTGTCACAGCTCAAAATTCACATGGCCTTTCTGCAGCTATAAGAGAGCGTAAAGAGAATTTTATTTTGACCAATCAAATATCTTTTTCTTTTTTTTTTTTTTAGTGGATCTGTCTTTGAAAGTTCTTAATATTTATCAGGAAAGAATTTTCTTTGCAAACTTGGGTGCAAGATGTCTTTTTCACGTTTGGACAATAATTTCACTGTTGCTACACTTCTTAGTAAAACAGCCAACTTTTCTATAAAATGCCCTCGTTCCATGAAGTTTTTGACCGTTTATGGTTGTACTCCTCTATGGCATTTGAAATGTGAAAAAGTGCCTTGTGCTACGTGTGTGACCCCTGCGAATCTGTTTTTCAGACGCTGTTTGACTGGGTCGATATTGCGGGCACTAAGTTAGCTTCCATGTCCCCAATCGGAACAGATCTTGAGGCTGTCAAGCAGCAGATTGCAGAGCTAAAGGTAAGAGTCAGGGGTCAGGGGCACCTCTTCTAGGAAGGCTTCCTCACACTGGGGAGTCTTTGCGTGAACGGATTTCTTTTATAGAACTGAAGACTTACGATTTGATTGTTAAACTGGTTTAAGATTTGTAAAGCATTTAGAATACAACCTGACAAATAATGAGCAGTATGTAAGTGCTTATTAAATAAGTGAAATAAAGTGCTTTTCCCCCTTAAATAAGAGCCTGTTCATTAAAGAAAAATATGGATAGCTAAATAAGAAAAATATAATTATTATCTCTTAATTAAATAAAAAATATTAAAGCCACCTAAAATGCTATTCCTCTAGAGGTCAACACTCAAAATTTCAAGTCTTCTCATGTTGAGGCAATATGCATGTGTGTACTCACATACACTTTTGATAGCTATTTGTATGAGATGCTTTATAAATACAGGATCATACTATAAGGATTTTTATGACTTCTTTGTATTCAATAGTGTACTATTTTCCTCAGTACACACGTGGTAAAATTTTTATGTTCTTCAGTAATTTCTGAGTAATTCCTTTAATTTAATAGCAAAAGACACATACATGATCTAATGGTGATTCCCAGAATGAGTGATTGCTTTCCAAATGTTCTGTGTTTTCCCATCTGCTTTCCTCCGCCATAACTTTTACTTTTGGGCACTTGCTCTCCAGCTGTGAAAATGGCTGGACTGCTTCCTCTTTTAATTCCTCTGTACTGATGATCATTTCTCAGAGTGTCAGCAGCTATTTCCTGCTTTATTTTAAGTCTTCATTCACAAAGCGACACAGCACACCTTTGTCAATGCATTCACAGGGGTTGTTACAATATAAAGTAGCATCTGCATTTAAAGTTTTTATTTTTACATGTGTAACATAGAACATTCCACTCATTATATGTGCATATATGCAATATGTAACATAGACCGGTACTGCTGTATACTCATTTTTGAGCTTTTTATTGCTACCATCAGTAGATTAACTGTATATGTCCATGGGTAAACACATGATATGCTTTATGGAGAGTTATGGGTATCGAGGAAATTTTATTTTGCATTTCTTGCATATTTGCATATCTATGAATGGTTTTCATTTAGGCTGGTTAGGCTTGCTCACTCTGATATTAATGATTCTGCTGGAGTTTCCATTTGCTAGTCAGGTGACTCTGGGAAAAATTCTCTAACTGATCTCAGTTTGGTGCCCTCATTTAAGTTTGAGGATAAAATACTGCCCCTATAACTTTGCTGAGGGTACCTTGTGCCCTGCTTAGCAAGTGCTGAGCGCATTTCTGTTTTAATGATCACTTTCACGTGCTTGAGAGAAATTTAAGGGACTCCTTAGGCATTGATTATTTATTATTGCAATTTCAAGTCAATGGAATATTTTATGAAGGAGTAGTTTCCTATTACAAGCAACCATTTTCTAACCTGTTACTTGGTAAAGGCAGTAAAGCTGCCTTAGAAATGTAGAAAGCACCCGGAGAGAGAATAATGTTGCTTGTTACCTTGTATAGAGAGCGAGTAGGACATTGGAATAACTAAATGTTAATAGCTACAGCATAATAACACAAGATATAAAATTAATGGACTCAAGATGTGTGTATGTTTTAGGGCAGGAAATATCACTTTATGTTTTGTGTTTTAGGCACAGCTTTTTCTAGATCTATTCTAAAATTCACTTGCTGAATGTACATCATTGGGAATTGGGAAAAAAAAGAGAGACTGAAGACAAAATATCAAAATTACAAAGAGAAACCTCCTTCTGTCAAAAAACACTACATTAAGAGAAAAAAATTCCTCTAATATTCTTATTCTTTCATTAGAAGAGTTTCCTTAGATTTTTATTTCTCTTTATCTCCCTCCCCAGGATTAGAAGTATGAACTAGAATAAGGATCTAGCTCATTTAACTTCTTGTCTTTAGTTACTAATTTGTGACAACTTTCTCATCTTTATCGCTTTACAAAAAAATACAGCAATTTAAGTCGGAGGCCTATCAGCAACAGATAGAGATGGAACGGCTGAACCATCAAGCCGAGCTTTTGCTGAAGAAAGTGACAGAAGAGATCGATAAACATACTGTTCAGGACCCATTAATGGAGCTGAAATTGATATGGGACAGCTTGGATGAGAGAATTATCAACAGACAGGTAAATACCAATACCCTTGTTAAGAAGCTGCACATTTCCAATTTTATACGTCCACGTAAACATCAGACAAGTATGTGCATAAAGCTTTTAAAAACGCCGGATTCCCTGATTTCAAGAGGACTCTCTTTGCTTTTCAAGTCTCCCTTGGCCCTTCTTTTGAAATACACCTTAAGAGTCAAACACAAATTGTAGGATGAATGTGATGACTAGACCTCATGGCACATGCTTACGGTTATATACAGTGATCCACCAGCGATTTTTGTCTACGTCATTCAAAGTGCCGAATTCATTCGTGGGTTCCTTCTCTCCCACTTTGTCCGCAGCATAAACTGGAAGGGGCTCTCCTAGCGCTGGGGCAGTTCCAACATGCTCTGGATGAGCTACTGGCCTGGCTGACGCACACTGAGGGCCTGCTGGGTGAACAGAAACCTGTTGGAGGGGACCCGAAGGCCATCGAAATTGAACTTGCCAAACATCATGTATGTATTTGTTACTGCTGATTCCGTTAAGTCGCCCATTCGGCAGGTTTGTAGAGACTTGGCATTCAGATTAATAATAGGATCATCAAAGTCCTAGATCCCAATCTTAAATAAATTCTTGACTATCAACTAGAAAGGGATTAATTATTGTATGTGGCTACCATTGTTTTCAGTAAAACTGGGGTTTGGGGCACTTTAAGATATTATTATGTAGTTTTTGACGAGTCTTTTTTTATACATCCTCTTCCCTGGAAATTATTACCTAGTTAAAATTATTCTTCCACCATCCCTGGTTCTGTTAGCACAGTCGCTTTTGAACCATATTTAATTTAGTCATTAGAACTTATTTTGCATCGTTAATGTTTAGCTGGAAGCATGCCTCCATTATGTAATGCTTCCATTAGCCAAGACTGTTAGTCTTTCATTGATAGCTGCACTATAGCTTCACTGGAAGCAATCAAGACTGCTAGGGCTGACTCCACACCAAAGGGAAATGAGTCCACAGAGTCTGCGTTCGGAGCCACATGCAGGTGTCCATCCTTAGCAATTTGTCCTGAAAGCCAGCACTCGCCAGTGAAGGGAACTTGATCTAGGGTAGTAGAAATGAGAAAGGAGGCTGACCCTGGTCCCTGTCCTCTGATCTGGCCTGGGAATGGGTGGGGACCTGTTAGAAATACTCCCTTTCCCTTTCCTTCTATCTCCTGGAGATCAGAAGTCAGAGGACATAGACTTCCCCTGTTAGAAATACTCCCTTTCCCTTTCCTTCTATCTCCTGGAGATCAGAAGTCAGAGGACATAGACTTCCCGGCACACTTCTGCAGGCAGGGAGCGAGGGAGGGCATGCTTCTGCCCCTCCCCTTCTTCCTCCTCTTCCTGCGCCCGAACTCTAATTTAGGTAGCAGGACTCGGATTATTTGGAAGAATACATTTTATAGAATTATCTTTCAGTGGCCCTTGCATTTTGAAAGTGATTACTATGATTAACATATCAAAGTTCATACTTGATTTTATAGTCTGATAAGTACTCCCTTACCAGATGTCTCTGAACACAAATGGAAATGTTAGAGAAACAGTGATGTCAGAGGGCGGCTGCTTTTCCCTGAACGTCCTTCTGGTCTAGATTTGTCTCTCTGTGCGTGATGCCTTCTACAGGGTCAACAGATGGATTTTTCTTTCTTTTTCTACTAAGCGCCAACCTGAGTGTGTGAGTCAGGGTAGGATGATGATCGACTCTTAGCAGGATTAGAAGAAGTTTCTTTTGGCTTTTAATACTGGAACCATAGTCCTCCTGAAAAGAGCCTGTTAACTAAGCATATATTTATTCTCTTAAGTGTAATTCATTTCAGCCTGAAATTGACATTTCAGCCCTGGGGTTACTTTTTGCACTTAGAATTCTGACCGCAGTATAGTATATTTAAATTATATTAAACTATTTTTATGTTTCTGGTACATAAAAGCCAGGCATTATTAACTGGGGATCTGTAGTAAGTATTTTATAAATGTGTTTTCTAGATTTTTTATTTTATTTTTTTGTGTGTTTTTAGTTTTCTTATTTTAAAAGCTAACATTACATTGCTGGGACAGTTTATTGGATATACAACGAAAATTCTTTTCCTTGAGTGTTGGGTTCCCCTAGGATTTCTGTCAGCTTAGAAGTTAATTCTAATATCCTGTGAATAAGAGAAGAAAGAATATTTTATGAATACTGTTTTCTCCCTTTCAGAATGCTAATTCCAGAATATGGCACTATACAGCTAAGAAATGTAATAATTCCATATTTGAAAAATGAATATATTGGAGTAAAAATAACATATCTTAAGACCTTAGAATTCAGTCAGTGAAAATGAACTTTGGTCAAATGAAAACTATTAGAAGCTTTTAATTACCATATCTGTATACTTTATGTCACGGATTACCAGAGTCTTCTAGTGCAATGTTTCCTGAAGTGGGCACTGGAATAGCCAGGGGGCTGCAAGAGCAGAGTCCTAGCACTTTATCCTGAATTATGAATTATGATTGCCAATGGAGCTCTTAGTAATTTCCCCCCCTAAAATGGAAGCAGTGGGGCAAACAAACATGGAAACCTGTGTTCTAATGGGAAATACAAGCAAAATGTTCTCACATAATAATTTTAGAGGATGCGGACAGACTAATTTTATATCCAGGGAAGCTGTACAATAAAGGGGGGTGGGGTGGGGGCAAATCCCATCATTTAAACCTTTCCTAGTAGTAAACTTCTGTGTATGTGATGTTTTCATTTCAGTATGTTTCAGGCCTTAGAAAACAAAATAATTGCGTTAAAAGTAATATTTAACGTGTTACAAACGGGTAAGTATGATGCTATCTTAATATTTTCAGGTGCTCCAAAATGACGTATTAGCTCATCAGTCCACAGTGGAGGCCGTTAATAAAGCAGGAAATGATCTAATTGAATCAAGTGCAGGAGAAGAAGCAAGCAACCTTCAGAGCAAGCTGGAGGTTTTAAATCAGCGCTGGCAAAACGTTTTGGAAAAAACAGAACAAAGGAAGCAGCAGCTGGACAGTGCCTTGCGCCAGGTGAGAGAAGAGAACAGATTCTGACACTGTGTAGTGTTGAAGAGCGCAGTATGGCCCGCGTTCTTTCATTAGTTTGACCCTGCGTACGCTTTGGGGTAATATTTTAAGAGAGAAGTAAAAATGAGTATGGTAACAAACAGAACAGGACAGAATGCAGCTCAGCAGCTCTGAGCTTACCGTACTAACACGGCCCTGGTCAAGAGAGGCAAGGTAAACCTAGGGACCCCTGTCGGTTACTACGCAGGCATCCAGAGGCCCAGCAAGCTGGCATTGTTTGTCTTTATGGCCCAGTTTTTCTTTCAAACCCTTCCCATTCCAGGCCAAAGGGTTCCATGGTGAGATTGAGGAGCTGCAGCAGTGGCTGACTGATACAGAGCGTCATCAGTTGGCATCCAAGCCTGTGGGCGGGTTACCGGAAACAGCCAAGGAGCAGCTACACGCTCATCTAGTAAGTGCATTGTTTGCTACAGCACCAGCCTGAGACTCAGAAATGGACCATTTGTTGTGTGTGCATCCTGAGTAGTACATAAATCAGAGGAAAGGGGGTTGAAAGATGAGCAGTTTCATAGAGTTAAAAAGATTATCCATAGAAAAAAGAAAAAGAAACAAAGATTATCCATACATTACATTGTTCAAGTCAGAACCTGTGTTTTATTTCAAGTATTAGTTTGCTGAGATAGGAAGAAAGGCTTCAGAAGTTTATATATTTTGTAAAATCAGATCTTCCCCCATAAGAAATAATACACGTTTATAGGTAGTAATAGAACACTGCAAATTATGAACTTTTTCTTTCAATGGGCAAAATAGCTCTAAAATAATCAAAATTGGCTTTAAAATTATTGTAGTAAGCGTTTGATTATTCCGCCTAATTGCATAGAATGACAGGAAACAAATTCTTGTGCTTTTAAATGAAAGCCATTTGTTTTAGTGGTGGTAGGGTTTTGTGTTCAGATTGATACGTACACTAAAGAAAGGCAAGGGGAAGCTTCTGTTTGGTTTCCCAATGTGAAGCATTGGGGCCTATGGGCTAGCCCCATCCAAGTGCTGGTGCCACATAATCAACTCTTAAGTATGAGAGACGACAGTATGTGGATTTTGAAATTCTGACTTTCTTCCACTAGAACTGAGGGCTCACAAATTAAATTTAGGCTCCCTTTGACTTATTAACATTTCCTTTTCTTTTCCCATTATCACTCAGCTTTGATGGTTCTAGAACAGCCTGTCTTAAAATTTGAAAACTATTCCTAGAATTTTAACACTCAAGTAATTTTCATCAGATATATTTTGTCTTTTAAAATATTTATTTGTAATTGCATGTATATTTAGAAATGAAAGTAGGAGTAGTACTTAGGATTTGTTCCTCGATCCCCTCCAAAAATAGCCATTGTGTAATAATAGATGCCTAATGTTATAAGATCTTAATAAAACCACATTGTATAATAGATGTCTAATATGTTAAAAGAGCTTAATGAAACTTGGATTATTTGAGAATAATTTTGAATTTGGCTATGGATGGAAGGTGTTGTATAGAAATAAAGCATGGTATATATTTATTTCAAAAGTACAATGAGCTATTAAAAAATAAGTCCTGTTAAGCCAATAAAGATTATTTTGGCACTTTTAAGCTGTATTCTTTACTTCTGAAAACCATTGAATTATATGGGTGAGGTTTTGCTGTTGTTGTTTTGCTTTTTGAGGGGAAGGTCCCGCTGGACGCCCATCTGTTTGGCACACTAAAAGTGGCTCACAAAATGAATAATTTAGGCATGGCGCCCTTTCTTCTCCCCAAAGACCGGCTGACTTCCAGTGGCTGCTGACTTCCTGGGGCACCTCCATGGCGCCCGTAATGTCCTTACTTACAAGTTTCACTATTTTGAGTTCATTTTTGTATGTGATGCCAGATGGGGTCTCTGTTTGTTTTTCTGAAGAGACCCTTTTAGACCAGCACTGTCTGTTAAAGAGACTGTGTCGTGTGCCTTTTAGTAAAGTTTGGCTGCCCATTGGTGGATGGTAGGTACTTTTGGGTTCTCTAGTTTGTTCCATTGGTTCAGGTGCTTTCATTGCTCCAGTCTCTTGACTACTGTGGCTATATAGTAGGTTTTGAGATAATAAATGTGAGGGTCCCCTCACCCCCCAAGACAAAACAGATGCTTGGGGCTAGTCCCTCATAATAAGGATTAAAAATATTAATTTGTGAGACTATTCGACCTTCAACAAATTTGTGAAAGGATGGAACTAAAAGGTACTGGAATTCTTCCATGAAGGCCTTTTGTGTAAGTGAAAATTTGGAAAACAAAGGGCTTACTTAGAGAAAACATTCTGGAATTAGATAGCGGTGGTGTGTACACAACTCTGTGAGCATGCAAAAAAACAAACCCCACTGGATTAGACATTTTAAATATGGGGACTCATGTGAATTATATCTTTATTTAAAAAAATAAATTAGCAAACATAAAATGTTAGTGAGATGTAAACATATCTATTTCATTGCAAACCCACATTATAAATAAATTAGTGGAATAGAACTGACCTCAACTTTTCAAACTGAAATTTAATTTTTGTTTTATTTGTCTTAAATTCTGAATTTTTTAAGCAATGTTTTCATCTCTTCTTTATACCGCCTTTTCAGCTAGAAGCGTTACATATGTTTAAATGAGAATAATATTCAGGAGTACTAGGATTTGACTTTCCTAATTCTAAAGTCTGACTAACTTGAATGTCTACTCTACTGGGCCTTTATTTTCTGTCCATTGAATGTTTTCTCAGTGCAGGATTAAATGACACCATCAAAGTACATTTAATCCACAGAGCCATCATTTGTATTCCTGGGAGAGACCTGGAGAAAGCCCCTTGTTAAGGAGAAGGAAGTTGAGGTTCCAAACCCAATGAACCTCAACTTCCATCGCGTGAATTCAGACACTTCATGAGCCCATCGGAAAGAATAGACCTGCTCTTATGGGCTTCCGAGACTGTCCGTCTTCATGGGAGCAGAAAGCCTCATTGTTCTCCCACAGAGCCCATGGTGCTTCTGAACTGCTGCCCTTGTCGAGTGCAGCCTGACTCGTCACCCACCCATTGTGCCACCTACCTGAGCTCCTTAGTTGAGGCTCAGGAAAGTTAAATTACTTGTCTAGGCTCACACACCTGATTGGTTACTGCTACCACCACTTAGATAACATTTAAAATACAGCTTCACCACCCTGGCCTACCTGAACAGATTCATGGTGGTTGTCCCCTTTCCAAGAGTTCTCCCTAGGCAGGCTATGGCTGTGATTTGGGGTGTTGTTTCAATATCATGAAGCCTTGACATGTGTGCATGTTCTGTATGCCCTTTTAGCGATGGGAAAGTTATGTGGTTACGACTGATGACTCTCAGATCTCATTCTTTTACAAATGGTGTAACTCGGGGTCTCTCTCCATTTAGGAACTCTGTGCTGCCTTTGATGCTAAGGAAGAAACGTACAGGAGTCTGATGCACAAGGGCCAGCAGCTGCTTGCAAGGTGCCCCAAGTCTGCAGAGACAAATATTGACCAAGACGTACATCACTTGAAAGAAAAATGGGAACTGGTGGAAGCCAAACTCAGTGAACGGAAAGTATGTGCTTTGATGAATGGAATAGAACTAATGTGTTATCTCATGGCTTTTGCTTATTTCTGAGTAGCACTACCAGAAGTAGGGCTTTTAATGATCCATGTTTAAATATTCTTTGTATACAGTCAGATTTCATGGAGTCTGTTAAAAATAATATTGTCTCAATATAGAAGAGAAAAAAAAAGACTCTCTTCAGACTTCAGATAAAGCGATAGACTAAGTAGAAGGACCAGTAGGTTTTTGAATGTTATAGACCATCAGATGCTGGGGTATTAAATAATTCTATCTAACCAGACGTGCTAAGAAAAGAGCTGTGTAGAGGGGGAAAGAAGAGTGATTTTCCATATTTTATAAACATGGACTATACAAAACTCCACGTAGAACTAAAATTTGCGGAACATCGTGAATGGTTTTCTTCTTGTCGCTTTCTCTGAACCACAGAAACACAGGCTCTGTGATCTTTCCTTTCTAAGAAACAGGGTCGGTTAGCAGCTCGACTGCAGCCCTGCCATCTTCCTGGTAAAGCTTAGGGACTGTGTCAACCTGTTAAAAACAACAGGTATTGTATTGCGTTTTAGGTGAAAGATGACGCAGCACGTTGGGTTGCCAATCTACAATTTTTGTGTACTTTGTTCAATGACATTGGCCACAGTCTTTGCAGTTTGCCAACATTCTCCTTACTTCCGTTCTGTTTCCATTTCTCTAGCTTCCCCGTCCCTCCTTGGCTTTGGGCAAATGTTGACCATTTGGTCTTGTCTAATTTTGATGGTTGAAGGGAGCTCATTCTTCATGAGTGAAACTGTTTGCTTTCCAAGCCGACCCTGAAAAGAGTCGCCCAGGAGCGGCTTTCCATCCCAAGCTCAACAGATATCTTAGGACAACAGAATTTCATACCACTTAGATGCCTAAAATTAATCGTACGGATAGGAGCGTTTTCTTTTTCTGTTTTACAGTGTCTGCTTAGGAACTGCGGCTCGCTGCCCCAGCCGTGATTTTAGCAGCTGCGAATGCTGCAGGGAGCCGCTTTTCACTAGCCTCACGCGGCCTTGTTTCGCCGGCGCCCAGTGCAGGCCCGCACATCGATAAACTGTTTAGTTAATATAGATGCTCCATAAATAAAATGGGATGAGAAGGAAATCTGCCAGAGAGTGTTTCAACTGAAGAACATAAATAACAAACCTCTTAAATATCATCAACTGCTAACTAATGTGTGTTTGCAGACTAAACTGGAAGAGGCCCTCAGTTTGGCAATGGAGTTTCACAATTCGCTCCAAGACTTCATCAACTGGCTCACTCAGGCTGAACAGACCCTGAATGTGGCTTCTCGGCCAAGTCTTATCTTAGACACAGTCTTGTTTCAGATCGATGAGCACAAGGTATGTGGGGATGGGAATGGATGCAGTTCTTTCCCCTGCCTGTAGATACCAGGCAGTTTTAATGTCAAAAAGCGTGAACTTGCTAGTTGGAGAATGGTCATTGTGTCCTTGAAAATGGGTTCAGCTTATGACACTTGGAGACATTCACACGACACGTTGATTTTTCACTTATTTCTGTTTGCGCCCTTTGATTTCTTTTTCGGGGAAAGGTCTTTGCCAACGAAGTCAATTCCCACCGTGAGCAGATAATAGAGCTGGACAAAACTGGAACCCACCTGAAATACTTCAGTCAGAAGCAAGACGTTGTCCTAATAAAGAACCTGCTCATCAGCGTGCAGAGTCGATGGGAAAAGGTGGTTCAGCGGTTAGTGGAAAGAGGAAGGTCTTTGGACGATGCACGGAAGAGGGCTAAGCAGGTAAACCTGACAGTCAGTCCATTCCAGCTGCTGAATGAAGGAACAAGAACTTTGTTTACATATACATCATGTAATATATATAATAATTTGCTATCGATTTTGTTACATATATTCTATACACGTTAATTTTTGCAATATGTGTCAGCCTTTGTGCATGTTATATGTATATAAATATGTATACATATTGAGAATGTTGTGATGTGTGTGTGTGTGTTATTGGAATACTTCCCCGCTGGCTACATTAAGTGTAAGAAATCACAGCATGCAGCTAGGAGATTTATTCCCTGAAAAGACCGTGGTCTATATCTGCAGGCTGGTCCCTTCACTTTTGACCTGGAGTTTCAGGCTTTGGGGACCAATTTTGAAAAGACTGGTTCTTGTTAGACTTCACAGATGGCTGTTAAGGCCCCCCAAGAAAGGGGTGGGTAGGAACAACATAATTATTGCTGTTTTTATTTTATTTTGAAAACTGTATCTTTTCAACCTCTGGTCTCATGCTCAGAGTGAGGCGTCATGGTTTACAATATTGCTATCTTCTGCTTAATTCCTTAGCTAAACTTTCTTCAGAAACTGTCAACCCAGAGCTGGCCATCCGTCCTGCCAGATGGAAGCTTTCTGAACGGGACTAGTCTGTGCCAGTGCTGGCTGCTAGTCTGTTCTGTCCAAGCTTTCATAGGGCTCCGGCCCACTGTAAAATCAACTATTTGGATCTTTTGTGGCTGTTGTTGTTTTTCTTTTTTGCTTCTTTCTTTAGTGTTGGTGATTTTCAGGAAGAGATTTTTTGGAGTTTTGTTGGGTTTTGCTTAGTTTTGTTTTTGGTAAATTTGGAGAATCTCACTTTCTCCCCGCCCCAGTCAGCCTCTTATTAGCTAACATGCCTCTTCTAAACAAGAGGCACACTTTTGTGTCTCTGTGTCCCCGGGGCAACAGACAGAGATGAGGAAGCACCTACTTTGCTTGGCACCCAGCTTTGATTTCCAGTGAAAGCTAAGCTTAGCTTAGTGCTGCTGAATTTGCTGCCCTAACCAGATGCATTTTCTAGCTTTGGTCTTGCTGGGAGGCCGGCCCTGCTGGAAGATGCAAGAGATGTGAGAGTAGCCACATGTTCCCTTCTGTAGAAATCAATTTTAAAGAGTTTAGAAATTATAGATTGTATGAGGGATCTTCATAGTGATCCTGGAGACGTTCCATTATCTTTTTTAATTAATAAATCTTTTTATTGGGGCTCATACAACTCTTATCACAATCCATACATACATCAATTGAGCAAAGCACCCTTATACATTCGTTGCACTCGTCATTCTCAAAATTCACCTTCCACTTGGGTTCCTGGAATCAGCTCAGTTTCCCTGTTTTTCCCCCCTCCCCCTCCCTCCCCACTCCCCTCCTTCCCCCTGGTCCCTTAATAGTTTATAAATAATTATTTTATCTTATCTTACACTGCCCGGCGTCTCCCCTCACCCGCCTCCCCACTGCCCATCTCCCAGAGAGGAGGTTACACATAGATCTCCGAGATCGGTTCTCCCTTTCTACACTCACTTCCCTCCTGGTGTCGCCACTCCCACCGCTGGTGTTGAGGGGTTCGTCTGTCCTAGATTCCCTGTGTTTCCAGATCCCTACTGCACCGCTGTACATCCTCTGATCTAACCAGGTCCGCAAGGTAGAATTGGGGTCATGATAATTGGGAGGGGAGGAAGCGTTCAGGAACTCGAGGAAGGTTTTGAGTTTCGTTGTTGCTACACTACCCTAAGTGACTCATCTCCTCCCCACTATCCCTCTGCAAGGGATGTCCAGCTGTCTACAGATGGGCATTGGGTCCCCATCATGCACTCCCCGTCATTTACGGTAATGCGATTCCCACCAGCCCCCGCCTTTGTTGTTTGAGACCTGGTCCCCTCTGCCCTTCACAATCACCTATGTTGGTGTGCTGCGTCCGTGTGGGCTCGGTTGCTTCTGGGCTAAATGGCCACTTGTTTGCTTTCAAGCCTTTAAGTCCCCAGACACTATATCTCTCAGTAGTCGGGCACCATCAGCCTTCTTCACCACACTTGCTTATGCTCACCTTCGTCTTCTGCGTTTATGTGAGGAAGGTGATCACACATTATCTTGTCATTCAATTTTTCCATGAACTTTTTGAAGCCCTTTCATATTGTTACAAAATCGCATGCCAGGTATCCTTTTTTGAGTGGGAAGTGTGATAGGTTCGGTGATATACGAATAGAATTGAATGCCTCTCTAATGAATTAATCCTGAACCTAACATTTTTTTTCTCTTCACATACGTGGCAAAAGTCACTTGGATGTCATTAGTCATTCACCCACCCTCTTCCTCCTTCCTCCATTTTAATCCATTTAATTTTCTCATTGGGTTTAACTCTGTTTACAAGTATTTGCTAATGTTTTCAGGGCAAATGTAAAACCTTTCATCTTTATATGACTTGAAACTATTTTTGGAAGCAAGACTAGCCTTAGCATCTCTTGTTTCTAATGGCGGACTTTGTGTTTTACTTAGAGTCAAGTCACCTAATAGGACAGCCAGCTTTAGTGCCCTTCTTAGGACCACACTCTCTGGGGTTTTAGCTCAGATGTTGACTATAGTCCTCTGACTCTGGACATCTATGTGTCCATCCTGGTCTCTGCTCTCGGGTTTGGACTGATGAGAGTTGTGGGAGGGGACGTGCAGGGCACAGCATTGTCCTGCGATCACCTCTACTGGGCCTGGCAGCTCTATGGCTCTGTGCCCTTATTACACTTTTATTGTTCAATGGCCTTTTGGTGATTCATTATTAATGTGCTTGGTTGTAAAATAAATTTTGTTTTGATTGCTTAAGTTTGTGTGTGTGTCCATATTCACTTAAATTTATTGTGAGGAATAATTTATAACCAGTTTCACAATTTGGTTTCCAACATAGCACCATGAGTTCTTGAAGCTAAAGAGGAAAGGGATTCCGGCTAACGTTACGTAGATCTGTAATAGAAGTACAATTCCCTCTTTTTGTTCTTCCTACTTCAAAAAACCCATGAACAGACTTCATCGTGCCTCTTTCTCAGCATAGGCATTAAGCACCCTACTTACACCCAGATCTATCAAGAAATAGCAAAGTTTAAAAAAAAAAGAAATAGCAGTAGGAAGAAGAGAAAGATTCCCTGTGAATTTCCCATCATTGACAAGGGAATGACAGGAGAGGGGCTCCCTGGTGCTCCTGAAGTCCTGCAGGACTCATTCCCCTAGAGTGACCAGGGCGCACCACCTCGATGCCAGGTGTTACCAAGACAGTCCATAATCTGACCATGAAACAGTAGCACAGTTTTTCACCTTCAGGAGAAATTCTGCATTAGTAATTTTTAACATTTCCATAAGCATTAACTTAGTATTTCAGATGTAGTGAACATAAGGGTGCTACAGCAAAATGTCGTGAAGAAAGCAGATGGTGCCCAGCTATCAAGAAGAATAGTGTCTGGGGTCCTAAAGGCTTATACTTAAACAAGCAGTCATCTAAGTGAGGCATCAACTAAGTCCACATGGAATAAGTACACTAGCCGCTGTGATCCAAAGATGACAAATAGCAAAATGCAAATTCAAAGGAGGAAAAAGTATCTGCAGAAGGCTACAGGTGGCGATTGGAGCCCAAATTACACTTGCATGACCCTCAATCGATTAAGCCCCTGGGGGGACCCCTCTGACCATCATCAAGGGTGGTGAATAGCCTCCGTGTCAGACAAAGATTATTGGAAATTTGAATATGGCAGATGGAACTAGGCTGTAATGTGGGATCTGTCTGGTCAATGGATCTCCCTCTTACCCACTTTAGATTTGTTCCTTTTTTCCCTCAAATTTATCTTCCTCTGGTTTATTTTAACATTGTCATTGGTTTTTTAATGTCTTCGCTATTTTTATTTTATTTGCTTTGGGTTTTTTTTTTTGTTGTTGTTTTTTTCAGTATTTGAAGCACAGGATGGGGCAGAGGTAGAGAGACAGTAATTGTTGTAATGGCTTTGGGGGATGGATGGAGAGGTTGGAGGGAAGTGGGGAGAAAAACGAATACAGGGGGAGGGAGGATGTTCTGTAACTGATTGTGGTGATGTATACGCAACTCTTTTAAGACTATGACTGAACTATGGAAGTGTATGATATGTAAATTATACCCCAAAAGAACCATTAGGGGAAAAATGATTGAAAACGTTATGGATACAGTTCTGAATTTCTTTTACAGTTCCACGAAGCATGGAGTAAACTTATGGAGTGGCTAGAAGAGTCAGAAAAGTCTCTGGATTCTGAACTGGAAATTGCCAACGATCCCGACAAAATAAAAACCCAACTTATACAGCATAAGGTGGGTGTGTAATTGTGAAACGCAACCTGTCACGCCCCATATGCAAGGGGGCTTAAAAATGTGTGGGACATTTCCTTTATCTTTTCACTGAACTTCCACAAAACTCTTAAGGCCCCTTCTTCTCTCCAGATCACTTTCAGAGTCGGATCTTATACTTAGTCCTTATTAAGGGGGGCAGGGCGGTGTGGAATAGGCATGGAGGGCATCCTGCTGGTGCAGTGGTTGTACGTTGAGCTGCAATCCGTGGGCTTGGCAGTTCAAACCCACCGACAGCTCTCTGGGAGAAAGACTGGGATCTCTATTCTCATAGAGATTTACAGTCTCAGAAACCCACAGGGGCTTGCTATGAATCGGCATTTGATTCATTGGCAGTGAGGGGAAAAGGTTATCCACTTAGGCCCTGCCTATTTTAATTTGAAAACCTAGCCATTTTCCACAAATGGTCAAGTGTCAACCTTGCCTCTAGCTCTAGTGGCCGTATCATCGATGATTACAGAGTAATGGTTACAAGAAAACACACAATGAAAGCTGGAAGCTCCCTGCAAACTTAAATGACCTAAAGGATTAATAGTGGTTTGAACACTGGCATTTCAAATTTTCATGACAAAATTTCTTGAAATTTCTTTTGAAAACTAAAAAGTGCACACACTTTTTGTGCACTTTATAATGTCACTTATGTCTTTTTTGACAGTGTGATGTTTTTGTTGTTTACGATGTCTTATTAAACAGTGGAGCGGACACATGGGTCCCCTTACCTGCATTGTAACCCTTGTGTGTATGTGTGTGCATGAAATCCCGCCCCGCCTCTCAAAGGCACGTAGTCCGGGAGTTTCTTGTGTGTGCAAAGGATGGAGAAGCACGTCTAAAATCTCTCTTACCTTCTATGTTCATTGCACACGGTGCTCAAAGGACGCTGTGTTCTCTCCCCTGACCCTCCTCGTTTTCTTTTGTGTCTGTCTTGTGTAGCCAGCTGCTAGGTTGAGAAGGTGAGTTAAAGGAGAGTGGTCCCTATAAAAAACAGTTTCACAGTTTTCCATCCAATAAATCATCGCTTGAAACGTGGTACTTTAGAAGGCTGGGTAAAATTGGGAACGGTGAGGTGTCTCATCATGTGAAAATTCTAACCACGGCCTTTCCACAGATTGGCGGCCTCCATCCATACGTCTAACCGTAGAGATTGACGGGAAGGAAAGTTTGCCTCCGTGGCTAGAGAGGGCCTTAGGAATGCCTTCTTCTGCCGGCATCTGTGGCCGGCACGTTGTCACATCCAATGTTGGAAGTGCAGTGACAGGGAACCGCACTAGCCTTCCACTGGGTTGGGGGGGAAAGAACTGCTTGGAATGTGAACATTAAACTGAAGAATCCTAGAAATTGAAATATGGGAAGAAACCTGTTAAGAGTCTTTATTATTTTTCCTACTGTGAATTGTTTTTATTTTCATCATTTCTGCCCTTTAAAAACCTCCCTCTACCCTGTAATTCGCTATAATTATAGATCGGCTATGTGGGCAAAGTCAGTATCAGTACTGTGATGTAAACACTAGCATTCTATTTGGTATAACAGGAAGGGTTAAAAAAAGGGAAAATATAAATGTGCTGGACACAATGGATGTCTGTGTGGATTGTGATAAGAGTTGTACGAGCCCCCAATAAGGTGATTTTTAAAAGAATAGGCTAAAGAGGAGCTGGGGGTGCTAACTTGGGTGAAGGGTAAGATCATCTCCTACAAGAGAGAGAAGGGAAAAGGGTGGGGTGAGACATAGAACAAACTAGTGATATTATTTGAAGTTATTGAATAGAAACATGATTATCTGAAATGTAAACTCCCCCCAGTCAAATTCGCAATAAAAAATGTTGTTTGTTTGAAAAGGAAAAAAAAGAATTATATTTAACAAACTTCAGCAATAGTGTGATCTTTTAATACGTTAGTATTCTTTTACCAAAAGTTTCCCAGACGTAGTTGCCTCCTGTCACAGAACAAAGTGAATAGCTTAGTCACACTAAAACCCATGAAGTGTGCAGCTGTTAAAGGCAATGAAAACGTATTAGGTAATTGCAACCTCAAGGTTATTCTGGAAAATAACACATTTGTGTAGCGTTTTACAGCCCATCAGGCTCTCCCAGAGAGGTTTCCTCCCTGCATCCTCAGGGCAGCTTTGTGAAATGTCGGCTCAGGCTCTCCTGGAGGGGCACGGAGGCGGCGGCTGCCCCTCATGCCCCTCCTGCTGGTGTTGCGTGTGATTTTCATGCCGTAGCGGAAAAGCTGTGCCAGACCCAAGGTCATACACGTTTACCTCTACATATTCTTCGAAGAACTTCATAGTTTTAACTCTTAAATTTAGAAGAAACTTCATTACCCTTTTAATTCTCTTTTCCCACAAACTTTTTGGGGCCCCTCATATTTAATAGCAGTCACCTCATTCTTCTAATTCTTCGATGATTAAATAATTATAAACACAGACTAAGTAAAAGTTTTGCTGTGTGTCAGATCTGGCTTGACAGAGCCTACCAAGTGAAAGATGATCATGAATTTACCCATGAGGACTGTGTACTTATTTTATAAAAACTTATCTCTGAGTTGTAAAGAACAAATATGATTCATCCTCCCGCTGCCCCCCCCCCCACACTCACACATGGGCACACAAAAAGTTCAACAGCCATGTAAAAAGCAAAACATAGATTTTACATGAATAGCATAGCTATTTGGTAATGGACAAATAATCTTTAGTTCAGTAAAGACGTTGGTAGGGTTTTACATAAGTGATGGAAGTAAGTAAGTATAGGTTCTCCAGATTGGGTGGCTGTCATAAGCAATGGGTCCCAGCAGAGGACTCTGTGTGTTCTACTGCCCTGATCGTGGTTTAGAGATTATGAAGCATGCGGCATTATTGTGGTTATACAAATGTGGCCACCAACCTATTGAATAAAGCCCTGTAGTAAATCTTTATTGCTTCACCCTGCGGTCACATCGGACCTATAGTGACTGAGAGAATATCAAATCACGTTTTCCTTTTAAATGCGCCACTGTCATAATCCCAATTCTACCTTACAAACCTGGCTAGACCAGAGGATGCACACTGGTACAGATAGGAACTGGAAACACAGGGAATCCATGACAGATAAACCCCTCAGGACCAGTGGTGAGAGTGGCTATACTGGGAGGGTAGAGGGAAGGTAGAGTAGAGAGGGGGAAACCGATTACAAGGATTTACATATAGCCTCCTCCCTGGGGAATGGACAACAGTAAAGTGGGTGAAGGGAGATGTTGGTCAGCGTAAGACATAACAGAATAATAATAATTTATAAATTACCAAGGGTTCATGAGGGGGACGGGGCGATGGAGATAGAGGGGAAAATGAGGAGCTGATACCAAGGGCTCAAGTCGAAAGCAAATGTTTTGAGAATGAGGAGGACAATAAATGTACAGATGTGCTTTGCATAATGGATGGATGGATGGATTCCAATAAGAGTTGTATGAGCCCCCAATACAATGATTTAAATTAAAAAAAAGAAAGAAAGAAAAAAATCCCCTTGGGTTTTTACTAGTTTATTAGCAATTCCATTTTATTTTCACTAGTTCAAGAGTCTTAACTTGTTACTGAGAAGACTACAGTTCTAAACTGTACAATTAAGCTTCATCTAAATGAGTTATGGATTGTTATATGGAAGAGCTCCCAATGAAATGATTAATTAAGAAAAAGAAAAAAAATACTCTGATTATTTGCTGCTGTCTTCCATTGTTGGTGTTCCATTTGCTAGAGTTGCTTTTTTTGGGGGAAAATGATACTTTTGGTGCAGATTTACACAATAATAAATTAAGTTCCCATTTGATGATTTCTATTTAACTTCTTCAGTGGAAGTAATTAAAACTTCACAATGTATAGGCCCCTTTAACTGCATTCTAATTGTTCTGTTTACAGGACTCTAATTTCACTGCCCCTATACTTTCACGTTGACCTTGTGGTTTCCTGCAGTTTTTTTGTTTTTTGTTTTTATCAAGAGAGTACCATACTTACAGATGATAAGCTTTCTTTTTATTTCAATATGCTTTGTTTTAATGTGTCATTCTTTCATTTCACTTAAGGAGTGATCTTAAAGTTTAAAGAGTATCTCATGGGGTCTTTTGACCTTAACTGACCCAATAAGTCTGGGCATGGTCTACAGAACTCGAGCTCAGTTCTGTATATTTGGGCCTTGTATTCAGGCCCGCTGCTGTGGCCCGGCTCAGAAGGGTTGGTAGTGGTAGCTGGACACTGTCTGGTTCTTCTGGTCTCCGGATGGACGGGGCTCTCATTCGTGTACACTGTTGGCCTGGTAGGCTAATTTCTTCTCTGAGACTTTGCTTCCCTTCATACTTTTGTTTCTGATGAGTAGAGACCAATATTTATGGCTTAGTGGGTGCTGTCAGCTAGGCATTAGACAGCTAATCACAGGGACAGTGGTGTAAGTCCACCCCTGGAGCAGATGGCTTTTATTACCTTTCACTGCTCACATGCCTTTGAGATCGCAGACACTGCTCCCCACACTAGGATGCACAACACGAACGTTGTGAACCCCATCATACCGGCAAAGTAAGATAAGTTGTTCAGGAAAGTAGGTTCCTATGCCTTCAACCCTAGAAAACCAATCTTGTCAGATGTTTAGTATCTAAGAAGTATCTATAAATGTATTTTCTATGCACATATGTGCCTGCACAAACATTTCTTATGTGTATGTACATGTAGATACTTGTATCTGTGCACACATATGTGTACATAAACTTGTAGCTACCTGTGTATCTATGTACCTTTACATATACACCTGTGACCATTCACTCAATTTGGGGCCATAGTTGATCTTGCTGCTAAATTTTGTATGTTGAATTCTTTAATACACTCATCCTCTTATCATGAGAACTTCTTAGTGGCCTGGTTTACTTTAGTCACGGTGTGCTCACTACCCCTACATTCGATACTCCGTTTCCCATCACCCACAATAACGAGCTACCATCTACTGCTTGATAACCCCTCCCCTCCCTGTGAGCCACCAATGAGCGTGGTTCTCTCTGTATGTATCTATTCTTCTTATAAAAGTGAAACCACAAAGTAGTTGTTCTTAGGTGATTGACTGTGTTCGCTTAGCATTAAGTTGGAGATGCCTTTTCTCCCGCAAATGCGCCTTACCTAACCCTTCATTAGTTCCTCATTGAAATACACACTGTTTTCTTGTTAATGACCCAGGAGTTTCAGAAATCACTTGGAGCCAAGCATTCTGTCTATGACACCACTCACCGGACTGGACGCTCCTTGAAGGAGAAAACCTCCCTGGCTGATGACAACCTGAAACTAGATGACATGCTGAGTGAACTCAGAGATAAATGGGATACGATATGTGGGAAATCTGTGGAAAGGTAAAGTGTTCTGTAGGGTTACAAATGGTTACAATTTTGGTTGGTTATAATTCAAGGCTGTTTGTGGGCAATTCAGGTGTACGGTAGATGTACTATTGGATCCAGGTTTGCTTTGGGCATCTTAAATGCTTCTGCGTTGCCTGAAGAACTGCTCCTCTTTAAGACTTCAGTCTCACAACACCCCCACCCCCACTCCGAGAGGCTCAGCTTTCCGTAATGTATTTTTAACTACTCTTTACAGTCAGAATTATCATTCCCGAGACTTCTGTCATCTCTCACCTTTACTACAGCAACTGCCAGGGGATGGGGACCGGCCTCCCCAAGTCCACGTTTCTCCCCCTTCACACTTGCTACTTAACGAGATGTTGTCATTTCCCTGCTTCGTACTTCCTGGGCTGCGGATGTGAAGCAAAGTACAAGCCCTTGGACTTGGCTCCTGGTGCTCCTGTCCTGGCCCTTGATTCCCTGTAGCCTCAGTTTACCCCTTTCTAGTCCTCTCCTTTCTCATCACACTTCAACCAGGAAGGCCCAAGATTTACTTCAAGTATTTAAGAACTACGGTATTAGTTGAAGAGGCTAGTAAACATTTCTTGGGTAAGAATGAAGACCAACCACTCCCAAGGAGTTGGAGATTGAGGAAGTCCCAGCGGTCCCAACTCTTGCAAGATGCCAGTGTGCTCCCTTTCCACTGCTCGTCCTTGAGGACATCCCTTCTGCTTCTGGCTGCTAGAGGTGACTGCAGTTCCCTACGGAACGCAGGAGAGTCTACGGAGAGGGCTCACACAGTGGGGTGCTGTACGGTCCAAAATCCAAAGGCCAGGCAAGGGGAACCAGATGCTGGGGCCCAAGGATGTGCTCCACTCCTGGCTCTTGCTGGTGATGAGGTCACACACCCTGCTTCTCTGGGGGCTCGTTTTCTAGGCTGCAGGATGGCCTTGCAGGGAATCCTGTTCACAATTACTCCCAGGTGAATCCTATCAGTATCTCCCCCCCACCTTCTTAGCTAACCCATGAAAGGAAAGGTGGTTTGGTGGGAGTTCCATGGAGTAATAAAATTTCAGCCCAGTAATCTGTTCTCCACGCGTGGACTGTATCTCATTCATGCACATAAGACCTGGGACCTCGGGCCGGAGGTTTTCAGTAGGCCTTGGCCTTGCTAATCTTAGCCCAGGTTTTCCTTCCAAGCCCACTCCAGAAACACCTTTCCCTGCTCTCAGCTGTAATATCTCATTCCTTAAATCTAGTAGAAGTCATAGTCACTAAGGTAACCATTAAACAAAGAGTGCGTGGTCAAATTCACACTCTCTACTATGGTCAGTCTCAATCTCAGCCATTCCTGGTTTGTTAACAGGTACTGTCCTCCCCAATGGGGCTGCAGTCACAGGCGTATGAAACCCAGAATTGTATGCCATAAGGAATTATGGCTGGGATTTATTTCTTTAGTATATTAATAAATATATAGCTTAAAGAGTTCAAGATTGTATCTTATAAACTTTATGTTCTCAAATTTTTCCTTTATCCTGGCTCTCATCCCTGTTGTCAGAATCAAAATTAAGTAGATTATTATGTTCAGTTCTAGGAAACTACTCAGTTAAGGAAAATAAAAAGACTTCTCTGATTTCAAAAAGATACATGCTAAGTAATTTCATTTATATGGCATTCTCAAAAAGGCAAAATTACAATGATCGAAACAGATTAGCGGATGGCTGGGAGTTAGAACTATGGAGACAGAGGGTTAGTATGTGTGACTACAAAGAGATAACATGAGAGAGATTTGGGGGTATAAAGGCCTTCAATTGTGATGATGGTTACATGATTCTACACATGTTTTAAAATCCATAGACCTGAGGCCAACACTCTCTCACTTTTACTGTGTAATAATTTTTAAAATAATAATAATTTAGAACTTTTTATTAGTTAAAAGGCATACTTCAATAAAGATACTGAAGAGTCAGTAATTCACAGAAGTGTTTATAAAGGTATTTTTTAAATGGATGCCAAATACGGAAGCAATAGAAGAGAAAACTGAAGAAATTTTAAGAAAAGTTAAGTTTTGCTATTTTCAAAGAAAAACAAAGACATGGCAGTGATTGCCCATACATTGTTTTTCCTTGGGAACCTTATTCCACCTCCACAGATGAATTTTAGATACTAGGGGGGGTGTGCAAGCAACTATTTGATGCTCACATTCGTTTCGCCCCTCCTTCCCCCCCCCCCCCCCGGCCCCCAGACAAAACAAGCTGGAAGAAGCCCTGTTATTTTCTGGACAATTCACTGATGCCCTGCAGGCCCTCATTGACTGGCTCTACAGAGTTGAACCCCAGCTGGCCGAAGATCAGCCTGTCCATGGAGACATTGATTTAGTGATGAATCTGATCGATAACCACAAGGTATTGTTATTTGGGACACTTTGTTTTATCTATGACTTGATTATCCTCAGTGGAAAGGTAAACGTAACCAACTCGTAGTTTTAAAATCAAAACCAAAACAATGCATAACAGTAAAGTTGAGCAGAATCAGAAACCTTTTTAAAATAATAGGGAAAATTCATTTTGTGAAATAGTTCAACTTTCAGTGACTAGACTTAAAGCCTTGTTTTAGAACTTGGAAAGCAATTCCATTCTCTACTACTCCGGAACTTATTTCGAGAGAGTTTTACCATGCCATGCCATTTATTTAAATACTTAATATATTTTAAAATAAGTGTCTTAGAAAATAAGTGGGGGATGTGCTCACAGGCTCTGGGGCCATGATCCGCAGCTTGTCTGTTTTGGAAATGGTCTGGATCTGGTCCCTGGTTCGTAGCAGTTCGTGGGAAAGCAGCAGGTGTTCGGGGGACTTTGAGCATTCGCTTCTTTTGTTAAGAATACCGGTTTCTGGGCCCGCTGTTAATATGCACGTTAAACTGTCGGGCAAATAAGAACAATATTCAAGGCATCATGCTGGCACTGAGTGGAAGGTCCTAAATGGCAATCAAATGATGTAATAGGACAACCTTGGAGAAAAACATGAAGCATGGTGCAAAATAGTTGATCAGAGTTAGTTTCTATTTAGGTAGGGGTACTTTCCAGTGCCCTCCTGGAATTCCTGCTGTGTTTCCCTGCTCTAATTTTTGAGTTCAGAAAACGTGTTTTATTTTAAAATGCTTTTCTGAATGTGCTATTTTGATCCTACTGATTTTTCAGTCTCCTGTTGCACGTCTCCCATCTATTTTAAAGCTCTATTCTCTTGTGATTCTCATTTCTTCAAAAAAGAAGACCATGTACCGTGTGGATAGTAACAAAATAAAAGCATCAATAAAGAGCACTGATCAGGCCCACTGAAATTAAAAATCACTGTGCTTACAGGAAAGCAATTTTTTGTGCATGATTAATACAAACATTTCCAACTCCTTGGCATTTATTCAATGAGTATAATGTTTCTTTTTACATAAATACCATCTTTATAAGTTCACTGTCTAAATATTTACCACTCTAGACACTCACCAGATTTTTAAAAATATATTCAAGGTCATCAAAACGGAATTAATCATGCAGCATTACTAATACAATTGGAAGGCTCAAGCAGACGCTTAAGTATCCAGAGTTCATTGGAAAGTCTACTCCCGCTTATTGGATTAGTCACAGCGACTATCTCGATGCTGTCTCTTGTGTGGGTGTTTGTGTATGTGCAGACATGTAGTACTGTCCGAATGATATCAGTCAGGGAATTCATGCACACTAGGTTCGGAAGGTCTTTGTTTGACTGACTTTTGTAAATTCCTTAAGTATCAGTGTAGAAACAGCCCAAAGTAGATGTGCTTAGTTAATATTCATTTGTGGGGATTTTTTTTTTGTTTTGCTTTTTAGAAAAATAAGTTAATCTTATTCTTCACAGTGGATTGTCTGAAAGAACTGGTTTCACATACGGACTTAGAGATCAGAAATGAAATATCCTGGCCTCGCTTTTGGATTAAGTCTGTGGGCAACAGAGACCAGCTCAACTCTTAGCACTTCAAAGTTTACTCACAGAAGAAAAGGGGCCTAGGGCAGAAGCTTCTCCCCCAAAGTACCAGACAGGGAGCTGAGCCTTCAGTGTGACACTGTGGGATAGTACCCAGGGGGCCTACGGAAGACAAAGGGTAGGCTATGGGGGAAAGGATCATGGCCCCATGGGCTTCTCTTTTGTTATCTTTACACAGCCAGCACGCCATGCTCCAGGAGTGCTCCACCCCCTGTCCGTGCCTTAGATGAAAAGTCCCATGCAGCTAGCATGGCCCAGACACACCAATAATTTGAGAGAAAATCAAGCATCGTGCTAAAAGTCATAGACAAAGAGGAGTGTAATGTGTTTATTTGTGTGTGATTTAAATAAAGGATGCTGGCCACACCAGCATTTCAATCTAACTTCCCATTTAAAATAGGAAATTTATCATTGTTTGGCCCTTCGTGAAAATATTACAAAACCTTATAAATCGGTCCGAGATGATATTCTTGGCGATGCTCAAATAGGAGGAGCATAGCGTTGCTTCAGACCATCTGAAGAGTTTGCACACAAACAGTCCCGGTGCATCTCGAAGTCTGTGCACAGTGCTACACCTGTTACTGTCTTGGTGGTGTTGTTGAAAACTCACCCGGAGAGTACGGTCCCCTTAGGTCTTCCAGAAGGAGCTGGGCAAGCGGACCAGCAGCGTGCAGGCCCTGAAGCGCTCTGCCCGAGAGCTCATCGAGGGGAGTCACGATGACTCCTCGTGGGTCAAGGTCCAGATGCAGGAGCTGAGCACCCGATGGGAGACTGTGTGTGCACTGTCCATATCGAAGCAAACCCGCCTGGAAGCAGCCCTGAGCCAGGTAAGAATTACGTGAATCGTCGCTGTGCATCAGGCGCCTAAAGTAGCAAGGCCCCAACAAGGACTAGTGTATTCAGGAACTCTGATGCTGTCAGGAATGGGAAAGCCTCTCGTTCCTGATCTGGGGCAGTGAGGGAGGAGGAGGGGAGAACAGGATTCCCCTGAGGTCTAGCATCCTTGCCTTGGTCCTCCCTGCCTAAGAATGTCAGCTCCCGAAACTGGGAGATTTCTGATGGTCGCATCAGAAGTGCGGCTTGAGTAATTTTTCAGCCTGAAAGGATGCCGGGCTACCCCTCACCCTCTAACGTCAGCTTATTCAAGTGGTGAGCCAGTCTTCACGTTGGCCCTTTTGCTACCTTGGACATTCTCTTAGAGTTATAAAGTGCGGTCCTGAGGTTAATGGGTGTGTGTGTTAATGCGTATAATGGCATCCCAGCACCATCCAAATGATTAAGCTCACAGTGACAAGCTATGAGGGTAGTGGTTCAAATCCACCCAGATGATCCACAGAAGAAATACCTACCTGTCTACATCTGAAAGTTTATAGCCACTGAAAACTCTCATGAGCATACTTGTACCTTACAACACAGGAGTCAAACTGTTAGTTTTTGCTTCAGTTTTAATATGTACAATTAGTCCATTTTTATTTGTGCAGTTGTGTAGTTTTTGCTAACAGTTGCATTTATGGTTCTTTTTTGGTGTGTGTGTGTGTGTGTGTGTGTGTATACTGTTAGGCAGAGGAATTCCACTCGGTGGTGCATGCCCTCCTGGAGTGGCTGGCTGAGGCGGAACAAACCCTCCGTTTCCATGGTGTTCTCCCAGATGATGAAGATGCTCTTCGGACGCTCATCGATCAGCATAGAGTGAGTCACACAAACAATACTTAGTCAAACTATTTGAGAAGTTTAGAGAAAGTAGGGAAGATAGAATCCTGCTTGTAAAGACCAGGTGCATGACCATCTTCCTTTCCAGATGTAATAAAAGATCCTGGCACACTTGAGGGTTCATCTGTATTCTCCCTGTGTGTGTGCGTGCGTCCCCGTACACCTGCCCGTGTGGATAAAAAGCTTTCTTTTTATGCTGGCTTTATAGGGAAGGTTATCCTAAAATTAGTCACTCTTTCCTATCTCTAGGAAGCAGATGGAGTTTTCCAAGGAGTTGTTTGGCATCTGAACAAAACTAGTCCATATTGTTGCACTTCCATGTGAATTTCAAACACATAATGTCCTTAGTGAGCAGTTTGGCGTTTATAACATTATGCCAGTAGAATTGTAAGTGAATCATTTTGACCTTTGTAAACCAGACAGGCAAATAACTAACCAGTCTTTGAATTTAAATTTTATTCATCTGCTTCTGTTTTTAACTAAAGAGCCCTCTTAAGTCTGTTTTAGAAGAAACCTGTAGTATACCTCACAACTTAAAAAACAGACGAATACAAATCGATGACCGTTGAATAAGTAGTCAAGTAGAAATCTGGCCACTGGGCTTTCCTGTGACAATACACAGAATTTAGCCAAACCCTGAAGAAGAGCGGGCCAGAGGCCTCTCAACAGATGTTTTTTAACCTTTGACTCATAAGTCAGGAATTTGCCAGACTAACACTGAAGGTTCTGCTGATGGCAGCATTCCTATTAACATTCAAAGGTTTGTATGTCGCCCGGCCCAACAGCCCTTCTTCCCAGGGTCAAGTTGGACATGGAGCATGTTTCCAGTGCAGCCTGGATTATGTCATCTCCAGAGGCTGATTTGAATCAGTGTCGTCCCTCGGCGATGGGTTGCTGAACCTGTCCCCAGGCAGCACGGCCTCACTAATAACGGACAGGCAACAGCGTACAGTGTACTGCAGGAATGAGATGCTCCAAGTGTACCGAGAGGGAAATGACGTCAACATGATTATCACCTCCAGGTTCACCAGCAGTGTTAGAATACTCTTCAGACTACATGCTGTGGACTGACCCTCTGCAACATTATTTTGGAGTCACATTAATAGGTTAGAGTTTCAGAGTAGGGCTAAGTATGAGCTAGGCATCCCTGAGACCGCATCTGCCATCTTGCAGAGAGGAGCAAGGCTGGCAAGGCTGTGCCAACACCCCCCCCATCCCCACCGACATCCCGCACCTCGCACCACCCCTCTCTCGGTCCCTGTAGAACCAAGAAAAACCAGGAAGCAGGTACTCAGCGCAGAGGTAGTGGTCTTTACAAGCAACTTAACAATATGTCTAAGGAACATAAAGTTACATGTCATTTTATAAAGAGCTTCTTAGTAGTGATATTGTGCATTGTCATTCTTGGTCATTTCCTGCACTTCCCATCCACTAAGAAGAAGAAAAACAGAACACTTAATTTAATTTCGCAGTGCCAGGACTTCACAGTCTAATCCAATCATTGAAAATGGCAAGTGTTCCCACGTGAGCACAAAGCAGTGAGGTAACACTCAACACAGCGAGAAGTGGGGAGTCGATGGAGGAGTCAAGGGGAAAAACAAGACAAAATCACTCTGAAAAGCCAAGTGATGGCAGCGGCCTCTGTTTTGAGCACACCATGGCTGCAGTGCGCATGTGCAAACAAGCAGGCTGAGACGCTCACATTGTGCCAGTCAACGTGTTGAGTAGTTCTCGTAGTGCAAGACTGCTAAAGTGTCGGGGACGTTGGGAAATTTTCCAGGAGGTTTGGGAGGCCTGTCACATTTTTCAGGGGAAAAGTCTTCATTTGAGAAACCGCATTTTGGGGGTTCCGTGGCATGTCTCTCTATGGAAACTGTTGCGCTGGTGGAGAGCGCCATGAAGGAGGTGAGGCATTCGAACAAGATCGACGGGCAAGGCTGCCCGTGACGCATCCAAAGCAGGCGCTGTGCCTCCTGCTTCTCCAGGAGACTGGCAGGGGCTTATGGATGCAGAGGAGGGGGCATCATGGCCTTCTGAAGAGACATTTCTGACACAGGCTGGCCTGCCCCGGGGCCTCTTTCTGCAGGGCCTCTCTGAACTACTCCCTCCCACACCAGCAACCATCTTCTACCTCCTTGCCCAGCTCTCTCTCTAGCACATGTGCCTATCTTTCCTGGCCAAGTCTGTGTTGTTTGAAATAACAGCCTTCTTCTCTTACTTGTTAGAGCCGTTGTTTTTTCTTTTTGGCAGCCATTTCTACTGCTATCTGCTGCCTCTCCCACATTTTTGAATTCCTAATCCTCATTAATGATGTAAATATAATATATCAATGTAGCAGAGTGGGTTTTACTTTAAAATAATGCGTGGTATGTTTTGTAAAGCATGAGATAGCATCTTGTGCGTGGATTTTAAAAGAGCTTAGACGGTATTTAATTTCCGACTCCTTTCTTTCCCTTCTTCGGTTCCCCGGTCATTGGATTATTTCCCACCGTGAAGAAACAAGTCATGATTCTTGTCGATTTGTTTAGCTCTCACAGTCAGATGAGCGTCAGTGGAGTTTTGGTTTCAGCCCGGGAAGGCAGCTAACTCGGGTCTTTGTTTCTGCTGTAGGAATTCATGAAGAAACTGGAAGCAAAAAGAGCTGAACTAAATAAAGCCACCAGTATGGGAGATGCTGTTTTGGCCATATGCCACCCGGACTCCATCACCACCATTAAGCACTGGATAACCATCATCCGGGCCAGGTTTGAGGAGGTCAGGATGTCTCAGCTAATCTCTAGTGGGGTCATCTCTTTTGAGAGTTGGCAGGGGGTGGGTGGGAAGCTTCACCAAGGGAATGGGGAAATGAGGCCACGCCAGAGACAAAGCTACTCTTTGAAACACCCTTCTTGTGACCATTCGGGTCCCTGGTGGCACCGTGACAAAGCACTCAGCTGCTAGCCAAAAGGCTGGTGACTTCACCGCACCACCAGGCACTCCTGGGAAATGATTGTCTACTTCCGTGAGGATGGACAGTGTGGGAAACTCTGAGGTTGTTCCATCGGTCCCGTGGGCCCACCATGGGTCAGAATTGACCCAGTGATAATGGGTTCAGTTTTTGGTTTGTGATTGGCTTAAAAATAATAATAGTAGTAGTAGGGATCCCGCCGCGGCGTCCTCGGCACACGAAAGGCCCAGCACTGGCTCGCTGTGTAATGTTTGTACAGTCTGTTTTGCAGTGGTAGAATAATCTAGCACCGACTAGAGTTTCAGAAAGGTAAATGAACTCTGTAGTTGAGATCTTAGCAGTTCTCATTTCCACTCCGTGCTGCCCGCTTGGTGCTTCAGAGAACACATGTTTGAACTTGGAGGAGACCATCAAAGGAAGCCTGGGGGGACGAGGTGTACATGTCGAGACTTCTGAAGCTGAGAGGTCCTGGAGGGCTCTCCTGTCCTCCACAAGCTGGGCCTCGGTGCCTCCGACAGGACCTACAGAGGCTGGGAGAACCATAAATCACACCCAGGAGGACCCTAAGAGACATTTTAAAATGTGCGCACCGTAAAGCACTGAAACGATTCATCAAGTTGGAAGGATGTCGGGGACATTTCTGTTTCTCCAACAGGTGCTGGCCTGGGCGAAGCAGCATCAGCAGAGATTGGCAAGTGCACTGGCAGGACTGATAGCTCAGCAGGAGCTGTTGGAAGCTCTGCTGGCTTGGTTGCAGTGGGCTGAAACCACACTCAGTGAGAAGGATAAAGACGTCATCCCCCAGGAGATTGAGGAGGTGAAAGCCCTCATTGCAGAGCACCAGGTGAGACGCGCCAAGCCTTAGCCCTGTTAGCCGCCTGCTCAGACTCTGCTTCCTTTGACAGCCTCAGTTCCCGAAAGATCATGTGGTGCTCTGGGCTTCCCTTCCTGCTACATAGAACTCCTTACAATTGGGTTTCTAACTCTACTGCTCCCCTGGGCGGCTCTCGTTATGGTTACTTAATCTTGATGGTCTCTTCTCTCTCTCTCTCTCTCCCTCCCTCCCTCCCTCCCTCCCTCCTCTCTTTGGGGTCTCATCCACGGCCAGGGCTTCAGCTGGCACTGTGTTATTGTTCCATCTTTTGTTTTTAATCGTTTTATTAGGGGCTCATACAACTCTTATCACAATCCATACATACATCATTTGTGTAAAGCACATTTATTCATTCATTGTCCTCATCCTTCTCCAAACATTTGCTCTCCCCTTAAGCCCCTGGCATCAGGTCCTCATTTTTCCCCTCCCTCCCCTCTCCCTCTTCCCTCATGAACCCTTGATAATTTATAAATTATTATTTTGTCATATCTTGCCTTGTCACATGTAGATCCTTGTAATCGGTTCCCCCTTTTCCAACCCACTCTCCCTCTATGTTCCCAGTATCACCCCCTCACATCCCTGGTCCTGAAGGAATCATCCGTCCTGGATTCCCTGTGTTTCTGGTTCCTATCTGTACCAGTGTACGTCCTCTTGTCTAGCCAGATTTGTAAGGTAGAATGGGGATCATGATAGAGGGAGGGTGGGGTGGGGTGGGTTGGAATGAAGCATTTAGGAACTAGAGGAAAGTTGTATTTTTCATCGTTGCTATATCGTACCCTGTCTGGCTTGTCTTCTCCCTGAGACCCTTATGATCAGGAGCATTAAAGGGACCGGTGCTCTCTGAGTGACAGGTATTCTAAGAGCAGGTTACCTCACCTTTCAGGGGTGTGCCTCCTTAGTCACGTCCACTGCAGTCTCTGCCTTCCCTCAGCTTTCCCCACACGCTCCGGATCTAAGGAAGCCTCCCAATGGTGGTCAGCCTGAGAAGATGAAGGAAGGAATGATGAGATGCTTTCAACTCTTTCATTCGATAGCCAGTCATCTTGAGCCTTGCCATTACGCTTTGTGGCATAGCTTCTCTGTTAATAGATGTATTTAGAATCTACTCACATCTAATGTGGTTGATTTATGCCCATCTCTCTCATTTATGCCCCTCTCTCTCTAGTTAACTGTACAAAGGCTCCCATGTAAGAAGAACTCCGATGATCGATGTTGTCGGCCCAGCTGCTCCATGCCGGGTCTATCCGAGCGCAGCCAATTATTATAGTTTATTTAAGTTGACTCTCTTTGCCAGTTCCAACATTTTGCTGGATGATTTCCCACCATTCTCAGAAATAGGAGCTCAGTTCCCGTAGCCGTTGATGCTTCGTTCATTGCTCCGGGTGGTTTTCTCTCACATACTTTCTTTTAACGGAAAGCATCTCTTCCATTTCAGAGCTTCATGGAGGAAATGACCCGGAAGCAGCCTGATGTCGACAAAGTGACAAAGACCTATAAGAGGAGAGCAGCAGACCCTCCCTCCTTACAGTCCCACATCCCCGTCCTGGACAAGGGGCGCGCAGGAAGTACGCAGCGACCGATTTCTATAAAGCGAAGATGGTTAGGCAAAGGGGCTGGTTCTCTTTTATGTAAAATGATCGCTTAAACTCTTGGTGTAATTGGGGCTTCAACATGAGCTGTGCATCGCAGAAGGCATTCTGGAAGGAATGCCAGGGCCCAAGAATTGCAACAGCTTGGTTAAAGGCTGTCAAGAGAAACACACCCAGGTCTCTGTGTGTGACTCTGTTTACTCAAAGTGTTTCATTTAAATTAGGTAGGAGAACCTGGAAACTTGATCAGCAACGGCAGAAATCACCATCCCTTTTGAACTATCTCATTTTACAGTTTGCTCACGTTTGAGCAGTGGGGTGACAAGCTCCATCTACCTACTTTTCTGCCTACCTTGACCCAAACCAAAAGGGGAAAAACAAACAAAAAGCCAACTCCCATTTATTGAGTAGATTCTGACTCAGCAACCTCATAGGACAAAGTAGAACTGCCAAATACATATATTTTCCCCAAGGCTGTCATCTTCATGGAAGCAGACTGCCAGCATCTTTCTCTGAAGGAGAGGCTGGTAGGTTCACACCAGAGGCTTTGAGTTGGCAGCTGAGTGCTGTAACCAGTGCACCACCCCGGCTTCACTTGGACCCAGAGAAATAACGTTAAGGATAATAATCATTTGTAGAAGATTTAGCAAAAGCAAAATTTGTATCATACAGTTTATGTTTCTGAATGGTGGCTTAATTAAAAAAAATTGTGAGTGATTTCAGACCCAATACACAAAAATCAGGGTGACAAAGTGATCAATAACTCAGTAGTCAGAATCCCTGTTGTCCCCGTCCCAGTAAGGGAACAGCCCTTGGCGGGCTCCTTAAACTCCCGAGCGTCAGCGTCCTAATCTAGGAAAGAGGACAACCGTAATCTACTTGGACTCTGTGAGGATTCGATGGGAAATGCCTGGGAAGTGCTTAGCAAACTTCCTGGCATACAGTGATTAGAGGCAGTCCTGGTTTCCAGGTCCTGACCCTTTAACATTACCTAAGTTCTCCTTCACTTTGAAGCAACTGAACCACCCACTACCGGCGATAAATTCTTCACCACTGTCACCATCACAGCTGCGCATGCAGCTTTCAAATCATTGAAAAGACGTCGAGACGCTTTCCCTTTCTCTTTTGGGGGCACGACAGGTAAATAAGAACTGCGTGCACCTGTTCCAGCTGACGTGCACATTCTCAAAGGCACAGCCAGGAGCAGATCTCATTTGTTACCCAGGCATTGCTCAGAGTCAGTACATTTTAGCTATTACTATTTAGAAATAGCTCCTCTGGGAGTTGGGAGTTCTAGGCAAATTCCATCTTAGACACTTCACTCTCTTTAGGCCTTAGGTCAGTGACTTTTCTACACCTTATTTAGCCATGCGTTTAGAAGAGGGAAATATGTTGAGGTAGTTATGGTGCAAGGTTAGAGAAACTTGTGAAAAATAGCAAGAAGATCTTTACAAGGTAGTGCATTTGGGGATGAGACGCTGCACAGGAAGCTTGTTGCTCTCAGGGCAGAGATGTTTGGGGGGTCCTGCGGGTGTATTTGGGAATTCGTACACTATCCTGCTGACACTCTGATGACCTCCTCTCCTTTCCAATCGGTCCTCTAAACGTGGGGGCAGCTGTATTTGATCTCAAAGGCCTCACCTCCCCAGGGGAGTTCTTTAAGCGTCTCTTAGTGGGAGAGGTCCAACACCAGAGTCCCATATAATTGAAATGGCGGGACTGCTCACCTAATAAACGCTTACAGCTGGAATTTTGGGAGAGAGCATCGTAATACTGAAATACCCCTTTTAGGATATATTTCTGCATCTAGGAGCAGACAGTGATCCTTAATTAGTAAAAGCACATTTGGACCTTGACATTACATGTCATCAAAATTCGGGTATTGCCACATAATTTTTAAAAATCATTTTATTAGGGGCTCATACAGCTCTTATCACAATACATACATACATCAATTGTGTAAAGCTCATTTGTACATTCATTGCCCTCATCATTCTCAAAACATTTGCTCTTACCTAAGTCCCTGGAGTCAGGTCCTCATTTTTCCCCTCCCTCCCACTCCCCCCTCCCTCATGAAGCCTTGATAATTTATAAATTATTATTTTGTCATATCTTTCTCTGTCCGATGTCTCCCTTTACCCACTTTTCTGTTGTCCATCCCCCAGGGAGGAGGTCACATGAAGATCTGTGTAATCGGTTCCCCCTTTCCAACCCACTCACCCTCTACTCTCCCAGTATTGCCACTCACACCACTGGTCCTGAAGGTATCATCCGTCCTGGATTCCCTGTGTTTCCAGTTCCTATCTGCCCCAGTGTACATCCTCTGGTCTAGCCAGACTTGCAAGGTAGAATTGGGATCATGATAGTAGGAGCAGGGATGGGGAGGAAGCATTTAGGAACTAGAGGTATGTTGTATTTTCCATTCTTTATACATCGTACCCTGATTGGCTCATCTCCTCCCTGAGACCCTTCTGTAAGGGGATGTCCAGTGGCCTACAAATGCGCTTTGGGTCTCCACTCCACACTCCCCCCCTCATTACTCTGGTAAGATTTTTTTGTTCTGATGATGCCTGATACCTGATCCTTTCGACACCTCGTGATCACACAGGCTGGTGTGCTTCTTCCATGTGGGCTTTGTTGCTTATGAGCTAGATGGCCGCGTGTTTACCTTCAAGCCTTTAAGACCCCAGACCCTATATCTTTTGATAGCTGGGCACCATCAGCTTTCTTCACTGCATTTGCTTATGCACCCGCTTTGTCTTCAGTGGTTGTGTCTGGAAGGTGAGCATCATAGAATGCCAATTTAATAGGAGAAAATATTCTTGCATTGAGGGAGTACTTGAGTGGGGGCCCAATGTCCTGTACCTTAATGCTAAACCTATAAATATATGCACATAGATCTATTTCCCCATCCTCATATATAAATATATTTACATTTGTACATGCCTTTATCTAGACCTCTATAAATAGCCTTTGCCTCCCAGCTCTTTCCTCTATTTCCCTTGACTTTCCTCCTGTCCCACTATCATGCTCAGTCCCCACCAGGGTTTCAGCAATTCTTGGTTACATTACTCTTGATCATGTCCAACCAGGCCTCCTATACAGACCTCACCACCAAATTGGATCACTTGTTCCTTTGTCCCTGGGTTTGTTAACACCACTTCCTTTCCCCCCACCTCCCCCTCTCCCATGTCCCCCCAGAACTGTCGGTCCCATTGTTTTGTCATCCAGATTGCTCATCCAGCCTATCTTATTTAGACCTGCGGAGATAATAACATGCACAAAAACAAGACAGAGCAAAACCAAGCAACAATATACAACCAAACAACAACAGCAAACCAATGACAAAATCAAACAAAGCAAAACACAACAAGAAAGAAAAGCTTGTAGTTAGTCGAAGGACTGTTTGGCCACTTGCAGTTTTAAACGATTTAGTTGAATCGGTCCTAGCAAGGCAGAGCAGACGCCAAGCCTGCCCGTCATCTAGGTCTCTGAACATGCTGCCAACGTTCTGTTTTCACAGGAAAACGCTTCCCAGCATCCAACTTGTATCCCTCTGGGGCCCAGACTCCAATAGAGACCAAGAACCCCAGGGCGAACCTCCTGGTGAGCAAGTGGCAGCAGGTGTGGCTGCTCGCGCTGGAAAGGAGACGGAAGCTCAACGATGCTCTGGACAGACTGGAAGAGGTGAGAAAACTCATGCATTCTCCACGCGCTCCTTGCCCCCGTGCCTCATAACACACTGCCCAAATTGTTGTCTTTTTAGAATTCTCTGACACCTCTTAGGTAAACACTGCTATGTGGTGTATGTTCTACTAATAGTGAAAGTCTGTATGTCTTTGGTGATGAACTGACTTGTGAGCTTTTGAGGATAGATAACCAATAAAGGGCAGGGGAATAGGTAGGTACACACCCAGAGGCCAGGCAGTTGATAGGAAAGGTGAAACTCGATAGGTGCTTGCTAGAAAATACCATCCTGCATGAGGCAGCTGTGACACACTCGCCTCCTCGATTGGACATGGAGCGTTTCAGATGCCTGCAGTGGAAAAGTTCCAGAAGTCTAGGAGTGAAGAGATGACTCACAGGAACGGGGGTGGGTGGGGGGACAGGCTTTAGGGTGTGCTCATCCCCCGTGACTAGAGCGCGAGTGCTGCTCTTTGTGGCTAGGACCCCCGGTGATGTGAGCATTATCCAAAGCTTCCCTTTGGGTTGTTTTTTGTTGTGTTTGTTTTATTTATAAAGACAATTGAGTGATAGTAGTGTAATATGTTTTATGGAAAACATGTTTTTCTGTAATAACGTTTATGGAAAAAGGTTTCTGAGTCCCCTGTTCAAGTGCAGGCCTTTTTTTTTGGAGGTGGGGAATAGGTGAGCTTTACCTGAAGAATCCTTGAAAGTTATTTGGCTAGTCGAGAACCAGACATCATTTGAGCACAGCATTAATTCAACCAAAAAATATCTCTTGGTCTCGTTCCCTTTAGCTGAGGGAATTTGCTAACTTTGACTTTGACATCTGGCGCAAAAAATACATGCGGTGGATGAATCACAAGAAGTCGCGAGTGATGGACTTCTTCAGGAGGATTGATAAAGATCAGGATGGGAAAATAACCCGGCAAGAGTTTATTGACGGAATTCTTTCCTCAAGTAAGTTCCAAGACAGATGACTAATTTTTAAAGACAATAAGCACCGCTTAAAATTGTATGCTGGTCAGCCTGGGCTGCTAGTAAAACGTTGCCTTTCCTTGGCTGGTAAGTCGCCCTGCCCTTTGACAAACAAGGAAGAAGCCCTTGGTCAGATGGGTGGCTTGGGCGGCAAGAGCACGTGGTGATTGTGTAACTGTGCACATGTGCCCTCCCCCCTGCTCATCTGTGCCTGCCTTCGTACAAGCAAGTTAATCGTGTTTGATTCTTAAATAGTTCGTTTTGCCAATAGATGATTGGTCCAGAGTCTTTGTTTTCTTTATGTTTTGAGTTACCATTCTGATAGAACCATCTCATTAATTCAGTATGAACACTCAGAATTCCTAAGGTATGGGCCACCGTCCTGTTTTCAGTGTGTGTGTGTGTGCTTTCCCTGGCCGGTGTTACTGAAGGTCACGCTCCCACCAAGGCAACTTCACAGAAGCTAGGCCTCCAGTAAAACAGCCGTGGTGCCCTCTGAGATCACTGCTGTTAACCAGTGCTCAGCCTGTCACAAGAGTCACTTCCTCTGGCTCACCGAGATTGTAGTCAGAGATGAGTTGGGGCCACGTGTGTTTACAATGCTGTAGATTCATTTATGTTTGATCATCATGCTGACACACTCTGCCCACACGGAGCTCCGTGGATCAGCATGTGCAGTTGGGTGTCTCAAGCCAGAACAAACGATCTCTACTATCCTCTCCTAACTACGATGGTGAAATGATTTCAGAGTTCCCAACCAGCCGCCTAGAGATGAGTGCAGTTGCCGACATCTTTGACCGAGACGGCGACGGCTACATCGACTACTACGAATTTGTAGCAGCCCTCCACCCGAACAAGGATGCATATAAACCCGTCACGGATGCGGACAAAATTGAAGATGAGGTACTCTTCACCGTTCCACGACCTGCGGGATTGATGGGGTGTCCTGCTAGGATACAGGATCGTGAACGAGTCATTCCTTCATAAACTTGGATTCTGCTCTGTACCCTTTACGTGGAAGTGAATATTTCATCCTTGTCTTTGGCAGGTGACACGGCAGGTGGCTAAGTGTAAATGTGCAAAACGATTTCAAGTGGAGCAGATTGGAGATAACAAATACAGGGTAGGTTTGCAAAGCAACCCAGTGGTTCTTAAAAAGAATATGAGTTAAAGAAAAGAAAGAAAAAAGATTATGAGCTAAATTTTTTGCACGTAACTTTACCTGAGTTGTGTTCTAGGAATTCCATGTGTTTACTTTACATCAGAACACAGTTTAGTGGAACAAGGGAGCTTCCAAAAGATCTTGGAAAAAAATTCCTTTATCTTATCCTTCTACATTTTTTTTACAAACCTTTCAAAGCATCCTCGTGTGTGAAATTCCAGTTTTCATAATTTTAAGTTATATCCAGCTAAAGCCAACATTTTAAATACTAGAACAGATCTTGCTCATTTTCTGTAAGGAGAAAAATAGTCACAGGAAAAACCACTCCCCCCTCGTACAAGGTGGTTTCCAAAAGTCTGTGGGAAAATGGTCTTACAAGCTGATGGGATTGATTGTTCTCTGCACTTTGGGAAGCCCCCTGGCATGATATGCTGCTTAATAGTACTTTATAATATATTTTTTGTTACGGGTAGAGGTGAGATTTGGTGTTCCTGCTTTTTCCAAGCTAACATAGAAAACCAAACACACTGTCAGTGGAGGATGGCGTCCATTCCAGTTCATTAGGCTCTTACAGAACAGAAAATACCTGCCCCTGCGGGTTTCCGAGAGTGGAGATCTGTTTTTGAAAGCATTTTATTGGTAGACATTTCACATATCATAGACCTCAGTAGTTTCCATCACATTTCAGAGTTGCACAATGATCCATTTTAGAAGACTGACTCCTTCCTTGTACTCATGGGCCTTGGCTCCCCACCTCTCCCGCCTCCTTTATGAGAACTGACAGCTTCCTCTCTCTGCCCTTGACGTGAACACAGTGCATGATCCCCCTCGCCACCTCCAAACAAACAAACAAACCCCGACTCACTGCCATCGTCACGGGAGCTCATCGCCACAGAAAATGTTCTCCGTATTTGGTGTGACCTGTGGCTGCACCTCTCTAAGTTAGACATCCAGAAGGCAAGAGTGTGTGAGAGTGTGTGTGTTCTAGAGTCACGAGGAGAGTTTCCTGCTGAACTAATTATCTTTCTCCCATTTTCATTTTTTTCGTCAGTTCTTCCTGGGAAATCAGGTATAAACCAGTTGAATGTGTTCTCAAGTTCCCAATTACTATTATTTTAAACTTTTAAATTCATAATCATTAAAGCTTCTCATGGCCAGTCTTCCCCTTGCTGTCCCCAGCTACCCTATTGTTGGTTGGCGTGGTGTTTCTGTAAGCGCTAGAAGGGTCCTTGATGGAGGATCCTTTGTCGCCTGTGTCTTAAATGGGGAGATTACTTTTAAGCGAACCAGATAATGAGCTGTAGCCTTGTTGGGCGATGGCCTTACAAATGCAATGTCCAGTTCCAGCGTTCATTAGCACCGTTAGCAAAGAATGCTTTATGCAGGTGTTCATCAGAATACAAATTTGGCTCTTCACCTATCTCTGAGTAGCTGCCTTGGTGCTTATACTGAGGGAATGGTTGGTAGAGAAGGATTGGGGGCAGATGGCTCAGGAAAGCAGGGCAGTGAAAGATCCTCCTGAGAACTCGGCCGCGAAGCAGCCGCCGTCTGCCGGTTCTAAATCATGGGGTTATGCTCCCCTAGCCCTTTGCTTCCTTCAATAGAAAGGATGCTCATCTTTTTGAGGGAAATGATCTCTAGTAGCTCATGAAGTCCGAAAGTCACATTTTATGCCACCTGGACACCTCACAGTTGAGGTCAGAGTGAACTGTCCCTTGGGGAAACACCACGGCCAGAATCGTCGAAGGAAAGAAGAGAGAACCATGCCTTGACTCAAACATGCCCTTGAAAAAGGAGGGCTGTTTCTTGTTTGCTTTAAGAAAGACCCAGTTGCTGACCACTGTCATCTGGGACATGGCTCTACCTATCTGTTTTAAAGCCATTTTAAAGCTCCAGCTTCAAAGTATTCTCATTCTTTGTTGCAAGGAAGTAATTTTTAAAACAAATACTCAGTTACCTTGAATAGATAGTTTAAAACTTGCATTAGTATATTCACTGCCATTGGGTCAATACAATTCTGACTCATGGTGACCCGATAGGACCCTGTAAAACTGTCCCCATAGGTAGATTTCCAAGACTGTAACTTTTAGTGGGGATAGAAAGCCTCTTCTTTCTCCCAGGGAGAAGTTGGTGGTTTCAAACTATCAACCTTGCGGTTATTAGCCCACTGTGCCACCAGGGCTCCAGTTCAGTTTAATGCTTCAAGCGATTACATCTCCATTATTGTGACTTTCCGAGTCAGCAATTAGAATGGCGTCTCTTCATTTCTGGAGGTGGAGAGTCGCCTCAGATAGCGATGTCCAGTGAAAGCACAGAAAAAACATTGATCTTTTAGAGCATGCCTTCCCCAAGCATAATCTAAAACATCCCTCTTTCTTACAATTGACATTTCATCCCATTCAAATATTTATATCTGCAAAACTCTTGTTTTGAATATAATCTAGGACCCAAATTATCTGGTTCCTTAAGGGTAATTTTCTTTAACAACCCCCCTTTCCCTTTGCTTATTAGCAGCACCAAATTTTTTCTAACAAAATCAGTAGAGATTTTGAGTTACACATTTTAATTTAAGTTTAAGCCCGAGGTTTAAAGCTGGACTTAGAAACGGCAATAGGAATGGCTTGGAGTAAAACACCTGAGTTCCTGCCGGAGCCTTGTGGGCGCTTCAGGCCCACCCATCTGAGTTGTAGGGCCACAGATGGGATTTGGTGGACTTTGTTTCAGGGCTCCCTTTTTAAAGGTGTCTGTGTACCCATTCTGAGCTCGGACAGATAGCTAAGACACAATCATATCTCAATTACCCTAAGCAAGAAGCTGTTATGTTTCATTTTTTAATGTTCGTTTTGCTTTGGCATTTGCTGCGGGTTGGCAGCCATGAAATTCAGCATGGTGGGTTTCAGGAGTTGGGCATTCACCTATTAGAAATGATTTGAAAGTATAAAATCGTTTCTCATGGGCTTTCAAAACAGATCAACATTATGGAGAGTACCCGTAGTCTACAAAATTGTTTTCGGGATGCTCAGGGCCTGTAGAAAATTCAGGTGATAGGAAATCCGCTGGTTGCTCGTGAGAGCCAGCAGGGACGGTCCGGTGAGCCCGAGAGAAGCCCTTGCTGGGTTGAAAGTCACAGTGCTGATAGCATGTCAGTCACTGTTCTAACATGAACCTAAGCTAGAGTGACGTCTTAACCCAGCCTTTAACAAATTGGCTTACCAAATATGAGCGATGCAGAAATTATAGTGGACGGTGAAGTGTTTGTTGGTCACATTCATTGACCCCTTTGTATTCTCCCTAAGCCAAACGCCCTTAGAAGAAACGAAATGAATTTGTGAAGATGTCTGCCACAACTGTCAGTGGGCAGCAACTTCGAGGGGATAGTAAAGAGGGATCAGTTTATGATATTTCCTTCGGAATCATCTTATTTTGTATGGTTCCCTCAGCAAGGAGGCCAGCGCTTGTTTTCATGGCTGCATTCACTTCTGAAGTATTTTTCAGTTACTGCCTTACTAATATGTTTGCATCCTCAGGGAGATTTTTTTTTGTTTTTAGTCCAGAGCTTCAGTGCTGTACTTGATAACCGTTATCTTTTTGCTACATGGTTTCCTTTGGGCTAAATTAGCATGCCAGCAGTCTAACGCAAATCATTGCAAACCCCATTTTCTTAGATTTTACTAATTGCTGTGAACTAAGCAAGAGATTAAAGCCAATTGCTCACGCGATTGCAGATTGCTCATCGCCTTCGAAATAAGAGTTGTTACTGACCGTTGGAGGCTCTTTCTCGCTTTGTCTGCAGTTTGGGGACTCCCAGCAACTGCGACTGGTGCGGATCCTGCGGAGCACGGTGATGGTCCGTGTTGGCGGCGGATGGATGGCACTGGACGAGTTCTTAGTGAAAAATGACCCTTGCCGGGGTAAGGCGACGCTTATGTCAAGATTATCACACTGGTAATAAATCTGTCCAGCACTGGGCCAATTATTTTCCAACATCAAAAACATCCTTGGTATAATTTGGGTCATTTGCTCCAGATAGTTGGTTTCACACTGATCCGTGAGCCTAAAGTCCCGTTCCCCTCATCTCTCCCCCCAAACTTGGGGCAGTCACAAAAGCCATGCTCTTTGTCATTGTTTTGTTTGTTTCCTTCTCTAGATAAAGAGCCACATAGCAGATACATTGTAGCATAGGATTTCTTTATGAAATCCCCGCCCCACTTTGCTGATTTTTCTCATTTTATAGCAAAAGAAGGAGGAAAATTGAGGTGTGGATTCTGAACATACTGCTTAGCAAGAGTTTAAAACGGAAAGCTTCTTAATGATAGGGGAGGAGATGAGGCAAGCAGTACTTTAAAAATTAACAAATAGTAATAATGAACATTCAGTGTGAGCTGGGACTTGAAATTGCAGAGGAGAAAATTAGACACAGCTAGGGAACGCTTCATATCGACTAACCCAAGGCCCCGAGGTGGGCTCGTGAATCTTCCTTAGTTTCCAGATCCTGACGTGAACTGTGGGTCCTTAATCGACTGAGAGTAGCCGTCCCCTTACAATTTCTCCTAGGCTCCATTTACTAAGTAGGCCCGTTTTTCTTAATCTAAAGAGTAAATCAACATTCAGAATAAAGATTTTCCTTTAGCCATAGAGCTCCTTTTAAACCGTAGAAACAGAGATCTCAACAGACCTTTGCACCCAGCAGGCTGCACAGCGAGAGGCAAAGCCTTCCCCGGTGGGGCTCACAGGTTTTTGTGCGGCCACCTGAGTACAGAGACGCATCTGTACAGTCAACAGGCCTTTCTGCCGAGACGATGTGGGTTGTCTAAGACCGTATGCAGTAACCCCGCTCTCTGTGAGTCCAAGGTAGACCTGTGAGAGAAGGAAAAATAAGAACAAATTTTCCCGTTTTGTCGTACGGTTCGAAAACGCTGCAGCCCGGGGTGTTGACGCTCCTTGATGAAAAGAGGCTGTTGGGGTGTGTATCGTGTGTTCTCTTGGGTTGCTTAGGAAAGTTACCTGCTGGGGCAGTCTTGCAAATAGCTCTCCTTTATCGAGTCAAACTTCTGAGTGCTTTCTTTCCTGACGCAATGCGCTTCTAAAACGTGTGCTAAAGACGCTGCCCCTACACCCTTGGCACAGTCAGCGCCAGCCGGTACTTTGTTTCTTCTCCTGCTGCCAGTATTCTTTAATGTGATTGGTCTCCTGTGTCATTTTTTCCTAGTTCATCATCATGGGAGTAAAATGTTACGTTCGGAATCAAACTCTTCAATTACTACTACTCAGCCTACTATAGGTTGGCAACCCCTCTCTTTGCCTCTCCCCACTTTTCCTCTCTCTCTCCTTTTACAGTCTTGCTTTATTCGTTTTGTTTTAAAATAACACGCTTCACCCATTGCACATGGCTTAACTCATATCCAACTGGACTGGTGCTTCCAAATTTGAATTCTGAAAATCTGGCGCACCTCCAGTGTGCGCAATGCAGGTGTCACGGAAGCCATCAAACACATGCTAACACAGTTGCTGACCTGGGTCCTGTGGCGTGGTATCCGTGTGCATATGTGTTTGTATGAGCGCTGCGTCACCGATTGACCTCACGGATCCCTGTGTCTGGTGTTTGTCATTGCATGTTGGTAAAAAACAAACGGACAAAGACAGAAATCTCAAATACTATCTGCTCCATTGAAGTGACCAATCTGGAAGTTTCTTACATGTTGTCCTCAAGATTAACAAGCCATCCCTCACTCTGTGTGATTTTTATCGCTTAATTAATCCCGATGTTAAAATACTGGCATTCTCCTTCGTACATGCAACCGACACAGTCCCTGCCGTACTGGCTTGTCTTCTCAGTGTGGTGACAGGGTAATGACACCGTGTGGGCATCAGCCCCTGGCAGGTTAACAATATTTTAGCATGGGCTTTCCATCTTCATGCTGAATCTTTCTTTAATGGTGGTTATTCTTGCTGGTGTCTAGTGTTAGAATAAGCACACTTTTGTTTGTTTATTTATTTTCTCTGGGCTCACTTGTGCCCCAAAGGAATGCATTGAAAAGGAATGCATTGAGCTTTTTGTTATGCTGAGTTGGAGTTGGCATGGCAAAAAGTTGCTCTTGAAGTCCTCCACGTGACCTCTGCCGCCAGGCGGCCATTCTTCACACACGCGACTCAGTGCCTCTTTTGTGCCTTCTTCCCTGTCTGTGTGCGTTCGGTCTGCGCCGTCAGCCAAAGGCAGGACGAACATGGAGCTACGTGAGAAGTTCATCTTGGCAGACGGGGCCAGCCAGGCCATGGCCGCTTTCCGACCCAGGGGCCGCCGGTCCCGGCCTTCGTCGAGAGGAGCTTCGCCCAACCGATCCACTTCTATGTCCAGTCACGCTGGTCAGGCGGCCTCCCCGCAGGTGCCTGCCACCAGCACACCCAAGGTAGGGGATCTCTCTGTCCTTTTAGCCAATCAGTGTCTGTTAGTCCAGGTAGACTAGAACAATAAATCCATAGACACTCTTATGTGTATAACAGAGAGTTTTAGATAAGGGTTAATTGTACGTTAAGAAAGCATCCCAACACAGTCCAGTCCAAGCCCATAAGTCCGATATTAGCTCATATGTCTGATACCAACTATAAGTCCTCTTCAGACTCATGAAACACATGCAATGATGCCGAATGCAGGACAATCACAAGCCAGTGGGTAGAAAGACTTTGGATCCTGTGGTGTTGTAAGCATCTCAGCACTGGCAGGGGTCTCCACGTGGCTAATCCACTTCCCAGGGGATGGGGTCTGTCAGCGTAGTGCCATGTGTCTTGTCCTCAGGGATGTCTTGCAGGAAGTGAGCGGAGAGAAAGTCTGTCTCCCGCCTCCAGGGAGGAAATTTAGGAGTTCCCAGCATTCTCAGGAGAAGGCCATGCCCACACAGAGGCCTCATTGGCTATGATCTGAGTGCCAGACTAGACTCCACCCCTTCACTCCTAATCCTCTCAAGTCCCAAATTGACACCAGATTCTGTGACTACGACAGTGTCTTTAAAACACCTTAGAGCCATTTAGACCCTCTTGAATTAATTGCCTTTCCCCAATTATTAGTATCCCTTCTCATAACGTGGGATGTGATGACGCTGTATCTGTCATTTCCCACACTGGCAAGGGCCACAAAGGAGGAAGCTAATTCTACAGCCACGTCCACCTTCTCTATATGGACCACAAGACACAAAGCATATTATATGTGTGTGTGTATGTGTGTGTGAGAGAGTTTTTTCAACTATATGCATTTGTCTTTTGGGCCATATAAAGATTGCCTATTTAAGGACTTTGGTTGCCATGCATAGTTATGTATTTATTTATTTAATTTGTAGAGCTTCACTCACTTTATTTATTTATTTTTTTGGAGTGTGTGATTTGCCATTGACCCTGTCCACATATTTGTAATGATATCCATTCTTACCGTGAAATGTGACTCTTTGCTATGCACACATCTTTTGTGGCCCCGTTTTTTTCACCAGTTCTCCTTTATACTTGATTTGCCGTTGTTCCATACAGATTCTCCATCCTTTAACACGCAATTATGGTAAACCATGGTTGACAAACAGCAAAATGTCAACTCCTTGTAAGCCGGCAGAGTGCCCCGACTTTCCCGTGTCATCTCCAGAGGTACCGTAAGGCCCCGATCCCAGTCTAACGGTGTCTTTCACGGCAACAGTCCCCCACTAACACTGCACCACCGTCCCCACAATAGACGTGCCTTCCCGATGCGCTTTCCTTTTGTAGACCTCTGTGCACTGAGGACTGGCCGGCCGGCCCAGCGGTCCTTGGAGGCCGTTAGCGGAGGGCACGGCGTTGGCCTAACAATCCTAACAAACTCACACCTGCACACTCTGTGCTGTCTCTGCTCGTTTCTGACTCACCTTTCACTCTGCTCTGCTCTCAGGAGAGTGAAGTAGACATTGTATCCAGACAGAAGTAAAGTGTCCTATACGGCAGATGGTATGGTTTTTGCTAGGAGAAGCAATCTGGGCAAGAAATGTAGCACCTTGACTTTGGGCAGTGTCATTTGCAAGACAATTGCCAAAATCAGCGGTTCTCAACCTTGGGTCGCACCCTGTCAGGGGGTCAAACCACCCTTTCACAGGGTTCTCCCGATTCATAACAGTAGCAAAATTACAATGATGAAGTAGCAATGAAAATAATTATGGTTGGTGGGGGGGGGGGTTCACCAGAACACGAGGAACTGTATTAATGGGTCCCAGCAATAGGAAGGTTGAGAACCACTGGCCTACACTGAAAGGCTTCTTGTTGAGTGTTCACTGTAGGTGACTATGACGTAAGCTTTCAGGTTTATCAGTGTAGATTCTGGGGGTGACGGGACTTAGATAATCGATGTAATGTTATTAGATGTTCCTATCATTACTCAAGCAAGCATTCACTGCTTAATATATGTGGACATTTAGGCTTCTATATATTTAGATGGCAGATTGCCTTATAATAGATCAGATAATTTACCTTGAATTTTAAACAATTCTGTTTGTTTTAAGAAGCATTGGTAAGCATAAGTTTCAGATGAGCTCATATTTGATTAGAATCACAATATTTAGGGAAAACACTATAGTTTATAGCGTATACCTAGCAAAACCCACTACCATAAAGTCAATTCTGTCTCATAGTGACACTTTTATAAGGTTTCCAAGGCTATACATCTTTGTAGGATCTGACAGCCTCATCTTTCTCCCATGGAGTAGCTGGTAGGCTTGAACCACCGACCTCACAGCTAGTTAGAAACCTAATGGTTACCCGACAGCATCACCAGAGCTAGCTTTCAAGGATCTTTTTCTTTTTTTTTCCCAGAGCCCATTTGCTGTCTGCACCATGTAGTCCCTACTGTCCCTTGGTAGGGGTGGAATAGTTATCCTCTGACAGATTTTCAGTGGCCCCTACTCCTGTGGAAGTGCCAGTGCTGATCACATTGAATGCAGGACCCTGTATCTCTGTAATATCCACTGACGGTCTGAAAATTACTAATGTACTCACAGTTGAACGTGCCTCCCTTTCCCTTGCTATCAGTCTCATACTGATTGTGTGTGTGTGTGTGTGTGTGTGTTTTCTCTTTAACTGTAAACTCATTTTTCTCTCCAAAGTTTTCATTGAATTCAGAGTAGGAAATTAGGGAAGAAAAGCAAGTAAGAAGCAGCCCATGCCTCATTTAATGGAAAACTATTCTTGTCTTCCCTCGTCCCTCCCCGAGAGGGCTCGTAGAAGGTTCCCTCTATTTGTCAAGCGATGTCGATGCAATGGGAGCAGCCCCCTGAGATTTCTTCTCACTGATTAAATGCAGGGAACACCAATACAAGGAAGCAAGCTCCGCCTTCCAGGCTATTTGTCGGGGAAAGGCTTCCACTCCGGGGACGACAGTGGCTTGATCACAAGCGCAGCTTCCAGGGTCCGGATGCAGTTTGCCGGTGAGTGGGGTGCACTTCTTTCACTAGTGCCTAAAGATGAAAGTCCCGATTCAGCCTAACCAGGGGAAACATTACTAATGGTCAGTGGTGTGTTTTTTGTTTTTTTCTCAAAAGGGCCTACGGTAGCCCTAAATACTCTCACTCCCCTTGAGTCCAGTGCTGACGCATAATGACCGTATAGGACAGGGTGGATCTGCCCCTATGAGTTTCTGACACGAGATCGGCACAGGAGTAGGAAGCCCTGTTTTACTCCTGTGGAATGGCTGTTGGTGTTGAACTTCAGACCTTGAGGTTAGCAGCCCCATGCACAAACACTCTGTCACCAGAACTCTTATGAAGCCCTCGTCCTCTAAAACATAGAAAAGAGACTCACGACCGTTGGGCCATTCCTGACACATACTGACCCTGCGTAGGGTTTCAGAGGCTGTAAAATGTTACAGGAACACACAGCCTCATTGTTCTCTCCTCTCAGCGGCTAGTAGATTTGAACCTCTGACCTGCAGTTACAAGTCCAGTACATACAGGTCATGGACATCAATAACTAGAGAGATGAAGGAGAGACAAACTGCAAACAAACCTACAGGGCTCTAGCCATACATGCCGGGAAATCTTGGCTCTTCTACCTGCATGGAAATTGTACCGGGATTTGCTTTGGAAACACTTGTACTTAGTGGGAGCTACACCAGCACGTCTTGACTTTCATCACAGGCTAGTGAGCCTCTAAAGCGTCCGGTCTTGGATATTTGTATGTGCGTTGGGTTACATATCATTGGCTGAACTGCCACTAAAATTTAGATCCACATTCACACTGCATGCATCCCAAGGTACACTTGTCAGCCTTTGATAAGCCTACTCTTAAATGATGGATGTATTCCTTGTGTCTGTCTGCAGTAAGTGGATTCCTACTGTAAGTGGGGTAGGCCCAGATCTACCATTTCTTTGTAAATGTAGCTTTTTACATACGGTGTTTACTGAGAGTGGGACAACCTCCATCCGTGGAACGGGGACAAGCCAGAGCAGGGAAGGAAGGGGTTCTGTGTGGTCTCCAGGTAGGGTCCTCCTCCCCGGAAGCCACAGGGACTTTCTAAGTGCTGCCTAGATATTCAGAAAAGTCAGTGAGGTGGATGGGGGGGGGGGGCCTACGGTCTAAAGGATCAGTTACACATAGACCCAGTAATGAGGGTGGACTCATCCTTGCCCTTTCTCTTCAGATTACAAGAAGACCCCCAGCAGACCGGGGAGCCGAGCTGGCAGCAAAGCGGGCAGCAGGGCAAGCAGCCGCCGGGGCAGTGATGCATCAGACTTTGACATTTCAGAGATCCAGTCCGTGTGCTCAGACGTGGAGACTGTCCCGCAGACACACAGGCCTACGCCCCGAGCAGGTTCTCGGCCATCTACAGCCAAGCCTTCCAAAATCCCCACCCCCCAGAGGAAATCGCCGGCCAGCAAATCGGACAAGTCCTCAAAAAGATAGTGCAATTTGTCCCACGAAGGCCCTTCTCCTTGAGCATTTATTTAAGTTTGAAAGATGTAAAATATGATGTAGAAATTATTGTGAAATACTGTAAGAGGCGAGCTTAAAATACTGCAGATGGCCTTATTTGTGTATTTGTCCTGTTATGTTCTCTGTAATTTCTGTTTGTTTTGTAAACTATTCTGGGGTCAGAGTCACGTGAGGAGGAAAAAAGTTGAACATGAACTGACATTTCTGCACTGCAGCGTGTGGGGCACACACTAAAAGCAGTTACTGTTCGTCCAGGTAAGTCTGCTTCCCTGTCAGCCTCATCGCGACCCGAGTAGCTCGCGTGTGAAGGATACCTCATGACATTTTCTTATTTTTATGAAAACTCTGAAAAGCCAAAACACATACAAGCAGGGATCTATTTTGAGACTATTTAAATGCAAACTGAAAGATGGGGAGGGCAGAAAGACAGACACGTCCACACAAAGTTCTGGAACCAGTACCTGACTTGAGAGCTCACAGGAAGTTACCATTAAGTTAAGACTGGCCATAGTCAGTTACCGTACAGCGTTTCTGTGCCATTGCTTTCCATTAAGACCTGAGGCATCCTGGAGATTAGACCTATTCTACTGTAAGAATATAACGATAAAGTGCATTCATATAAATGTTGAGGTTTTCTTTTGCTTGAGTGGAGACTAGCACCTGTATCATTGAAATCATTTTGTATCAAAGCAACTTTGCTTGCAGAAAGCTATGAAATAAAACATGTCCTTAACTACATTGCTATGGAATTAATTTTTTCCCCCCCAGGGAAAAATCAGTGTATTTTTTTATGAGCAACATCAATTTGGAGAGACCAAAAGATACTTTAAATGGGTTTATTTTGATTTCTCATCTGAAATAATCATGTTCTGGTAATATATCTATATTTAATAAATATATATACATTTTAATTTATTATGTATACTCACATAATATAGAAAGATATTAGTATGCATTTAATAAAACATATTCACTTGATGAACATATGGATACCTGGTTATTTAAAGTTAACTTTTCTTTGTTGATTGTCTATCTGTTTTAAGGATAGGTTACATGTATGGTATACTTTCACTAATGGTACGACAGGCCGAGTTTGGAGCACATCAGACCCGGGAGCTATCAGAATGCTGGCGCTCTGGTGCCATAGTGTTGGAGCGCTTGGCTGCTAACTGGAGGGTGTGGGAGTCTGCTCCTGTCAAGATCAAGGCCTCAGAGCCCCTTTGGGGAGTTACATGTCCTCTACTACAGGCTCGCTAGGAGCTGGAATGGATTCATCATATAATTCATCAAATATACTTAGAAGAGATGGAAAAGTGTTACTCCGGCCATGACTGGACCTACTGTGCATAACTTTGCAGATCTATTTTAGCAGGTGGCTGTGGTGATGTTCCAAGTGCCAGGGGACAAAATGGTGTTTTCCTGGTTGGCCTTTTTGGGAGAGGCTGCATTCGTCTGGGGAGACTAGAGAAGCAAATCCATAGACACCCATATGTGTGTAAGAAAGAGCTTTCTATAAAGAGTAATTGCACATTAAGAAAACATCCCAGTCCAGATCAAGTCCATAACCCCGATATTAGCCCATGTGTCCGATACCAGTCTATAAATTCCTCTTCAGATTCACACAAAACATGCAATGACTCCGAATGCAGGAAGGTCACAGGCCAGTGAGTGCAAGGTCTTGTGGATCCAGTGGTGGAATAAGCATCTCAGCGCTGGCGTGGGTCTCCACATGGCTCCTCCAGCGACAGGGCTCTGGCTCCATCAGCGTAGCTCCATGTGGCTTGTCAGCAGGAATGTCTCACAGGGAGGTAAGAGAGAGTCTGTATGTATCTGGCCTCCAGTGAGCTCTTCAGCTCCATCACACCTCTAAATGAGGTCGTCAAGCTGCGACCTGATTGACAGGCTAGACTCCACCTCTTCACAAGCTGACAGCAGATTATGTAACTGCCACCGAGGCCGATGACTGGGGAGCCTGTCGTTTCCACCGACATAAATGAGATACTGTTTTTAAGCAACAGAAATGCCCTCTTTTCCAAGGCATGGCCCTCAGGTGAGAGAGCCCTTGATGGAACGGGTAACCCTAACCGATGAGAGCGAATGCCGCAGTCCACGCACTTCACTAGACGTGCGTCCGCTGAGGAGGCTTAGTACGGTATTTTGCAGATGATCACGTTTCTGCTTCCAAGGCCAATTAAGGGAATGACGTTTATCTCGTTGAATACTACCTCTTACTAAACTTCGCGTTTCGGAAACAGAGGCTGCACACATTTCAGGGAGGTCTGTAAGGAGCGGGGCCGGAGCGCTTTGCAAAGCGCCGAGCCGCGTGCTCGCTCTTCCCGGGAGCCAGCCTCGCAGCTCGCTCTCACTTGCGAAGCGCCTTCTACGTGGCAGCTGACGGTCTTTTCTCTTTTTTCTTTAAACAATAGCACAGTAGAGTGAATCTCAGCTGTAGACAGCTTAATGTAAACACCGGCTCCTACGGATTTGAGGAGTTTAATCACGGAGTAGACTACGTTTTTTCATCTTAAAAATCCAACCGGTTCGTTGTCATGTTCTGATCGCCTCTTCTGAGGTGATGGAGTGCCTATGTTGGACCTGAGCACGGGGAGTGATGGTGCTCCCCTTTCCTGGATCTGTCCGGAACCGGGAAGGGAAAAAGGCGACCGAGAACGGTCCATTTGTGGTGGCTTAAACCTTGCTGTGCCAGGTGTAAATTTTGTGACAGATACAAACTTTCACTGCTTGGAAATGATAACGGGTTTCAGATAGCTAACGCTTTTTAACCAAGTACTATGAATTGTATCCACTTGTCGACGTGAATGCTGTAATGCCACCAGTCAGGACTTTCGGAAGTGCCTGGGTGTCTGATGACGCGACTAGCGGGCGGTGGGCTAAGCTTGGCGTGTGCAAGGAGGTGAGGACGCGCGCCTTCTGTAGCAGCCTCGGGCACGTTAGAGAGGCGGGCCGTCTGCTGGGAGGGAAGAGAAGCAGGGCCCAGGGGTCTGTACCCGAAAGCAGCTGTGTGCATGACTGCCTAGAATGTCGGGCCGAACCTGGCCATCTGCAACTTTCCTGATTCACATCCCCTCTCTACGGAGATCTGGGCTATCTAGTTAGGGGGACGAACAAAAATGGGAAGCTTTCTCCTCCCTCCTGCTTCCAGTGTGCTCAATTAAGAATATATGTGATGTAAAACGCGTCCATAGACGGTCCAGCTTAGTGTGCCCACACTTTTATTGCAGTCCATTAGGGGTGATTATAAACTGGAAAATGGTAATAAAATATGAGATTACGATGTTTAGAAAGTTATCCCCAAACAAAAGCAAAGTGTTCTTTCAGGACATGATTAATCTTAACTGTACCGCTACAATGGCCATAGAGCAAAGATGACAAAATTTAACTTCTATAATGTTAGACTTTAATTTCAATATTGGTGGTTCCCCCAAATTTCCATGGAGTATTACCAGCATTAACTATTCTGTAAGCAAACATGCTTAGCGGATGCACATTGGCTTTTGCTAACATGTGATTTTAGGTCATTTTATTGTTAATTTCCCAAAGCTCATTATTCACTTAGAGTGAGCCTGACCTTTGACCATGTTAGGGTGTGTATGTGTGTGGGTGTATCCGCATTTTATAGATTCTCAGTAATTTGTGTGGCCAAATTACTGTCAAGGCCGTTGAGCCCCTCCCTGGTTTCACTCCTGACGGGACTGATGAAACGCCCTTTTCTCTGACTGTTGTCTCCGCCATGTCCTCATTGACTTCATCTTCATTATATTGAAGTTTAATTGAGCTATATTATTTTTATAGACTGTGCCTTTGATGGTCTACCTAAAAACCCATCCCCCAAACATCAGGTTACCTCGGTCTCCTCTGATTCAATCTCCTCAAGGTTGAATTTCACCTTTAGGCCTGTGTGGTCCATTCTGAGTCCAGTTTTACTCCCTGTCTCTTGGGGTACTGATTGTGCAGGGCAAACTCCTGTGTATGTAGCTCCGGTGGAGGTGGAGATACTGTTACTTGGTTAGTTAATAATGGCCAAATACCATTTATTTTATCTCTGACACTCACACCCCGCAAAAAAATCGGGAGGGGACCAGGGAAGGGCAGGGGGTGGGGGACAGATCAACGTTCCTCAAACCACAGTTGTAGTCTAGTTTCGATTCTTGATACTTCACACTTGTCTTTCTACAATAACTCTTAGCTCCTCCCATCTGTGCACATGGTGTGAGGGCCTCTGAAGCAATGGCATGGGTGCCACATCTGACTTCCTCCAGGGGAAGGAGACTCCAAGTCCACATCTGCCCAGAACGATGCCTCATGAGGCAGAGATTGGACACGTCTCTCCTCTCCAGCATCCTTTAATCTGACACCAACTATCCTTCTTTTTCTATGTTGGGTTCCATAATCCATTTCAATGGCCACACAGAGCTCACAGACAGTACTGACAATAGAGTGGGAAATTTAACTGTTACAAGTCTGGATAATAAAAAACCTTAAGGCATTTTTAGTCTGTCAAGCATCTCAGCCAGGCGGACAGGCATGTCTTTTTCTGGTGCTCAGCCACTCAGCCGTGTGGCCCTTTGGCCTCTTCTCTGCTTGGGTATCAGTTACAAAGTGACTTTAGTCCTGAAATATCCCAAAGGCGCCCCTCTCTGCGAGACAACCTCCTGCCCAAAGGCGCTGTTCCCTCCGTCTCAGGTCTCCGTGCTGTGATCGCTGGTGCCTCTGCTCTCAGCACAGGGACACTAAGACCTCACGCATGCTCCTTTGTAGCTCCTCTTTCTTAATGGTCCTTAGAGACCGCTACACCGTATTTGCATGTTCCCGTTCTGTCATTCTTTGCTCTGAGCCAAGATCCAAATGATGGAGAGCACTGAAGAAACAGATTCTGGGACACTTCACTGTGCTCATGCGGGATCTGTAAAGGGACCAAGAGGCGGTCGTGCATACAAAACCAGGGACTGCTGCTTGGTTTAAAATCGGGAAAGGTGAGTATGAGGGTCGTATCCTTTCACCATACTTATCCAATCTGTACCTACCACAAAGAACCTTCACTGCTCTCGACTCAGTTCCATGCCACAGCACCTCGATAGACCTGAGTAGACAGGGTTTCCAAGGCGGGAACTCTCTACTGGAGTAGAAAGCCATCTTTCTCCCAGGGAGACACTGGTGGTTTCCATCTGCTGACCTTGTGGCTAACCGCCCAATGCTTAACCACTATGCCACGAGGGTGCTTCTCAATGTGTACAGTGCACAGATCATCAGAGAAACGACTGTGAAAAAGACTGAGGCGTCAGGAGTGAAGGAAGGCTTATTGACTTGTGATACCCAAATGACACCACTGCTTGTGGATAGCCAGCAAGACTTGAAGATAAAGGACATTCATACTGCTAGGAATTCCAACCCACGGTAAAGAAAATCAAAATCCTCACAACGGGACAAGTAGGTAGTCCACAATACATGGAGAGAAGATTGAAGTTATGCAGAATTTCAACTTGCTTAGATCCACAATTAAAAGGGAGCAGTCAAGGAGGCAAATGGCATTGGGCAGATCTGCTGCACGAGACCTTTTTACCGTGGCGAAGCAAGCATGTCTAAGGTGTGCCTGGCCTAAGCCTGGGTGTCTCCTGTTGCCACCATATGCATGTAAAACTCGGTCATTGACCAAGGAAGACACACAAGATCACGGTACCAGCCAGGAATGTTGAAAGTGCTGTGGACTGCCAGAAGAACAAACATCTATCTACCAAGACGTACAGCCAGAATGCTCCTCAGAAACAGGGATAGTGAGACCTCATATTAATGGATACGGTCTTCAAAGAACCCATTTTCAAAAATCATGTACACAGGTATTGGGGTAAAGACTTTGAGAAATCTTTTGAAGGGACATCATTTAGTCCATAACAGAAACTCAAAGGAAGGCCCACATAGGGGTGAGAGTTTGGTAGGTGGTGGAAGCTCAGAGCACAGTGGATGAGCACACAGGAGGAGATGAATGACAAAGAGTGACATACTTGGGGCATTACCTAAGGAGGGGACAAGAATGGTGGTTTTGTGACCTCGGCAGTGCTTAAACACTAGCATCAGCTGTTCTAAGCCATCATTGCTTTTTACTGTGCTTGTCGAGGAAGCAACGGGAAGAAAGGGCTAGCCATGCCCTAGTGTGGAGGAGAAGGGAAGGAGCCTACTTTTCAGGTACAATGGATCGTGTTTCCAATACAAGTAGACTAAGGGAGAGAGAGAGAGGTGTAGTTCTACATTTTCAAAAGGGCAAGTTATAGGCTTCAGTAGTTCAATAGGTTGACAACATCTTATTAAATGTTGCTGTGGGCAGACTTAATAGATTACCATAGATTATGCATTGCACTTCTGAAAAGAAAATCAACCAGGTCTAAAATACATACGGCTATGATTTTGATAATCCAGGGGAGAAAAGTTGTTTCTAAAATAACCAGTAAGGAGTCTTGTTCTGGTCAATAGTCTAGTTATAAGGTCTCTGCTTTTGAATTGGCCAGCATATTTATGAGAATAGAATTGGTTTGAAGCAACGTTGTTCAGATGTAATAGTACCGTGTCTGATCATAGATGAATTTTGAGTTGTTTTTCTGGGAATCTTTCTGCTTGTGACAAAACATATTAATTTTTTAAAATACATTTTCGTGTCAGTTTTGGTTTCTGAAGTTCTTACCACAAGCACACACGAGGTTCCCAGCCAGTCTTTGAGGTGCGCCTTAAGTACCCACCAGCTTGCTAACGAAGGTTCTCGCCTTGAGTCCACCCAGTATCTCCTTGGCAGAAAGCAGTGGCTCCTTTCAAGATGACAGCCTAGAAAACCCCATGAGCCAGTTCTACTCTGTCGTGTTGCACTGGGAGTAAAACTTGACAACGCACACCACCACTATCATTTGTATTTTATTTAACATTTTAAGAACGTCTGGAGAGGTAGTTCTTGATACCGAGCCAGAGCTGGGAAATGCAGCAGCATGAGCATCATCTCTGGGTCGAGCTCACACTCATGTGTGGAGGCTGACAAAGCCCGACAACCAGGAAACGGGGACCAGTGAGGGTCTTCTTTGAAGATGTTTAAAGCTATACTTCACCAGGAAAGACAGCGTCTACATCCTCAGCTTGTTACGTATCAAAAGCATGTACAATCTCTGAGGTCCTCCTTAACGCCATCATCTGATGACTTAAATCCTAGCACATCAAAATCAATTTGGGTTTCAACAGTCTGGAGCGTGAACGTTTATTCCAAACCGCGATTTACTAAAGACGTTATGTTTGCAAGCCAGTGACACCAACTGGCAATCAAAGACGGTCTGACTTTCGAAATGACCAACAAAGGGTTAGAAGGCAAATGAGCAGAGGCGACTCCCTAGTAGGACTTACCGAGAGGACCTTGTTGAGCAGTCTTCCAAAATAAGAAACACTGAGAGGGTGAAAATTGTTTGCTTGGTTACCGACTAGCACCAGCTTGGTTACGCGTTGCCATTCCTCAATGCTGAGGTTTGTAACATTGGAGGCTCAAGGTTGTTTCACCAAGACTTTCCATCTGCCCACCAAGGGAGGGACACTTCACGACCACGGTCACTGCTGTTGCCCCTGGAAGCAAATCTGCTAGGCCCGGAGCTCCGGCATTAGCTAGCTGGTCAGCATCACATCTTCTTCCAAGGACTCTCACGTTTGCAGCAGATGCATTTTTAATGATCCGTGCGCTCATGTGAAAGGGTTTGGCAACAGATAAAACAGGGCCCCCTGGCCTCTCCCTCGTCGGACACATGTTCCTGCATGGCTTGATATTTGGTGTGTGCCAGTGAGATCACTTTCCTCCTAGTCAGAGGAGCGACTTCACGGTGTTCTTTAGAAAATAAAAGTACACAAAATGCCTCCAAACAGAGCAGCGTACTGTTCTGCGGCCTCTGCCCAGAAGTGTAGCCAAGAGACTTGATGTGAAATGAAGCGGCCTCCGTTTCTGCAGCAGCCGGGAGCCAGCTGCCTGCGAGCGACTTTTAACAATCTATAAACAACCGAGATGATGTTTTTCATAGCATGTCTATACAGAGCTGTCTTTTAATTTTTACTAGTTCAAGAGAAACAAAAACAAAATCGGGCCACTTGGACGTGTTTGGCTGTTCACGTATTGCTAAAGGCATTGGATTCTTGCAGGTCTGCCTGTGTCATAAATTCCGTTGTCATCCTCATCCATCTTGTGATGTAAGTACGATGCGTGTACGGGCTTTGATGAAACTGAGGCTCTGACAGCTACTTGCTCGAGTCACCAGTTAATGAGGAAAAGAGTCCACGTTGAACTTGAAACTCATAGTCTATGGTTCTATATTACTTTGCAGATATTTATGCTTGAAATTTAGTGTGTGTGTGTGTGTGTGTGTGTATGTGTGTGTGTGTGTGTGTGTGTGTGAGGGAGAGAGAGAGAGATATCTGGCTCACATCTTATTGATCCATTTTTCTTGTTTATTTTTTTTCCTAATTTAAGAATGTTATAAAAAAAACCTCCAAACTCGCTGCCATCACATCGATACTGACTTTAGAACTGCCCTGTGAGTTTCCTAGACTATTAATGGGAGTAGAAAGCCCCATCTAGTTCCCCAAAGTGCTATCGCCAAAGAAAAAAATAGATATTAGATATTCTGTTTCCCTGATAACAAAAAAGGCAGGGATTTTTAAAAAGTGGGGTTTCCCTAATTTATGCAAGCAGTATTTACCTGAGAGCTAGCTGTGAGGACAAATAAAAGTGGGACGGCACAGAATTTAAAACGTCAGTTGGTGATTACAAGGATCCACATGTGACCTCTTCCCTGGGAGAGGGACAGCAGAGAAGGGGGGAAGGGAGACTCCGGATAGGGCAAGATATGACAAAATAACGATGTGTAAATTACCAAGGGCATATGAGGGAGGGGGGGATGGGGAGGGAGGGGGAAAAAAAAGAGGACCTGATGCAAGGGGCTTAAGTGGAGAGCAAATGCCTTGAGAATGATTGGGGCAGGGAATGTATGGATGTGCTTTATACAATTGATGTATGTATATGTATGGATTGTGGTAAGAGTTGTATGAGTCCCTAATAAAATGTAGAAGAAGAAAAGAGAAAAAAATGATTAGGGCAAAGACTGTACAGATGTGCTTTATACAATTGATGTATGTATATGTATGAACTGTGAAAAGAATTGTATCAGTCCCAATAAATTGTTAAAATAAAAAAAATTGAAAAAAAATAAATAAAAAACCCTACTCTATGCTTTAAAAAAAAAAAAGTCAGTTGGTAAGCAGCATTCAAAGGGCCCAATTGATTTATACCCCTCTTTGCAGAAATCCTGGACTTTATTTTTTTTTAATCATTTTATTGGGGGCTCTTGCAGCTCATAACATTTCATACATCACAATTGTTTCAAGCATATTTGTATATACATTTCCATAATCATTTTCTTTTTCTTTTTTTACATTTTATTAGGGGCTCATACAACTCTTATCACAATCCATACATATACATACATCAATTGTATAAAGCACATCCATACATTCTTTTCCCTAATCATTTTCAAAGCATTTGCTCTCCACTTAAACCCTTTGCATCTTTGCATCAGGTCCTCTTTTTTTTCCCCCTCCCTCCCCCCTGCCTCAATCCTGGACTTTAAAGGATAATGTAGTAACACTTTAGAATTAGACTGAATTATGGTTCCGTTTGGGTGGAGGAGGACATCGCTGTGCTGAGAATCAGTGGTTGTGGGTCATGATTGCCTCTTAATTCTTTCTCAGGTGTTGCTTTAGTCTTTCTTCGATGAACGGTATCTTTCAGAGTGACGTGCCCTTTCCTTCACCCGCTGCCAGGTGAAACACTATTCTAAACCTGTATTTATGATTATAAATCTCAACCCTGTATTATGTGATATGTTCCTATGAATTAAAACGAAAAAGGCCATCAACTTGATTCATGGCAGCCCCATAGATTGTTACAACCCCCAGAGTGACCCCACGAAAGATTTCTGAAGCTATATATCTTGAGGGGAGCGCAAAGCCTCCTCTCTCTTCTGAGCAGTGGCTGGTAGTTTTGAACTAGCAGACTTACAGTTAGCAGTTCACTGTTTCCGCGATAGGACCATCAGAGTTGCATGACAGTGTGGAAATATTTTAAGGAAAAATAATCATCCCTTGATTCTGGTGTGCCTTCTGGGACCTGTGGAGACATGGTGAGAGGCCACACCTGACTTCTGGTTACACTCACGGCCCGGGGAGGCCAGCTCCACATCTGCCCAAGGACGCTTTCTTGGAAGCAAAAGTCAGGCATGCCTGTACCCCCCCCACCCTTCTTCATCCTGTTCGGGACACCAGCTGGCCCTCATATAGCCCTCTGCCTCTCTCCTGAGCTCCATACTCTGTTGCAATGATCGTACAAAACCCACCGAAATTACTCATTATTAGAGGGTTAGCGAGGGAAGCTAACGGGTTACAAATTAAATGACTAATGGATATAATCTTTAAAGACAATCAGTACCATCTAAAATTGTAGGGCTGGTCAGCCTGGGCTGCTAGGCAAATGCGGCCGTTCCTGGGCTGGCAAGTCTAGTGTCCCTGCCCTTCAACAAACAAGCCCGTGGCCAGATTTGTGGCTTGAGAGTCAAGAGCACTTGGTGGAACTATCCGGCAGTGGGGGTGGGGGTGGGGTGGGGATGGGAGAAGGGGCTTCAAAAGCAGATACCTTCACTGGATTACTGGCTCTGAAACAACACAAAAATTAATTTCCAGAGTGGCACTCAAATTTTTTTTTCCCTGAAAAAAACAAACAAACCAGTAAGCCATACACAGGTTTGGGAACCTGTGAGAAAGAGTGGAAGTCAAAGAACCTATCCACAAGCTCTGTGGACTAGAGGGGTTACCCAGGATCAGACCTAGGTCATGTATTATCCTGCTGTTTCTCCTCTGCGTGTCTCACCTGCACCTTCACCCAGACAACCTATCCTGGACGCATTCCCTTGTAGATAACCAGTACTTCCACCCTTACCAGTTCTTACCCTCTGAGCCTCACTGACTCATGCTCGGGATTATTCAGGGGTCCTCAAACTTTTTAAACAGGGAGCCAGTTCACTGTCCCTCAGACTGTTGGAGGGCCAGACTATAGTTTTTTTAAAAAACTATGAACAAATTCCTACGCACACTGCACATAACTTATTTTGAAGTAGGACAGGCAGCAGCGGCAAAAACACCCAGCGGGCCGCATAAGTGCTCTCGACGGGCCGGGCCGTAGTTTGAGGACCCCTGAATTCTATGCTGATCTTGTTCATCTTTCTCAAATCTCTCTCAACTTTCACTGCATATTGGATTCAGCCGGGGAGTTTTAAAAATGACTAAGGTCTATGTTCCCCCCAGATTTTAAAATTGTATTGCTCCACCTTGTTGCCTCAGCCGGGAGATTCTAATGTACAACCAGGCTTGAGCGCAGCGACCTAAATGTTTGAAACAATCCAGTAATCGTACTCATTCCTTTCCCTGGTAAGCCCCTCTCTCTGGGGGAGGTACCAGGGTTAGCTCTCAGAGGTTCCATCCTCTGTTAATGATCGTTGGCATCCCAGGCTCCATTTCTGACCGAACGGCAACGGCTTTCCGAATTGCAACGGTACCAGAAGCATGCCTCTGTTTCGCTAGCTTATCAAGAACAGGCTAGAAAAACAGCTTTTTCCCTAGCACCCACCCCCCCCCTTCTCTTTAATAAACCCCAAACTCACCGCCACTGCAAAACAATGCCATGTAGGGTTTCGAGACTGTAAACCGTTACAAGAACAGAGCACTGCTTTTTCTTCCACGGGGTCAGCCAATACCAGTTTCAAGGTTTGTTGAAAATCTCTCGAGTCTAATTTCTAGAATTCTGGACCACAAGGAGCTCAATCCTTTTGGGTGGGATTATCCGCCATGATTTGCATACTAAACTGGCCAATCACTTGCAAGGCTGTGCACAGTCACTCCCTTTATGGGAGTGATAAGACCTTGGCCAGCGAGGACATCTAAAAATCACTTGGGTGCAAGTCTTGGGGCTTGGGTTCCAACTGTGCTCTCCTATCTGCTAACTGTGAGGTATTTCCAAGATTCATGTTCCTCGATTGTAAAAAGCGACTGCACTGTGCTGCTCCCCTCAGGTCGCCGGTGCGAATCCCCCAGCTGCTCTGACAGAGGAAGATGAGGCTGTCTTCTCCTGTACGGATGTACTACTTGGGACACCCTATGGAGCAGTTCTCCTCCATCCCACAGGAATGGAGCCAGCTGCGGGAAGTCTGAGAATTGCTATAAGGTTTAGCCGAAATTATCAACATAGAGCGTTTGGCCCAATGGTTGGTACATAGTGCATGCTCAGTATACGCATCATCTCAGTTGCATGAAACGTGAACAGACTTAATCTAGCTCAAGAAGTGCTGGGGATCATTGAAAGGAGCCGGAAGAATTCGACCGAACCCAATTCCTGTCACAGTAAGAAGAGACAGGCGAATGTGCAGGATCTGAAAAGTCACAGGCAACCGATGACTCCTTGATTCTCTGGCTCGCTCGCTCTCTGAACCGAGATGGCAGTCCTTCCACTTCTTACCACATGTGGACTCCTTGCGACTGCTTTTCTCTGAGCAGCCCCTTCCTCCATGTAGTCGCCGTCCCCAGTCTGTCTTTCTTGCTGTCGCTCTTAGTTCTGTTTCTCCACTAGCTTTCAGAAGTTCCCTTGTAGAAGCTTGGTGTCTAGCTTCACATGACTTCCCAGCTAAAGATTGCGTTTCCTGGATTCTCTTGCAGCAAGATGTGGCCACATGTCCAAGGTCCGGGTACACGTGGAAGTGCTGCTTGTGATTTAGAGACTGTGGGAAGGAGAGCAGCCTCCTGCTCCTCTCGCCGTTCTCTGGCCTGGAGCACTGCTGCAGTGGGGAGCCCCGTGGGGAATATGCGGCCCTAAGGATGATTAAGCCATAAGGGGCAGGGACCTGGGTCCGTAACAATGTGGAGCTGTCATATGAAATCTGGACTGCTTGTGCTCTGGGTTATGTTCCCATTATTATTTGTAACAGAGAATCGCTTCTATCTTGTTTAAGCCATTAAAAACTTTTTGTCTTTAATCCAATAGTTGAATCTGTATCCTCATGGGTGAATCATTTGCTTTCATTAGCTTGTGGCTTCAGCCTTCAACTCAACACTGCCTTTAATCTCAGGCACCCATCACTCATTTTTCCAATTGACTCAGTCTTTCAGATTCCACTTCCAAATTCCAAAGAGAAGGAATCTGGTCGGTTAGTTCTAGCAGCTCTCATTCCTGCCCCATCACCTGTGACTGGAGCTTTGGAGAAGGATGGGAAGCCCCAGGATGCTGTGTGCAAAGGGTTATTTTCTCCAAGGATTGTTGAGGTTGCAGGGTTTTTGTAGTTATATATGCATGTGGTGATCATAATTATGATTTCGGAACCCCTGAGCTATGACAGAAAAGGGCAGAAAGCAAGCATTTGTTAACTTCAACATTTTTTAAGTTTGTAGGATACGTTGGAGATCTCAACAAATTCACAGCAAAAAACCCAGAAGTCTCTACATCTGTTCCACTGACTCCCATGAATCCCCACTGCTATCGATCACGAGAACATGGCTTCCCCAGACGGTGGTCAAGTCTGTTTCTTTACGGAAGCAGACCGCCTGAATGTCTATCACAGATTTGATGGGGTCCTAAATGATCAAAATGTATTTCAATTATACTTATTTGGGGAATTGACAAAGTCTGAAAGGTTTGCACATAGATTTTATGCACATTTTAAACTAAAACTTTATGAGAATGAACCAGAAAATTCAATATATTCAGGTACTTCATACATTTTTAGTACTTTGAGTAAATCTCGGAAAATTTACTCTAGATTTTCTTTCTGCTTCAGAGCCCCCCCCCTTTTTTTCTTTGATCAACACAGATTGCCCCACCTGGGCCACAAGGACCATGTGGCTAAGGGGAACTCCAGCACCAGCAAGCCAGGTGAGAGTAGACGCTCAGTAGTTGAAGTTCTACCCCATCCTCCCTGCAGGTGGAGGCCTCCATTGGCAGCCACTTCCAGGCCAAGCCCCTCAGGATGGTGATCTCTAACAGCTCCTACCCCTGACCATCATGCTACCTCTAGTCCCTCAATTTCCACTAGGGTACCCCATGCTTGCCTGGACAACAGAGAAAAGGGCCGCTCAGCATCCTGACTCTGTCACCCCTGCCTTAACTCCTAGCCACAATCCATGCCCCCTTCTGGGACCCTGCCATCTTTTGTCCTCCATTTTCTTGGGTCTCAAATGGGAACTGGAAGAAAGGTCTACTGGTTTACGTTAGTTAAATAAGTCATTGAAAACCCTATCTGTGGGGTACAGTTCTACTCTGCCATATATGGGGCACCGGGAGTGGAATCGACTGGTTGCCAAGCCCTGGTGGTCCAGTGGTTAAGTGACTGAGCGCTAAACCAAATGGTCAGTGGGTTGACCCGGTGAATCTTCCTGAGAAAGACCTGAAGACTACAGCCAAGAAAATTCTCCGGACAGTTTTATTCTATCACACCTATGGATTGGAATGAACCCTATGATACCCAGCAATAGTAACCCCAAGATGTTTATTTTCTGTGAAGTTGTAACATTGTAATAATATAATTGTACTGGTTGCAATTGGTATACTTAGTCGCCATCATTTCACAAGGGCCTGGCTTAACTATAGATGAATAGCAAAAGACAAATGTGAGATTAATGGGAATGTACTCTTTGAACTGTACAATGTCATTAGCAGTGTATTAGTTTTATTTTTACCAACAATATATAATAGCAATCCTATATGACTTCATGGCAGTGGATTTGGTTTTTTTGGTGTATGCAATAGCCTTTCCAAATGCATGCTTGGCAGATCATCGGTTCCCATAGAGACTCTAGAAAAAGAGAAATCCCACTGTAAAATAAATTTGGAAAATGTGCTGCAAGTTATATTTACTTCGCAGAAACTCCTAATGTTATGGACATTAGACTAACTAAAGCTCTAAGAGCGCTCCTAAAATTAAACACATTGCCATCTGTTGAACATTGTTTAATCTTGTGTTTCCCCCAAATTTCACACTTTAGAAAATACTATGTTTCTGTTTGTATAAGGGGGCTTTAGAGTGTTCGTGGGAGAATTCCTTCAGCTCTTAATTCCATGTTCCCATGCACCTTTTGAAGGCACACATGGGTAAGTAACAGGAGGGGCAGAGGTAATCATTAGACCAGCTATTGAATTTGTAGCAAAGAGAGGCCTGTGTTTATGTCAGAGAGGTTAGTACTGTCAGAGGTTCTAGGACATTAGGGAACAGAGCAAGGAAAAGATAAAGATTTGATACTGTAAACAGGCTCCATCTTCAAATGTATTTGGAGAGGCACAATACATAATAGACCATTGAACGCTCTAAAACATTGTCGGTAGAAAATCTCATTTATGGCAGATTTCACCTCGTGTTTGCCAAGCCTAATTGCCTGAAGGGCTTTTCTGCGGTTTTTTTCCTCCAATCATTTCCCATCAGCCTCTGCAGAACATACTTTAGAGATGGCTGGTCTGGATCATTGGTTCCTTACTGGCCAAAGACAAGCACCGTCCTGGTCACCCTCACATGAATCATGCTTGTTAGTCAGACTATTCAATGGAAATCCGTGCGTATTCCTGGAACTGATCTAATGTTTACCTTTGTGGTTTACATAAAGAAAGCCTTTGCTAGGGAATTAGTATCAACCCGATCTCCCTCCCTCCTGCAATTTTCCCAAATTATTTGGGTGTGACTTAGCTCACAGAGACTGCTCTGTAATGGGTCGTTTCCAAGAATTCAGCCAAGTTGATGCCTGCTGCAACTTGCTTATATATCTGGGATCATATATACTTTCTGCAAAATAAGATGGAGGCATCGGGCAAACTTTAAAACTGACTCTTCCAGATGAAAACCAACTGATAACTATACCCAGATGTTAATTCCATGGATGCATCTGATGCGATTCCCATCACATTTGTGAATTCCACCCACATTTTTGGTGGGCTAGCACGCGGATCATTTAACGTCTTCATGACATCAGATAAAAGCCAGGTGACCTTTGTTGGCGAGGACCCAATTCTCCCAGTGGCCACTTCAAATTAAGCCGATCTCCTACCAGTCAATGGAAAGTTGTTCAGAACACATGAAAGGATAATTCCAGGAAGGGAACCTAAATAGTAGGCTGTGAAAATATAAAGACACAAGGTCATAGAAGTCACAACTCTTGCTCTAAAAACATCTTGGGAGGGGGAAAAATTAATGTCATCCCCCCTGTACATTTACAGTTTCATTTACTTCATATTCATTCGGAGTGAAAAATGAACAAAGTATAAATAACTTCAAATAGATATTTACACAGAAACTTGATAGTTTAACTTTTCAAATAAAAATCATTGATCTATATTTTCCCCTATTCTTCCCCACCATTTCTCTCACCTTCATAGTTGAAAAAATATACCATGGTGCTTCCCTTTTTCTTTTTTTGTTTCAATCATTTTATTGAGGTCTTCTACAGCTCTTATCACAATCCATCCATATATCCATTGTGTCAAGCACATTTGTACATATGTTGCCATCATCATTTTCAAAACATTTGCTTTCTACTTGGTATCAGATCAATTCCCCCCCACCCACTTCCTCCCTCATGAACGCTTAATAATTTAGCTCTTTTTTTTCATGTCTTACACCGACTGCTGTCTCCCTTCACCCACTTTTCTGTTGTCCATCCCTCTGGGATGGGGTTATATGTAGGTCATTGTGATCGGTTCCCCCTTTCTCCTCCCACCTTCCTCTTATCCTCCTGGTATCGCTACTCTCATTATTGGTTTTGAGGGGTTTATCTGTCCTGGATTCCCTGTGTTTCAAGCTCTTATCTCTACCAGTGTTCATGCTCTGGTCTAGCTGGATTTGTAAGTAGAATTGGGCTCATGAGAGTGGGGCAGGGGGGTGGGGGGGATGAAGCATGAAAGAACTAGAGGAAAGTTGTATGTTTTGTCGGTGTTTTACTGCACCCTGACTGACTTGTCTCTTCTTTGTGACCCTTCTGTAAGGGGCTGTCCAACTGTCTACAAATGGGCTTTGGGTTTCAACTCTGCACCTTCCCCACCCCTCAGTCACAATTGGTATCATTTTTTTGTTCTGGGTCTTTGATGTCTGATACCTGATCCTATCAACACTTCTGATCACACAGGCTGGTGTGCTTCTTCCATGTGGCCTTTGTTGCTTCTGAGCTAGATGGCCGATTGTTTACCTTCAGGCCTTTAAGACATAAGATGCTATATCTTTTGATAGCCTGGGGCTCCATCAGCTTTCTTCACCACATTTGCTTATGCACCCACATTGTCTTCAGAGATCATGTCAGGAAGGTGAACATCATGGAATGCCAGTTTAATAGAACAAAGTGTTCTTGCATTGAGGGAGTACTTGAGTAGAGACCCAATGTCCATCTGCTTCCTTAATACTAAATCTATAAATATATGCACATAGATCTATTTCCCTACCACTATATATAAATCTATTTACGTATGTACATACCTGTATTTAGACCTCTATAAATGTCCTTTCCCTTCTAGTTCTTTCCTCTATTTCCTTTTACTTTCCTCCTGTCCCACTATCATGTTTGGCATTCATTCATGTTTCAGTAATTCCTCCTGGCTACATTGCCATTGATTTCAGCTCTACGAGGCATCCTATGCCCTCCTCAACATCGATTATAGAGCACTTGTTGTTCCCTTGTCCCTGGGTTTGCTGACACGTCACTTCCTCCACCCCCACCTCCCCATCTCCTGTGTACCCCTGGAACCATCGGTCCCATTGTTTTCTCTTCTGGGTTGTTTATCCTGCCTATCTTACCTAGATAGCTATGCAGAGACAATAATAAGCACAAAAACAAGACAGAGCAAAACTAAACAACAAAAGAAAACATAGCAACAACAACAAGCAATGACCAAAGAAGAAAAGCCTATAAATAGTTTGTTTGTTGACCTTCAGGAGTGTTTTCTGGGGGAGTCATATGGGGTGCCACACCCTGGTCTCACAGTCTATTTTTGTTTTTCCCCCGGGCACTTCATTGCTTTGCGCCCCTTGCTGCTCTGTTGTATGCCCTTATTGCCCACCCCACACACCCCTACACCCGTGGTGAGGTCAGATCAGGCACAATTCCCATGATGTGTCTCCAGAATGTCTCTCGTAGCACTATGGGTCAGTCAGGGATGTCATGGCTGTGTCTCATGGTGGGGCCAGCCCAATGGTCCACTGTGCGTTGGCTGCTCTGAGCAGGAATGTTGTTCTTGGAGCTTGCTGGGCCAGGATGTGCTCCATTCTCTGTCTTTCCCTTTTCATTTGCTCCCGTGTGCTCTGATCAGACGCACCCCTCTCCCTGAGCTGTAGCTTCAGTGCCGTCCTCTGAAGTGCATTCTTCTGGGGGGAGGGGTCCCACATAGCTGGTTCCCTGCTCCATGCTGGTCTGTCGCATTCATGTCTGGGTGCACTGGGTTAAATTCTGGTCCTTCTCTCCCTCTCCTGCCCTCTTCCCCTGCGACCCATGTCTTGTTTATTTCTTTCTTTCCCCCTGGTTTTTAGTTGGCTTCCATATGTATCCCTAGATTGGGGCTGGCCCCTGCCTTCATACACCTGGACCTCAACCCAGGGATGTATGTATATAGTAACTTTCCCCCATGCCCCTTTTACATTTTTGAGCTTACCTCAGTGGACTCATGTTGTACTTGTCCTTTTGTGCTTGGCTTACTTCACTTAGTAATTCCTCCAATTCATACAATTTCCTCCAGTTCTTCCCATGTGGTGATGGGCTTCATGCGTTCACCAATGCTTTTTAGGGATGCATAGTACTCCATTGTATGGATGTACCACAGTTTTTCAATGCATTCATTTGTCAGTGGAAATTTGGGTTGTTTTCAACTCCTTGCAATTGTGAACTGTGCCGCGATCAACATTGGAGCACAGATGTCTGGCTGTGGTTTGTTTCTTGCCTCTTCTGTGTATATGCCCAGTAGAGGGATTGCTGGGTTGTATTGTAACTCAGTTTCCATCCATTTAGATATCACCAAATCAATTTCCGTAGTGGCTGTACATACTTACAGGTCCACCAGCAGTGGACGAGAGTTCCTATCTCTCCACAGCCCCTCCAACACTTGTTACTTTCTGGTTTTTTTAATTGTGCTATCTTTGAGGGTGTTAGGAGGTATCTCCTAGTTGCTTTAATTTGCATTTCTCTTATGGCTAATGATTATGAGCATTTTCTCATAGGTGTATTGACATTCAGATTTCTGCCCCTGTGAAACTTCTGTTCAGTTCTATGGACTTGAGCAAGTTAACATATCCACAGCGCAGTGGGCCTGTCTATGGAAAGGATAAAAAGTATCCACCCCTTTAGGTTGACAGAGTGGGGTCGCCTGCATGCTCCTCATGTCATGTCTGGCACAGAGCAAGCATGGGGCAAGTGGTGCAGATATGATGATTATTAATAAACCAAAGAAGCAAACTTGTTGCTTTGAGTTGATTTTGACCCATGGCAATCCTGTAGGAGAGACCATATCTGTGCCACAACACCCCCCAGGCTGTACCTCTTTACTGCAGTACCTTGCTCCATCTTCCTCCAGTGGAAAGGCTGATGGGTTACAAGCACGCGTGCTTTTACTAGCAATGCTGCATTTTAGCCACTCTGCTCCTAGGGTTTCTTTTATCAAAAAGAAACATCCCTAAATCTACTACCATTCACTAGATTCTGACTATACTCAATACTTATCAATCGCAAGAACTATCTGGGGCTTTTCTCATTAGTCCCTGTAAAAATCTTTGTTTGAACAGTTTGCTTTGGGGTTGAGCATCAGCCTCATACGGAATCCACTGGGAACTGTGTTCATAGTGAGAATGTTCTGATAGCTCCAGGTTCCTCGTTCCTAGAAAATCACTTGCCTCATGATGAGAGCTCCTAAGTTCCTAATCCCCACCAACCCACCCTCTCCATCTCCACCACATCCTCTTCATCACCGTACTATCCTCATCTACCATCTCTTGTGTATCCTGCTCATACCAGTTTTGTCTCAGATCAGAGAACTTTCCCATTGTGCTGGCTTGGTCACGTTTCTTCTCGGACTCCTGCAATGTCATGAGCATGACTGTCATTTTCACCACTCTATTCCAAGGCCCTAAGCATAAGGCTAGACACATAATAAGTGTTCAACAAATATTTATTGAATAAACAAATAATTCATATACTGTTATTTTTAAGTTTCAGAAAACTAGTCTCAGATTTGAAAACATAAAGAGAGGCAGGTTTAAGTTATTCCCATGTTATAGGTACACCATGGTGTGGTGGAGTATCCAAGGTCATGTATTATCCAAAGATCCTTTTATGATGGCATCCCAAAGTGAAGAAATAAAAACAAATACTTAGGATTAAATCTTAATGAAACAAATGTAAGATTTCTATACCAAAAGCTACCAATGTCATTTTAGCAACCTTTGAGGAAAATTTAAGAAAGTTGCATATAAATGAAGACATACAACATATTCATGGAGTTCATTCAGTATGGGTTAACTACCAATTCTCCTTAATTGATCTGCAGAGTTAATGCAATTCTGATTAAATTCCCTCAAACTCACTGTCACGGGGTTAATCTGACTCATGGTGAGTCTATGGGACCGATGAGAACTCTTCCCAAGGGTGCCTGAGGCAGTGAATCCTTAGGGAAGCAGTCAGCCTCTTTCTCCCCTGGAGTGGCTGGTGGGTTTGAACCCCCAACCTACTGAGTAGCAGACTTATGTATAAATATAAATAAATAAATAAATATTTGTGTATGTAACAATGTACCATCTAAATATAAACTTATATGACAATCCAAAGATCTAGAATCCCAAGATGATTTGAAGATTGAATACACGAGGAGACATATAGACTACCAAATTTCAAACTATAAAACGACATTAATTGCATCAGTAGGTAAATGATATAGGACAATCAAAGATACCAAAGGGACACAATAGAGAATACAGAAACAGACCCTCAGACAAGGACTTATGGCAAAAGCTCCATGCAGCTCAGTAAGCAAGCGATAGTGTTTTCAATAACTGTCCACGGGGTTTCCTAAGCCGGAATCTCCTTTTTATTTTAATGTGTCTTGTAAATTACACATTAATACATGCATGGAAATATTGACCATGGCATTAGTTCACCCATATTAATCCACCCATATTAATTTGAAAGGAAGCATAGATACACTTGAGGATGAATGGCAAACCAGGCAAGCTTAGACACACACACAAACATCTCTATGTGAAGTTCAAGAACAAGCACTCACAAAACTAATTGACTGCTTACTTCTTGTCATGTAAACTAAGAGATGCATGGAGACTCTGCAGGGGTCCTAGCTACATTTAGATACTTTACTCAATAAAAAAGGGGGCCTGGTTGCTAAACGCTTGCCTCCTAATGGAAAGGTTGGCAGTTCTCACCCACTCAGCCATGTCCTGGGGCATCACATCCTGAGGGGCAGTTCTACTTCGCTACATGGGGTGATTGGGGAATCAACATGGCACCACCTGTCTGACAACAACTTGGGTTTCCAAAGTAAAACTACACTTTAACACCTGGGTCAAAAAAGAAATCTCACTGAATGTTAGAAAATATTTAGATATTTTTCTCCTACCCCACACTCTCACCCCTACACCCTAGCCCCATGGGGGCACCAGACATTTTCTTTCCTCCATACTAACAAAAATATTTTCATAAAAATTAAATACTGGATCTAAGTTTCTTTTTCTTTATTTTTTTGAGTCTAAGTTTCTATGATGATTTCTCTTGATTTTACCACTAAGTTAACTTGAGATTAATCCGCAGGCCATAGCGATAGATATAAATGATGACTTAGTTAAAGCGGGTATATTTCTGAAGGTGGGCCACTTCTAATTTTGTGTTGACATACCTATAATTCATAATAATTAGCATGTATTGTGACTTCACTGTCCTGATTTCTTTAGATGTGGATACTGAAGCTTAGAATGTTTAGAGAACATACTTAAACCACAGAACGTGTCAGAGGTATACTATGTGCCATAGACACATGCCTGGACACATGCCTGGACACACATGCCTAGACACAATCATAGCCACACACGCAGAGACATATGTGTGGACACAATCATAAACACACACGTTCACCCACAGTCACGTGTGTGGACACACAATCACAGGCATACACACAGAGACACATGTGTGGACACACAATCATAGACACACACGTTCACCCACAGTAACGTGTGGACACACAATCGCAGGCATACACACAGGCAGACGCTTAAACCAAGGTTTATATTTCCTTCTGTCAAAATGCCCAGATGGCATAGGCTTTTCCTTGACTGATATTTGGAAGCAGATCACTCCGCCTTTTCCCGAGTCCCTGTGAGCTGGGAAGCGCTGCTGAAATCTGTTCAGTACAGAACACACAAGCCCCCACTGACAGGCAGGGGGTAGCTTCCCATTATGTTACTGTTGTTATTAGATACTGTTAAATTGATTGCTGACTCATAGTGATCCTGTAGGACTGAACAGAATTGTTCATAGTGTTTCCTAAACTGTAGTCTTTTCCCCCCCATTTTATTGTTAACTGGGTGAATGTTTTACAGAGGCAATCCGTTTCCCATTCAACTATTGATACACATTTTGTTCCGTGTCATTGATTTCACTTCCCTCAGTGTCACATGACTCGGTTCACTTCCTCCCTGCGTTTCCTGTTTCCATTTCTCCCTGGGAGCCCTTCTAACCATAAGTGACCCATGTGTCTTGTGGGTCTCAAATGGCTGACTCTCCTAAGGTGCGCTCTTTGACTGGCACTGAGCCATGACTGTAAGTTTATTTCCAGACCCGAAAGGTTCGTCCGCACCATCATCTTGGGGGTGAGGACCAGGTAAGTTGGGTCTTTCTTATGACTTTGAATTTGTTCCACGTGTTTCTTCTCCTCCATGTAGGACCTTCTGATGCGATGGTTCTCAAACTGTGGGTCACAACCCCTTTGGGGGTCGAATGACCCTTTCACAGGGGTTGCTCGATTCATAACAGTAGCAAAATGACAGTGATGAAGTAGCAACGAAAATAATTGTATGGTTGGGGGGGGGCGGTCACCACACCATGAGGAGTCATATTAAAGGGTAGAAGCATGAGGCAGGTTGAGCACCACTGGTCCAAGGTGACCCCTTTCACAGCAGCTGGTCATGGTACAGTTGAGGGTCACCAGTGTCAGATGGACAGCATTGGCTTTATGGACTATGGTATGTTAACTGACCTTGGCGTACGCCCTCAAGTCCAAGGACTCATTCCCACAAGGTATTTTGTTATGTCTCAGTAATTTTGAAACCTTTGCCCCAAACGCTCCACCACTCTGATGGCTACATTTGCAGACAAGGTACAAATATTGTCTATAAACCTTCATATATTTTTGCATCTACTCCACTCTCCCTCCCCCACCCTGTCTGGCTATGTGTTTATTAATGCAGCTACCTGTGTTATTGTTGTTCGAGGCCATTGGGTCGGTTCCGACACAAACTGCCCTATTGGCAACAGAAGGATGACACCGCCCAGTCCTGCGCCATCCTCCCGATGCTTCGTATGTGGAGCCCATTGCTGCAGCTCGTGTCAGCAGCTTGTCCCGGACCTTCCTCTTTCTCGCTGTCCCTCCACCTAACCAAGCATGGCAGACTGCTCCCGGGACTGGGCTCTCCTGACAGCATGTCCAAAGTATGTGAGACCAAGTCTCTCCATCCTTGCCTCTGAGGAGCATTCGGTTATACTTGAAAGAACAAACAAGTGAGATTTGTTTGTTCTTTTGGCAGTCGATCATGATTATTGCAAGATAGGGTACGTAACAGTATTTACCTCTGTTGCTTTTAACTTAGATTTCTAATTATGATTGAGGTGTATTTGGGGGTTTGGGGGAAGGAAGTGTGGAGACTTACCTTGATGCCTTGCCCCCTTGCACCAGAATCTGTTAGGGACCCCTCATGGAATCCTGAAAAACGCAAGAGCAGCCAATGCTGGGGGACTGAGCCAGAGAAAGGGTTGGCCTGCCAGTTCACTATCGTCAACAGACCCAGGTCTCCATGAAGGGGTTGGAGGGCTCCCATTACCCGCTAACACAAAGAGGGCTCTTCCAAGTCCAGGGCCCCTCCACCTCAGGGCTAGACGTCCTGTTCGTCTTCTGTGACGTGGGTTCTCACTACCTTCACCCACGTACCACTGAAAGATGGCTAATTAGGAAATGTATTTCCCTAAGTGAATTTCTGGAGGAGGCTAGATTGGATTTTCTTCCTTCCAGTACGGCAGCACCGCTGACAGTCTTTGCCCACCTCCCGGTAATTACGTTAGCACGCTAAAGGCGACGGCAGATTCCAGGAGTAGTTTCAACTTGATTTTATTTTGGAATGTGGGCTGTGTTTCTTATTATTGCTGGGGTTTAATTTATTTTTCACAATTTGATATAGGCCTTTTATGTAAGAAGCCTAAGAGATACCCCCATTGGGGGCTTTGTGGTCTGCGCTGGTCAAGGACTAGCTGGCGTATGAGGGTGAGGTGCCTCCGTGTTGGCACTTGTGACACTGGGGGCGTAGAATGGTGTGTGGGAGGGCCAGCCTATGGACGCACTGTAGGGTGCTGGGCAGGGACACCCACACTCCCGCAAAGGTTTCCGGACAGCAGCAGTACAGAGGCGCCAGAGAAGGAGGGGTCACCACAGGTTAATAAGAACCGATGCATTCGTACATAATTCATAACAGGAAGAAAGAGAAGTTATCAAGTGCCAGATACCGTGCTTCTACCAACTAATCTCAATGCAAATGACAAATGCCTGTCATTTATTTTACACCATGCAGTCACGAACTCCTTAAAATCGTTTTTAATTGTTGTTAATGTTGAGACTATGCAGCAGTCCAGCGGTTTCTGCATGTCCATCTCAGACCGTGACTACCTTCTTCACGTTGAGCTACCTTCTTCACCCTCTTTTCCGGCTTGTTCCTCCTTGTTAGCAGAGAGTCACCGCCCTTTAATGCTCCTATGGAATCTTCTGAGTTTCTGTTTTCAATTTGATCTGAAATAGATAGTTCTTCAAAGGGCATAATACTCAAGGCAGACATTTTAATTCCTTAATCTGAACCATGGGAACTATTTTTGGTTACAATTTGAAACATGATCACCTCCAGGGTTACAGAAAGTTTGGATTCCATAAGAATTTGAAATTCTGTCTGCACTGTTCCCCACCTGTGCAGGATTCTACTATATCTTTGATCAAAATGTTCACTAATGGAAGCAGAGGCTCCCCCCCCCCCCAGTTCTTCTGGTCTGGCCACAAAGGAGGCAGTTGTGCAGGGTGTTAATTGACTAGTCGGGCATTCTCAGTTCCCCTTCTGTTCTTGCCTCTTCTTCCTCTAGGTGAACAGAAGGCAATTGCTATGCTTTGGATAGCGGCTGGCAGGCTTTCCTTTAGACCCAAAGCACGGTGAACTCTCACTGCCATTAAGGTGATTCTGACTCAGCCTGCTCCCATCGGACAGTGTAGGATGGTTCCTGTGGGTTTCCGAGCCTGTGAATCTTCATGGGGCAGAAAAACGTCATCTTGCACCCATACACAATGAGCTAGAAGGTAGAACAGAAACTTGTAGTTCTATACAACCCTTGTGGAAAGCTATATTGTGCTACCTAAAACAACTGGGAATAGAACTACTATACCACCCAGTAATACCTTTGCTGGGCATGTGCCCCTGAGATAGTTAACATTTATTGTGCCAACATGGACAATGAACACATGTGGGCTTAATTGAAGGGCGGAGAGATAAATGGCTCTGTGAGCCTCGCCTCTCTTGTCTCTTGCTCTTTGATCATCGGACCAGCGTGCGGCTGCCTTGCTTGTTCTGTGCCTCAATTTGCAAGCTACACTACCTATGGGACACCTAACCCATCGACTGTGTGGCTGTAATTTGACGTTCTTTCAAGACCTGCTTCGCCACACTATTGGAATGTACATCTCTTGAGCTGGGGACTTTCGGACCCTGTCATCTGGCTGACTGTTGGTGACCTGCCTTGCTGTTTGCTGCGTGTGGCTGGATAACCTGAATTGCTCCACAGAGGGCTACCCTGCGGCCCTCAAGACTTGAAGGATTTCCAGTGTCTCACAGCTATTTCACGGGAGTGAGTTTCACTGAGCCATTTGTACTGCTTTATAATTTAATTAACTGTTTATTTCTTATGTCATATATATATATATATATATATATATATATATATTAGCATTCTGGTTTTGTTTCTCTAGAGAACCTGCTCTAACACAGCCCGAAAGAAATAGAGACAGAACATTAACAGACACGTGTTCCCCATATTCATGGCAACACAGTTCACAACAGCACGAAACGAGAAGCATTTTGAACACCCATCAGCAGAATAGATGGAGAAACTGTCACTTGCACACAGTGCATTATTACGCATCCCTAAAAAATAGCGATGAAACAACTCATGACATGGAGGGACCTGGAAACCATTTTGCTGAGCGACGTTAGTCAATCACAGAAGGACACGTATTTTATGAGTTCACTACTATAGGATACAAACCAAGATGAAGGCAGGTTTCTGCTCTCAGGTCAAGTAATCTTCTAATCCGGTTTCCCAAGCAACGGGGCACCGAGCCTGCCTAGTGCCCATGGACCATACACCTATCGTCTTCTTTCATGTGCACCTTAAAAACCACTTTAACAGAGGATACTTAACCTCAGGTGGGGTCAGTTTCTCAATATGTGGAGAAAGGGAGACCATTCAGCTGCTGCCGTACAACATTGTGCTAAGTTCACCCCAAATCAACGGACACTCCTACAAGTAATGGGAAATTCGAGTCAAGAAGGAGAAGGAGGGATGTAGATCTTGGAGAAGGTGCTTATACTTAGGTTGGTGTGTAAACTGGGTGGAGCAACCTACTGCAGGGAAAAGGTGTTTAAGGATGCTTATCTAGAACCCAATGGAGGAATGCACCCAGTACTATTGTTTCCAATTGGACCCTGTTGACCTAGTCTCCATCCAGCCCTAGTGACCCAGGTTGTATGCTATAGACTACTTGAACTTTAGACACTGTCCTTGTGAGGCACACGACATCCTTCATACGCTACAACATCCTTCGTACGCTACACGATTCCCCTCATACTCACCTATTTAAGGAACTGACACCCTCCCTTAGGCTGGTGGCTCTGCGGTCATAGTGTGGGAATAACTGGAAGGCTGCTATCCCAACATTTATGGAACTGGTGGTCCTTGGACTGTGGCTCAGGACTCTTTCTTTAAGGGGGGTGTGTTCAACAAATGGTGGCTCAGGATTACCGTATATTTATTGTTTCAATGTCCTCCTTGTTTTCTTATGACGTGTATTAGTCAAGTAGGCATGACTCTGACTTTGTGAATGAATGGTTTTTAACATGTTGCCCTATCACCAACCCTCTTTTTTTTTGTTTGTTTGTAAATCGTGCTCAGTCACTGAGGATGTGGGTGCTATAGCAAAGTGGGGTGAAGAAACCAGAGAGTGCCTGGCTATCAGAAAGAAGAGTGTGTGGGGTCTTAAAGGCGTATCTTAAAACAAGCAGCTGTTTCAGTGAGGCATCAACTAACTGCCCAGGGAAGAAGCACAGCAGCCTGCATGAGACAAGAGGGAATGGTGTCAGAGCTTAAATTGTGGCCATGCAGTTGGTGGAAGGCCGTGGGTGACAGTGACAGCCCCACATCCATTTGCAAGGCCCCTGCATGTGCTAAGCCTCCAATGACTCCCCTCCACACACAGTCCAGGGAGGTGCGAGTACCCTGACTATCAGATAAGGAGCACTAGAGCCTCAATTGTGGCAGATACGTTAAGGTTAACATTTAATACTGCATCACTTGATCTCCCTTGGGGCCCGTGTTAAAGTTACTTTGGCTGCTCATGTCTTCTGCTTGCTCGTGGAGTGGGGTGTTTCTGTTTTGTCTTGGCATTGCTGGGGGGATTCTTTTTCTTCCTGTTTGTGTTTGTGTGATTTCCTGTAGAAGGAATCCAGGAGAGGTAAACTTATAGACAGTAACTGGATTAATAATTACCTAGGGGCACGGCAGGGGAGGAGAGGTGGAAGTGGGGAGTTAACAAGGATCACAAGAAGCAAATGTTCTGAAATCGATTGTGGTGGTGATTGCACAACTCTTCTCCGTATGACTGAGGATTAAATTGTAGGATATGGAAAGTATATGCCAATAAAAATACTTGTAAAACCAAGTAAGGATGGGGACACTTCATCTTACTTACTTTTGACATGTTATTAGGAGGGATCAGTGCTGAAAGAAGGGCATCAAGCTTGGCAAAAATAGAAGGTGGTTATAAAGCAAAGACTCCAGAAGGTGGACTGGGAGGCTGGTTGCAACAACGGGCTCAAACATAACAGCAATTGTGAGGCTGCTTCAGAACTCAGTGTTTTGTTCCACAGAAAGAGGTCATTGTGAGTGAGACAAGAACTCAATAGTATCTAAACCAAACACTACACGAAGTTTTTCATGAAACCCTCAATTCCAAAGTGGTTGCTGTACCTTTTGCATTTCCACCAGCAATGGAGAAGACCTCCAATTTCCCCACATCCTCACCATTATTTGTATTTTCTTTGTTGTTGTTGTTATTTGCTTGTTTTTGCTGGTCTCTTAGCCATCCTACATTAAAAAAAAATTGCCATCAAGTGGATTCTGCCTCCGAGCAACGTCATACGTAGGTCAGTGTAGAACGGCCCCATCGGGTCTGTAAGACACGGCAGTAAGGAAACTGAGTGTGCCTCCTCCCCAGGAGCAGCCGTGGGGTCTGAAGAGCCAACAGCAGTTCTTAGTCCCGTGCCAACAGTGCTCCTTTGACCGGCCTGTTGGGAGTGAAGTGATAGCTAATTGTCCTTGCGATTTGCATCTCGGATGGCTAATGACAGGGAGCATGTTTGTATGCTGGGTGGCCCTTTGAATGCCCTCTTTTGTGAAATATTTATTCAGTTCCTTTGCTCGTTTTATGATTAGGTTCTATAGCTTTCTGTTGTCATTGTCAACGTTTGTCTATATTTTGGTCATTAGATTGTTATCAGGCATATGATTTTTGTATATATTCTCCAAGTTGGAAACTGTTTCTTGTGGTTTTTTTCCCCACTTTCTTTGTTCAGTCTTTTGATGCACAAACATTTAAAAAGTTTATGAGGGCCCATTTATTTATGGCTGTGAACTCTTGAAACCACAGATTCATGTAGGTTCTTGTCCGGGGCCTGTCACATAATCTCTATGAAAGAACTGTTCAATGTATGAAAAAATGAACGATGGATTCATAAGAATTCTTATGTCATAAATTTGTTGCCTCTGGATGTCAAGTTAGCCAAATATTGTAAATGGCTTGGTTAATTCTATAATACACTCAGTTGTGCATTCTTGCTCCTTGTTCAGAAAACAAATATTATTTTAAAGTATTAACTGGGAGTTAATAAATATTTCATTCCAGAGTTCAAGCATGTCGAGCAGAATTGTACAATTGCTGCCACAATCAATTTCCAAACATTGTTTTTCTTCCTGAGCTCCTTGGCATCGACTCCCTTTTCCTCCCACCACCCTGTAGCCCAGTAACCCTTATTTGACTTGCTGTCCCTGTCGGTTCCTCAGTCCTGAGTTTCTTAAGCCAAAACACAGAAAAACATATAATGCCACTTCCAGAGGGTGATCTCCATTGACACAGCACCTCTGAGATGCACCCTAATATGTACAAACAAAAACTAAATAAAGCAAAAGTACAGAACATGGTGGAAACCAGATCAGGTCCAGTACGCACCAGAGTGGGGATCACTGACAAATTTTCACTCTTCAAGTCAAATTTCTGCCTTTGGATCTTCTTTCCTCAACTCTCCGATGCCCTCTGTTTGAAAACCCCCTTTCTCCCATCTTCAACGGTGGACAGAGGCAGTTCCCTGGAGGCTTGTTTCCTATGTAGTTCCCACAAATAAATCTTGGGCTCCCACCATTGTCCCTGTCCTTCTGCAAACCAGATCTCACAATTTAGGATCTGGTACTGATCCCTCCTTTGACTGGGGATTATATGATTTACAATCTGATGCTACTGTGCTTCTTCCATGTGAACTTAGTTGACATCTCACTTAGATAGCTGCTTGTTTGGAGACAAGCCTTTAAGAGCCCAGACGCTACTTTATCTGATAGCTGAGCACCATCTAATTTCTTTGTTGCATTTTGCTAGAGCACCCATATCATCTGTGTTCCCTTTCTGAGGGTGAGTATCGAGCAGGGATGTGATGTAGGAACGAATTCTTAAATTGGAGCTAGAATGTAGAGTAAGCCCAGACCCCATTCCTGGATCTGTGGTGTTTTGTTGTTTCCTTCTTTTTTAATGCGTTATCACTTGGGGGTTAACTCATATGTAATATCGGTCCATAGTTCAATCGTGGCAAGTAGAATTGTAAAATTGCTTCCACAATCAGTTTCCGAACATATGTTTTCTTCCTGGACCCCTTGACAACGTCTCCCGCATCCCACATCCCTGTACACTGCCCCATTGGCCCCCAAAACCTTGATTCTACTTGCTGTCCCTATAAGGTCATCAATTCTGGGTTTCATTTACCAAAAATCAGAGAAACATATAACACGGTTTCAAGAGAGTGACCCCCAATGACACAACATCTCTGAGACACACCCTGACCTGAGCAAACAAAAACAAAATAAGACAGAAGGTCTGTCACAGGTTTGCCGCACCATACACATATTCATCCAGCACATAGGGCTCTGATGGAGCAAGACCTTCGTTTGTCCACCTACTGACAGCTCACCAATCTTGGTTCAGCTATCTGCTGCTTCCTCAGACACCATGTGTTTTCCGACTTAAGCCCTCCGGTGACAAGTGTGTCAGATGTAGAGCTCAGCTCGCCCAGTGGAGTGTCCACATGGAATTACACTGATGCAGCCTCTGGAGGATGCCAAGTGCCTCAAAGATCCAGGATCCAATGTCCCAGTTCCAGGGCACCTGGCCTGGCCCCAGGATGCACTCAGAAGTCCGAGTCAATGTGGCCCATTCAGTGCATATCACCAAAGACACTCCTCCACCTAGTGTCCCCCAAAGCACTTATAGTCATTCTTTCCCCCTCTTTTCCTACCAACAGGCACGCATTTGTGTCCCCCAGATGTGTGTGCTTCCTCTCCCCGCACCTGCATTGTTTTTCCCATCGGTATCCCTCATCCCTCTGGCAGGGCTGTTGACCTATCCAGGGGACCTCATCATACCTTTGCATGGCAGCCAATCAGTAGACAACAGTTCCTTCCCCTCCCTTGACCATCTGATCCCAGCTAAAGAGAGATATTGTCCAGCCAAGTGAACTTCAAACTAATTATTTACAGTAAATGGTAGATGGCTCATTGACCCTGCTTAGGCTCTCTACGAGGCTGTCTGACAGCACCTCCTGCCCCCAGCCAGCAGACTGGATGCCCTGCAAGCCTGAGCCCATTCTTCTACTTGTTCCTAGAGCAGTGGACTCATAAAGAACTTGCCCTTTTGTGATTGACTAATGTCACTCAGTACAATGTTTTCCAGCTCCCTCCATGTCGTGAGAGATTTCCTAGTTTCATCGCTGTTTTTCAGGGATGTGTAGTATTCCATCAGATCGAAAACCCCTATTTGAGTTCAGGCATTCACATTGGTTTCATAATCCCAGGCAACTGTTCTAACTTCGCTGGGCCTCAGTTTCCTCATCTGCAAAACAGAGATGATGGGTAGTATGGGCGAGAGCTAACAATGGCTGCACGAATGCATCGAATGTATGCTCAGTGCTTAGACAATCTCAGCTACGTAGGACGTGCTAATGTGTTTGCTGTTATGTCCAATCGGAAGGTACATGAGGATAATGTAAAGATGTGTGTCAGAGTAAGAGAAAGCAGAATGTAATAGGCTTTATAAGAGAGGTTCAAATGAGATGTACGAAAGAAAAAAGATCACAGGCAGCAAAAGGTGGGAAAAGCACATGTGACCCTGGGACAGACAGACATTTGAGTTGGACCTTCCGAGACGTTCGCCGGAACAGGATGCTGGGTGAGGTGACGAGCACTGGGAGGAGGCAGCGGAAATGCCCACGCGAGGGCAGACTGAGTAGCCCTTTTAGCTTGCCTTGGAGGATGATGGGTAGGAAGTCTGATGACACAGGTTAGGACCCCACTAAAGGGTTTTGTCCGAGAGTCTCTTTGTTCCTCATAATAAACACTGACAAGCCTGAGGCCTGCGAGGCCTGTGATACCTGGGCGGTAGGCCCCAGCTTCACCCTTGGTCATGATGGACGGCGAAGTGATTATGCGTTGAAGTCGGCAGTTTAAAACCACCACCCCTGTGTGGGACCAAGCTTCCTACTCCTGTGAAGAGTTCATCTCAGGAAACCCACCGAGGCAGGCGTACCCTGCTTCACAGGGTCGCTAGGAGTCAGAAGTGACTCGATGGCAGGGAGTGAGGGTTTGAGGTGTGGATTTAGATATGTCACAAATGCTCTCCGGGTCTCCCTTTCCCTAACCTTGAAGTGGCCACAGTCACGCTGACCTCTCAGAATAGTTTGGAGGATTGGTCAAAATAACGAATGTACAAGGGCTGAGTGTGAGGCCCGGGTGGTGGCTGGGAACTGTCGGGTGATCCTGACCCACGGAGACCCCTGGGACAGAGAAGAATTACTGCATAGGGTTTTCTGGGCTGTCACCTTTACGGAAGCACGCCACTGAGTCATTTCTCCTGCAGGGCCACCGGGTGCATTGAAACCAACTTTTCAGGGCTCCTTAGTGTTTCTGTAAATGGCCTTGATTGGAAAAGAGGACTTGGATTGGAAAAGAAGCGATCGAGTGTGGCCAGAGCCCTCGGAAGCCGGGACGGGCCAACAGTGTTTTCTGGCTGTCAGGATGTGGGCAGCTCAACGAGACTTTGTCAGAGGCAGACCCAGATGGCGATGGCTGGAGCAAGCGACCTGATGACACTAATTTAATGAAGAGGGAAACAACAACAACAGGCATGTTGTGGGTCTGTGCTGGGTCCATGGGATAAAACCCATGGGAGAGCGAATGTCACAGCCATTTGGTGCCATGAACATTTTGTGGGAGAGGGGCTAGGACATGGACAAAAACGAGGCACTCTTTCCTTTAGAGGAAATATTTTATTGTGGTAAAATATTGTTAATGAAACATCTGCCGTTTGAGCCACTTTTCTGCATACAGTTTAATAGCATTCACTCCAGCTGCCAGCTGGGCTCGGATAGGGAGGCTGGAGAAACACCCCCATCGCTTTCCCAATGTGTCCGCCACCCTGAACAGAAATGCAGTGGCCCAGGAAGCAATAGGACCCCTGAGCCAGTTTCTAAATGTCACTCATACAACATTCAGCTGTCACATGACACAGTTACTGCGTGTGCGTGTGTGTGTGTGACATTGAAGGAAAATGGACCGGCAGTGAGAACACAAGAATTAAAATCAATGGAAATGTCTCCCCATCATCTCCCAAAGATCAAGCTGGTTGGTCTTTGTCTTAAGAAAGGGAGTGGGAGATGGCTGAGCCATGTGAGGACAGTCATCAAACACCGAAAAACGTTAAAACTTTTTTTTTGCTCATATCCAATTTCTCCACACACTGTCACACCCCAAAGTCTCTCTCTTTCCTGGCTCTGAAATCATCATCTCCAACATCGGCTCCTTGGAAACCCAGGTTAAGAGACCTGGTGGCACAGCGGTTAAGCACCCTGTGTGGGAGAGAGACAGGGCAGGCAGTCTGCTTCAGGGAAGATTTAGTCTTGCGAACCCAGCGAGGTAGCATGTGCTTTCCTATAGAGTCACCGCGACTCCAGATCTACTCTGTGTTTGTGGATTTTGGGGTTTTCATTCCCTCTGGAAGAAGCGCTGGTGTCGCGGGGTCCAGCAGCAAGGCTGGTTCAGGGTTGGTCAGAGTTGGCGGTTCAAACTCACCAGGCAGCTCCAGCTGAGAGGGTACCCGACGTCCTGCTTCTGAAATGATAAATCCTTGCAGACAGTCCTCGTTCACGCCGGGGCTTGTCAGGAAACGAATCAGGGCCCCGATGTCACTGGAGAGCCGTGGTGGTTACGTGTTGGGCTGCTAACTGCAAGGTCAGCAGTTCTAAACCACCCGCTGCTCCTCCAGAGAAAGACAAGGTTTTCTACTCCTGTAATGAGTTCCCGCCTAAGAAACCCCAAGAGCAGCGGTATTCTGTCCTGGAGGGGTGCTTAGAAGTCAGAATCAATCCACTGGATGGCAGTGAGGAGTTTGGGGGTTTTGTTTCGAGGGAGCCCGGTGGCGTAGTCGGTTCCACGGTGGGCTACTAGCTGCAAGGTCAGTGGTTTGAACCCACGAGCTAACCCACTGGAGAAAGAGGAGGCTTTCTGCTCCTGGGAAGCAATTGAAACGAGGCCTGCTGGCGTCACAGGTATCCCGGTGCCAGTTACAGTGTGAACCCAGCAGCTGCTCACCGAAGCAACATGCGGCTTTCCCCTGCCCTGCAGATGCCCAGCCTCCGAACCCGCACGTAGAGATGCTCTGCGTCAGAACGGACTTGCCAGCAGGTAGTGGGGACAATAACAACCTTCACAGAGCAGACCTCTGGGCCTTACTTCTGCAGCAGCCCAGGGCCATTCAAACAGCGAGCTTTAGCTTCGGAGCGGAAACAAGCCTTCAGTACCCCTTGGGGCCTTGAAATTCTCCTTAAACTAAAAATCACTCACTGCTATCGAATTGATTCTGACTCACAAGGACCCGACCGTTCGGCTTTCTGAGGCTGCAAGTCTCTCTGGGAGCACCCAGCCTCATCTTGCTCCTGCAGAATGGTCCGTGGCCCTCCACTGCTCACCTTGCGGCTGGCACCCCTGCATCAACCCCGAGAATACCCCTCGCTGCTCTCGCCATTCTGACTCCTTGAGAGCCGAGCGAGTGCGCCCTTTGGATTTCCATCCCGTCGAATCCTTACAGGCGGGCGAGGAAAGCCTCCTCTTCCTCCTGAGGAGAAGGCCCAGAGAAGGGAAGCCCGGGATGGTTTGAATTACTGACCTTGTCCTGACATCCTCCTTCCATGGCAATGGGCCGGATATGTTTTGTGTTTGGTACACAGGGTCACTATTAGTTGGCACTGACTCGGCGGCCCCAACATCAACAATAATGACTATTTTCCCTCCAGTGGATAGGAATGAGTCTTTCTGTGGTTGTTAGATGACCATAAGTTGGTTCTGAGCCATAGCAGCCTCTGTAAAATTGAACAGAACACTGCCCAGGGATTTGTGCTGTCTGGACAATGGTACAATGGACAATGGTACTTGAGTTTGAGCACGTTGTTGCTCTCACTGCGTCCATCCGTCTTGGGGTGAGTCACCAAGGAGGGAAATTGGATTGAATATCCCACATCAGCCAGCTCTGGGGGAAATACGTATGCACACAGACCAGGGAGCTGAAGCTAAGGGAGTGCGTGCACATTTGTTCTCCATTACAGTCAGAGCCCACCAGGAATACACCTGCAGTTGAAAAAAATCTGAGTTTACTGATTCATTGCAATCCCCCACCCTCCAGTGAACCGTGGGTGTCTTAGTAAGAGAGAGCTAGACAGGCTTTATCACAGTCGTCTTAGATGACTTTGGAGAGGGCTCAAGGAAGCAGCGTCTTCAGATTGGACGCTGTCAGGAAGCAGGGATAATGCTCTCACTGCCGATGCTAATCCTTCTTATCTGGACGGCGAGGTGCAGAAACACAACCTCGAGATGCTTGGGCCATTTACCCAGTCCCTGCTGCCCCACAGCACAGTCCAAAACATGAGGGAGAAGGTCTCCATCACTACTTTCTCTTTGGAGATTCTTCTCAGAACAGCCACACCAATGAAGTCTGAACTCAGCCTTTACTCAAGGATAGAGGCCCGAAGGGTGAGGAAGGAAGAAGAATAGCAAAGGGAAAGACAGGGTGGAGATGGGACATGCGATATTACATCATGGGCAGTGCAAGGGCAGGAAACAAAATGTAAATCAATTGTTGAAGGGAAATTGCTTTTCTCTGTAAACCTTCACCCAGTTCACACACACACACACACACACACACACACACACACACACACACACACACAAGAGATAATTAGGAAAAAAAGATAATTAGTATTTCGGTTGTTAACAACTCTTGTTTTTAACAGAATAGGAACTTAAGCAGTGCTGTTTTCTTTGTTCACTTAGGCTTGTCTGGCAGCGGAGTCTCTAGTTTATAATGAACCATCTTTCCTATTTTTAATTTTTGAAGCCATTCCACAGAATGATGAAGTGTCTTCTCAGGCTTGGCCATAGTTTGCCTCCGGACACCATTTCATACCTTACTGGGTAACTTTGTGGTCGGCTGCAAAATTAATGATTTGCTAGAACGAGGTCCTTTTTCAGGGCTTGTCTAAGAAAGTTTGGGGACTTTTCTGTCATCTTCGGCATTTTAACCTAAGTAAACATTACACAGAGTTGCTTTCTGTCTGTCACTTCAGCATGTCTCCCCTCCAGACAGTTATTTGTAAGGTTTCCCCTTGTACTTTATTCTTTAAATGCCAGACTGCCAACTCAGTCCCCTTCAGCATACAGCTATCCTTTAATAAAAATATGCAGGGCCAGATTATTCTATAAGCAAGGTAAGCATGGGCTGACATTGCTGAAAATGGTGAAATTGTTCACTACAGATTACACAGTAAGCACCAGTCGACTAGTGCTTACCTTGCTTATTGAGTAATCCAGTGCCGACACTATGCTTTTCAGCATAGGTTGTGATGTGTAGTGTGTGCTCTGCTGTACAGCTCTTGGCCTCCTCTTGAACTGCACGTTAAGCGTGACTTCTCTGTCTTTGCCAAGATTACCTCACATAGCCCGGTTATTCTCGGACTCCAGGCTGCTTGGGGGAAATAGTTCCTGAGGAAACTTTGACTCATCTGTCACCTCATGCCCGCAAAGAGTCAGTAGGCAGACACAATCATCTCACTATAGCAACGGCCATCTTGGCCTTGTGGATGGAGTTATAGACAGAGGGTAAGGTATTCCCTTACATTCGTGCACATACTTTTATCATTTAAACTATGCTCAGCATTGTCCATTTGGAAAGTGATAGACTAAGATATCATGTCAATCTTCTCTTAGCATTAACCTGCTAGACCAAGTTAATGACTGCTCCTCGGGCACTAGATGATGCTTTTTGGAAGAGTTGAGGGGCGCCTTTCTAAAACTATAAGGACAGCAATTGCAACCTCGATGAATACTGCAGGTCAGAGCTGCTTAGCACACATACTTGGCTTCCTAGTATCCCTTGGGTTTTGTAAATAAGCCACAGCTTATCTTGTGTTCCAGGTTTCATGTGCAGTTGAAAAGAGTCTACAGGCCAGAGATGTGGGACAAGGCAGGGAGATGGCTTGGCTCATTCTGGTGTCACCCTGATTCTGGGATTTGAATTGTCACCCAGATAGACTGAAAGAATTCATTCTCTCTCTCTCTCTCTCTCTCTCACACTGCCAGGGGGGGGGGGGGTCTATTCCTCAGAACTGTGGGTTTCTAAGACTGTAATTCTTCACAGGAGTAGAGAGCCTCATTTTTTTCCTGTGGAGTGGTTGGTGGTTTTGAACTGCTGACCTTGTTTGGGGTTAACAGCATGGGTAGGCATAAGAATCACCTGGGCCTTTATAAGAATAACCCAGCTGTGAGCCTTTAGGAGGCTGAAGAGGATGCTCCAAAACTCCGGTAAGGTGGAGTTCTGACAGGCCCAAGGCCCAGAGAAGGGACCAGAGTTCTCTGACTGGTTACTGATTATGTTAGTCTGGGTACATTAGAGAAACAAATCCACAGAAACTCATGTATAAGAGAGTTTTATATAAAGGTTAAGTGCACATCAAGAAAACATCCCAACTCAGTGCTGCCCAAGTCCACAAGTTCAACATTAGCCCATATGTTCAACACCAGTCCACAAAGTCCTCCTCCATCTCACGAAACAGATGCAATGATGCCGACTGCAGGAGGAAAGCCGAATCAGTGAGCGTGTAAACATGTCAGTGCTGGCAGGGTCTCCACATGACTGCTCCAGCACCCAGGGCTGCATCGGGGTAGGTCCATGTGGCTTCTCCTTGGGGATGTCTTGCAGGAAGTCCGCCTTGCCAGTTGAAGCAGGGAACTGGCTAAGGCAGCTGCACCCTGGTCTGACCATCACAAAGCAAGAGACCTGAGAACTAGAAAGGCGAGGCTCACAGAACCATTTATCCTTCCGCCCTTCAATTAACCCCATATGTGTTTATTGGCCAGGTTGTCTCAATATACTTTAACTAACTCACTGATCATTTTGATCGACCACTCTGAGCTAGCCATGAACCGGAAAGCCTTGTCCCAGCAGGCCTTTTTGAAGGGAATGATTGTAGCCTGCGGAACTTCCGCAAATGCAAACCAGCATGCTCGCTCTCAAGGCCTTCCAGGAAAACCCTATCAGGGAGCCTCCGAGAGATCCATGCCGCAGTCAAACCAAAACGTAGCACGGACGGTTTGCGCCCATGCTCTATCTAGTAGCGCTGGCTAAAGAAGCAGTGGCCTTATTTGCTAGCAGACCCGATGTTACCACCATGGGTTACACGCTCTACGAATTACAGCGCTAGGAAGAAGGAGACCTTAGAAGATCCGTGAGGCTGACAGAAGTGTTTGCGTTGTTGAGGTGAGTAGAGTGCTAAAGCAAATGATTTGATTTCTAAAATTGTTAATTAAATTGACATAGATAGGAGCAAGTTTTTCCTCTGGAACCGAGGACTCATCTCCCTCCGCTGTTATTGCGTCCAAGGTCCTCTCAAAGACAGCTGCGCCACACAGGGTTAACTGTGCATGCGCAGAGAGGACAACCCATGACGCTACACCGGGTTAACTGCGCATGCGCAGAGAGACCAGTGGGCTACACCGGGGTCTACTGCGCATGCGCAGAGAAAGCATTGGGCACGTG